>NW_028274809.1:17093461-17400576 GCF_037043125.1 Eumetopias jubatus
GAGTAGTCATGATCAAACTAAGTAAAAGTTTCTAACTGCACTGTGATCAAACCTGGTAAAAACCTCTGGGCTTTAGAACAAACAGAATAGATTATGTCTTTTTCAAAAAATCCTGAAGCCGCCCTTCACTTTATCTATCACTCAAGTGAGTTACATCTGTATTTGGAAGCCTGATTGCCTTTGCTGGAGCCCTTAAAAATTCCCCCATGAGGGAGAGCCCCAGGCGGACCAGCCAAAAGTTGCAGGTACAAAGATGGCAACCAGCAATCTTCATTCCCATCAGTACCTTTACGTGATATGGAGGGCCGCACAGAGTTTCTGACAAGAGAATGAGGTCTTGTTCATGTGCGGATTCTACTAATTAACTCCATGTTTAACTGCACTTTTGTCTACTTTGGACCTTCTGTTGAAGTTGACTCCCTCCAAATTCACCAAAGAGAAATAGCTCCTCGTGTAATTAGATTGTCTGTTTTCCGGGCAAGCAGGGAAAATAAGTTATTTCTCCCTTGCATTCTTCTTGTTTGTGTTCAATAATTTTTATGGAGTTAATTTAAATTGAGCAAGCTTTATGTGAACTTCCTTCCAGAGGATTTACTGCATCTTATGTGAAAACTGTCTACATCTGACATTTTAGAATTACCCACCTATTTATGGGATTATACTGCATTCTGTTCTTGAAAGAGCAGGTCAATTTTCAGCATAGATTTTTTCGGTCATTTCTACCCCCCCCCCTTTGTCTGTTTTTATGAAAGCTAGCTCCTGAGTAAGAGTGTAAACAATAGAAGGAGATGGAATGTAGAGAGTATGACCCAACTGTGGCCTGCTGGAAGAGACGGTCTGGATCATAAACGATCCGTGAAAAGAAGAAACCTCAAAAGCCCAACCCAATAGTTTCTTTCTTTTTTTTCTTTTTTTTTTTTTTAAGATTTATTTATTTTGAGAGAGTGAGAATGAGAGAGAGAGAGAGTACATGAAAGCGGGGAGGGTTAGAGGGAGAAGCAGGCCACTCGCCGAGCAGGGAGCCCGATGCGGGACTCAATCCCGGGACTCCAGGATCATGACCTGAGCCGAAGGCAGTTGCTTAACCAACTGAGCCACTCAGGCGCCCCCAATAGTTTATTTCATTCTAAAAATGTGTTTCCATATTTTTAATAAAAATCTATTTTTACCCAATAACCTGTCTTACCTGTTGTCACTAAATGAGCTACAGATGCTATGGACGAGAACTCACTCTAAAGTTCGCTACATCATGTTAGCGGGGGGAATGAAATAATATGGGTAAGTTGTCTTGCAGTGTTTTAGAAATGAGATCCAGTACTGTGTAAGATACATGGATTATCCACACTCTCATCTGGTGCAGGCCAGCTACATGACACTGTAATGATATCACATGACCCTTTTAGGGAGGAGCTGATACAGGCCAGGCACCCACCCTCACTCCTCTCTGGTGTCTCATTTCCCCATCGCACCAGCCCTGCAGAGGAGAATGTTGACGTCAGAGTAGGTCAAGTTTGTTCTAGTTCCTGTAGCCAAGAAATGGCAAGACCAAGAACCAAATCCAGGTCTATATGACTCTGGACCAAAGTGTGGGCCTCTCCCACACGGGTCCCCTGCTGCCCCTGCTATAAATGACTACACACTCTAAAAAGAAATCAGACAGTGAGGAGAAATGTGACATAAAAAAAAAATAACCAGCGATTCACTTTTTGCCATCGTTCTTTACTTTCACTTATGATCTTGTTGTTGATGAGTATGCAACAGCTCTGTCCTAAATGTCTTATCCTTTCTAAACAGATATCCAGTCTATTCCTTTATAAACTTGATTAAGGTGACCCCAATGAAATATTTTCATTTCTGTTTTCACCATCTCTCCAGAAGCCACTTCAAAATAATATTCTGAGGAGAATGAAGAACAAAAGTCACCAGCATCAGGGCGGAGCCTTCACAACAATTTTGTACATCTCTCATGTATTACTCAGTTTGGTAGAGGAAGTGGTATGAATGGAATAAACGTGATTTTCTAGTCTTTCAGAACCAGAACAACTGTCTTTCAGAAAATATTTTCTCCAGAGTGTGTAAAAGATCTCTAAATAATTGTTCCACTATTTAATAATTAAAAACAAACAAACAAAAACCCCCAGACACCTGTTTTTTCCATCCTGAACTTACTATCCAGATAACAGAAGAATGTTCTTAAATCTAATAAACAAGAATTAAACATTCCATTTAATAGTTCTGAAGCACAGTATCAAAAG
Organism: Eumetopias jubatus; assembly: GCF_037043125.1. Lineage (NCBI taxonomy): Eukaryota > Metazoa > Chordata > Mammalia > Carnivora > Otariidae > Eumetopias > Eumetopias jubatus. The sequence continues at coordinate 17,095,717 of NW_028274809.1, forward strand.
AAACTGATCAATTCATAGTACTGATATCAGAGGAAAACTACTTATTTGAGATAGTGCTAGTTTAGCAAGTTTCCTTTGGATTTTGGATTATCTATTTTAAAAAAAATTTTTTTTTAAGATTTCATTTATTTGGGAGAGAGAGCACGAGCAGGGGGAAGGGCAGAGTGTGAAGCATACACGGGGCTCGATCCCAGGACCCTGATACCAGGACCTGAACAGAAGGCAGTTGGCTTAACCCACTGAGCCATTCAGGTGCCCCTATTTTTTTTATTTTTAAGTAATCTCCACACCCAGTGTGGGGCTGGAATCCACAACCCCAAGGTCAAGAGTCACACACTGTACCAACTGAGCTTGCTAGGCACTCCAGATTAATCCATTTTTATAAAGACATTCCACAGCAGGCTCTGTTCTATAATGTTGGCATTTTTACAAGGTGCAATTATACTGGTTTGAAGAATAATTTCAATTTCATAAGGAAGTCATTCATTCCTTAAATTTCAAAATATTTCAAATTTCTGGCATATTCTCTCCCATCTCCAAAACCAATTACAACTCTCCCTGCTAATAATTAGGCCCTGTTTTCATTCCCTGTAGCACGTGGGTACTGGAAAAGGATGAGTTACTTTTACCTAATTTGAGATGAAGTGTACTTTAACATTTTTCTTAGAGATGGGTCTGTTTACGGATGGGCAGTTGTTCTCAAAGTGCGATGCCGGGACCAGCAGCATTGTCATCAACCTGGCAATCCAAATGCAAGTTCTCAGGCCTGATCAGACAATCAAAAACTTGGATTGGAGTCCAGCAATTGGTCTTAAAGATACAAGTCCTCCAAATTATTCTGATGTATGTTCAAGTCTGAGAGTGATGACTACTGGGAATAGAAACTCAGCATTCTAGCCGAATTTGGGCTCAGGTCATCTTCACTTTGATGCCTCATTTTAAATCAACTGGTGTCCCAAACTAGAGCTTAGGCCCCAATAAGAATGACCTAAGATACCAGTAATACCTTTCAAAGTGCTTGAACACTCCTCTGGCCCATGCATATCCTTGAGCTGGGTGGGGAGTAAACCCACCTTCACTGGCAGAAGGCTAATGCAACATTTGTTCATAGGCCTCATAAATGCAAAGCATTTATGCTTTTTTTGGTGTTTGATGATTTTTGGTGTTTGGTGGCTCAGAAAGCAAAAATCAATGTCATTCTTTCATCGTATAGAGGAAAACAATTCAAGGTCAGGATTCCCAGGAAATAAAACCTTAAAAACAATGTAAAGTTAAAATCAATCATAATGTCTAGGGCGCCTGGGTGGCTCAGTTGGTTAAGCGACTGCCTTCGGCTCAGGTCCTGATCCTGGAGTCCCGGGATCGAGTCCCGCATCAGGCTCCCTGCTCAGCAGGGAGTCTGCTTCTCCCTCTGACCCTCTTCCCTCTCGTGCTATCTCTCATTCTCTCTCTCTCAAATAAATAAATAAAACCCTTAAAAAAAATCATAATGTCTAAATGCAAAAATTCAAACGGTCGAAGAGACATTGCCCCCCAAATGGAGGAGGAATATCCCCCAAATCAGGCTACATCGTTTAACCAAGAAAATCAACTTCAAAGCGGATTTACTTAATAATAGTACTGAGTCAAATCAGTTTTCCAGGAAGGTGGCTGATGGAAAGTTTACTCTTTTGCAACAGTGGTTAAGAAAGTGTTTTTTGTTCAGCTTTGCTATTCAAAACTAAGCAAGGCCTTGCAGGGTAACAGAGACTACAGAACCTTGGATACCAGACTTAGTCCTGGAATGCTCTAGAAGGAACTACTGGCAAGTCATTCATCTCGAAAAGGAGAATATTGGACTAGATCAAGTGTCAGCCAAGTATGGCCCTCAGGCCTGCCACCTGTTTTTGTATGGTCTGAGAGCTAAGAATGTTTTTTTACAGACAGCATTTGCAATCAATTTGATAATACGGAACATTTTCTTTGAAACGTAAATTAAATGTTATCTCTCTAGGAAGTAAAGCTGTATTTTTTTTAAAAAAGACTTAGTTATTACTACTATATTTTGAATTCCATCAATAAAAAATTAAAGAAAATTTGTTAGAATTTTATCTTATAAGTACCTTCTTAATATTCTTGGTATAACTCTTAAGCCTAAATTCTTTAACTATCTGGCTCTTTACAGAAATATGTGCCAATCCCTGGGTAGATGATTTTTTAAGGTTCCTTCAAAGACTCAATGTTATTCAGATTACTCAGATATTCTCATTGCATGTCAGTAAAACCAGTTGTGGAAAGATGAATTGGACGATGTGGATTTGCCAGTGCTTGGCCATGTTTTGCTATTTGGGAGTAGAATATAATCAGAAGGACCCAAAAGTAGAGCCCTGTTTCCCTCTGAAAAATTTCCCTGCCCATCTTCATCCATAAGCATAGTTACTCAGTCCACACTGCCTGGGTTAGAAAACCAACTCTGCCTGGGGCAAATCCTTCATTTTCTTTGCCCCCGTTTTCCCATCGATACTGTGGGAAATCTGTTCATGTTCACAGCTTCCCCAAAGATGGCTGGGGCTTGTGTGTTGTTATAAAAACTTAAAAGAGGAAACCTATTTGACAGATTGCTTTCCTTTCCCATCACTTTTTCTTAAATTATTCATAAAATAGTCTAGCAAGTGAACAATTAATCAGAGAACTGATTCGATAATGCCCTTTAAAAGTGACTCTGATATTTCTAAAGCAGATTCCTAAAGCTACTGAATCTACTGTAGGGCCAGTACACACGAGGCGAGTTCTCATAGAACATGTTTGGAAGTGTGTGCCTAATACCATACCTACATGAAGAGCTTGGAGGGACCTGGGGGCTCCCCAGAGCCAAAAGTACCCTCGCGACTAGTTTGCCTAAAATTTAGTTCAACTTTCCTCCAGAGAGCCACTGCTGGAATTTCAGCTTTGACCTTCTGGGGACTCTGTATTAAAATGCAAATTTGTTGCCTAGGAAGGTAATTTTTAACCCATTTGTGTCTCTTTGTTAGTACTTTAGCCCAAACTAGGTTTTTCAAATTAACTAGATGGCTGAGAGCAGCACTTAAATATTGAAACAAATAAGATTCTCTGAGATGGGCCCAGGCTAATCTTTATTAAGGGACGCAGGTGATTGTGATACGAGCCCCAGCACTTTTGGCCCCAAGCATTTGCAAGAGTCCCTGTGCATGTGCGCGCATCCACACCGGACTTAACATGGCCGACTGGAGAGTAGTTCTGCTAGCAGAAATACGAGGCAAGTCACTCAGATAATTTTAAGTTTAGTAGCCACATTAAAAAAAAAAAGGTGAGATCTAAAAGGTGAAATTAAATTTAATGATACATTTTTTAACTTGATATACCCACTATGTTACTGCTTCAATATATAATCAATATAAAACTTATCAATAAGACACTTTCCTCCTGCAGTACTCTTTGAAATCCGGTGTGTATTTTACACTTAAAGCCTGTCTCAATTTGGACCAGCCACATTTTAAGTGGTCAGTAGCTGCTTATGGCATAAATTAGCCATCTTATTGGCCAACGCAGCTCTGGGAGCCTTGAATTGGAAACTGGTTCGCAGATTGCAAAAGCGTGGCTGGTGAAGCCAACCACGGGATGGACAGCGGGGACAAATGAAAGTTGGGACCATCCTCAGTGCTTTTGTACTCAGTTATATCAGTGTCACATTTTTGCTGAAGGTCACTGTTAACTCCATGTAACTACAGAAAAACTTGAGAAAAGCAGGAGCTGGGGTTAGGTGCTGACGCTACCACTTAATTGTGTGCCCTCCGGCAAGTTACGTAAAACACTCAAGTTTCTTCACTTGCAAAACGGGAACAGAGATAAAGCCTCAGGCTCCCAGGGTTGTTGTGGAGAGTAAATAAAATAATGCATATAAATACCATAAATGCTCAAGAAATGCTTGATATGTCATCACTGTTGCTGTTATTAACTATTTTTACAAATCAGAATTGCTTAAAAATGAACTATAAAGACAGTCCTTGTTTTATTTCTGTAAAAAAGGAGGAAAATGGCCATAACATTGATATACAATCCTTTTAAGGAGTAGGCTTAACTAGCTGCTTAAATTGGGCATTGCACCTCATGTAAATCATCTATGCACCAAGAAATCCCGAAGATACTACATTACCTTCAGAACATTTTTGGTTTTGTGTTTAACCAGAAATTATTATGTTTAAGGATTCCACAGGGAAACTTCTATAGAAGACTATCCTAAAACGCAACTCGTTATGAGACTGGGTGAGCCAATGAAAGAAAAGAAAAGAGTTTTTCTTCTTCTTCTTGTCCCCATTTATCTTCTCCTTTTATTTAAAGTCAGCAGAAAGAACTGATTAAGGCAAAGCTAAAGGAAATGAATTCAAAGTTTGCACTGCGCATGTGAACTAATCTTCCCACAATGACATATTTGAAAGGCCAAATAAGGCGCTCCTTCATACTGTACTCCAGCAAGAGGGCAGAAGGAATTGCACTCACTCTTGGGTGTACAATTTGACTCACTACTGACTTGCTCACCAAGCCATTACCATTCCAAAATACAGGGTAACAGTTCTCGCCTATGGTAGAATGATGGAATATCACAGCACGTGTCAACGCTTGCTACCAAACACACCTTTCATGGGGATTTTGTTTAGAATGAAAGATGTAGTGAAAATTTTAAGATGCAGATAAGTGGTGAATAAACAAATACGGGATGTACTTAACACATCCAGGCACCAAAGGCTGGAAGGCTGTGAACCACGAGAGCAAAGAAATGTAGTCAACCATCAATTTAGTAGGTCATTTTGAATGTAGGCAGCAAAATGGCCGTGTGCATGAAAAACCCCTACTATATTTTGAGAGATCCTTTCTAAGAATCCTGAAATATTAATAACATGGTCTTAATGTAATTGAAGACAAAGGAATGTGTTAAGGGCTGCAAGGTTGCCGAGAATAGCACAATGACAATTTTGTACTTTTGCTTGCGCTGGTAAAAGCTGGAGGAAAAGAGAGTAAAAATAGTCAGGGTGTTTAGAGACGGGCAGCCTTCAATTTTCCAAATAGGTATAAAAACCTCGTATTCCCCGGATGAATTCAAATATACTTATTCTCACTAACACATTCATGCCGGCTTCAAGGACACAGAGAAAAAGTATAAAGTTGCAATCTGTTTTTTCTTTAAATTAACATAAACATACAACTCATTTTTGAACTTCAAACAATTCAAGACATCCTATAATTTGACTTTTGTGAATGGTGAATTTGATTTTTTAACTGGAAGTAGTCCTATCAGCATAGAAGTTGAGGAAATAGGACTACTCTGTTTTTCTCTTCCTTACCACTTTTTGAATGTGCTCTGTTTTCATGTGGCAATGAATCCATCAGGGGCCAGTTTTTCTTGTCAGTCTTCCACTTCCACTGTGAGATGTTAGATTTTGATGCCCGATGGAAGGGAGGTGCATGAGGATCATCAGGAATGTGGAGAATTTTCATCCACTATCCAGATGTGAAAAAATAAAAGCAATTTATGCCTTCTCAGCAGTCCTAGCACCACCAAACCTAACACCAGGTTTCTACAACTTGCCTTTGTTGGCTGTGACTGAGTGACAGAGTGACAGACAGGTCCCAGTGGGTTTGTTTCTGAGTTCAGGCACCCGTCATGTTTGATGTGGGAAGGACAAGCTTGACCCTTGGTGCATCTTCCTCCCAAAGCTGGCGTTGCTGATTTTAATCGAAACCCTAGGGCCATCTTGAGCATGACCAAAGAGCACCTTGCATATTGAACCATACCTAATTATGTGATGTGTATAAACTTGAGACACATAAATCTCAGTCATTGGAGCAACTTGTTTTTCTAAGATTCTTCGGTCCAGTGAAAGACGAAAGCAAATAAGGGAAAGATTGATCTCCCAGCGCTTTTTATTGTTGGTGCTGCACACGTCATAAAGTTTTAGCTCGTTAAGGGAAATTCCATAAACAACTTTAGTTAATCATAGTGAAGTAACTGTAGTGCCTTTCTGGAGCTTCTGCTCAACTCCCTTTCCGCTTGCCATTACAAGAGCGTGATTAAGAAAATACCAACAGGATGTGCAAGAGGGAGGAACAGACTTCCCCTGGAAGCCATGTAGATACTTGATGGATGAGTCATGAGACAAGCCGCTGTGGCCCTATCTCCTTAGAGGATCAAGCAGTTTTGTGGAGCTCTTTTTTTATCTACTCATTTGAGTAAAATCTGCTGGGTTGCTGGCATGGTGGTTCTCCTTTGGTGGTTGGGCTGATGAAAAATGCCTGATGCGTCCTTCTCCCAGCCGGTATTTTTGATAGTTGAGGAACATCTTAAAGATGAGCTACATGGAGAAAATTGAAAGTGAATCGTACTGGAAAGATTGTGGGTAACTGTCACCTTTTTTTTTTAACTGCTGGTCTTATGAAAAAACTTGATTTTGGACAGCCTTGTCACTGTGGGTTTAATACTGATGGTGTTGGTCAATTTTTATTTCAGGTTGAGACAGATTTGGGAGGTGGTGGTGAAGGGCATAGGGAGAAAAAGGGGCGAGTAAGGCCCTATTAATTATTTTTTATTGTGAGGTTTCACAGAATTATTGAGATTTTCCACATTAGTAAAAGCAGTTCTTGGTGTCAGTGTGGTGTTTGCAAAGATGAAGTAATGGAAAGCATGTCAGGTGCATAAAGAACTATATGGCCCATGTTCTCTGCAGCAGCCCCTGAGGGTGTGCATGCATGAGGAGGAAGGGGGGTGTTGAAAAAATGGAGAGGGGGAAAAACAGGAGGGTTTAATTAATTGGAAAATCAACATAAAATATCTACTGATCTTAAAAAAATCTTAGCATATTATATTCCACAATCTGCAGTTGGGACTTTATACTATTTTCCCCTGAAATTATTACCATGTCTTACCAACTCTCTCTCTCTCTTTTTTTTTTTAATGCTTGATTGCCTTTACCTGCACTTAGGAAGTAATCAGCAATAATTTTTTGCAAGGACTTGGATACACTTCCAACTGTTGGTTCAAGACCAGGCTCTCAGCTTCCACAGCATGTAGCCAAGAGTATAAGCTTTGGGGGCAGAATGTTTGGCTCAAAGCTGGTCCCTGACATTTACCTGATGCATGGTGTGGTACCAAGAATGTCGTGTTCAAAGCTGGTCTTCCTCATGTCTAAGGTAGAGCTAATCACAGTGCCTGTGCAAAAGGTGCCATAGGGATGGGACGGTGTTGTGCGTATAAGCAACGTATCTGCACATGGGAAGCACCCCGTAAACTTAACTGTAATTTTATTGATGCTACTGGTTTTAAGAACGTTTCCTCCATAGGGCTCCTTGCCACCTGATCAGGAACGTAACGATTTAAAGGGTGACTGTAATTAATTAATGTTTTTGGTTGCTTTACCTGCCTCTGAAGCCAGGTGATCACTGGCAGTTAAGAGAAATATCTCCTTTCTACTGAATCAAGGAGATGACATTTTGCTTTCTTCTGTTAGCAGTGGTTTTATTGTTTTTTTTTTTTCTTCTTTCCCATAGCCTGCAAAATTGGATATTACAAGGCCCTTTCCACGGATGCTGCCTGTGCCAAGTGCCCACCCCATAGCTACTCAGTCTGGGAAGGAGCCACGTCGTGCACCTGTGACCGAGGCTTTTTCAGAGCCGACAATGATGCAGCCTCTATGCCCTGCACCCGTAAGTTGTGTGCTTCTGTCCAATTTCTTCAATGCCAACAGCTTTCGTTACCACCTACCACCAGGGCACTGCCAGGCTTTCTCCCAGGATAACCGTGCAAGGGGCAAATTAGATCAAATATGAATCTTCTCTTATTCAAAGCAGGGGAGATGCTTATGAGAAGCAAGGCTGTTTGTCGCCATTCTGGTTGTCTTCAAAGCACATAGCTGCCCACAGACTACGTTGTGGAGCAGAGATAGAGCGTTCAGGGTTTGTCTGACAGTGTAATTAGAGCTGAGATTGGAATTTCGAAATGTCTTTAGCGTTTCCTCCAGGAGTCTTGGGGAAGCCTGACAGCTGCGGGGGGGAAACAGGTACAGGGCAGGGTTCCGAGGCTAGGATCACATGTGGGCTGTGGTTTCAGTTCTGGGCACTGACGTCATGGCTTGCGTTGTCATTACCCTTCTTCCTTCTTTCCTCATAGTTTTGTGTTCATTACATTTAGGCCCAGATCCTAATAAATGCCTGTTTAATGACAGGCACTCAATAAGTGCTGGGCTAATGAATGGACGGGGTTGGCACCTTGGTATGCAGGGGAGCAGGGAAATCTGTTCTCACACTTTCTATGGACAGTGCTCCTGGTGTTGCCATTTCTTTCACGTGCACTGTGGGCTTCACAGACCCTGTGATGGCTGTGACCTTGACCAGAACAGGGGGTGGTGGGCCCAGGCGTTCCACCCATGATGCTCCCATTGGGTGAGTCAGTGTATGGAGGGATGGAGCCCAGGGCCAGGCACACAGGATTCCCACAGGTTTGAGCTTTGTTTTCCAGCCCGCCCAGTTAGGAGCTAATTCACTTATTTAGTCTTTTAAATTTCAGCCTCGTTTCCTCATCTGTAGAATGGAGTTAATAACAGTTACCTCCGCCATGTTGTTGTATTTAGTGCCCTCATTTTGGTTACATAGTATATAAATGTGTAAAGTGATGCTACTCAATATATTTTAGTGTTTACGGTGTTTATGACTATTACTGTTTTGTTCCCTATTACAAATTCCATCTTGGCTGGCCTGGAGCCAACATCCCCCTCCAAATAGAAGTAGTTTCTGGTTTGGGGGCACTTGGGCCGGCTGTGAGGCCATTGTCTTAATTCAGTCAAGTATCACCTCTAAAGGGAATGGGAAGAGATTTCAGATCCATCCCAGTTGTGCTGAGGTTGGCATACCCTCCAGAATTTCGATTTCTTTTTTCTTTTTTTTCTTTTCTCTTCTTTTCCTTTCCTTTTCTTTTCTGTTCTTTTCTTTTTTAAGATTTTATTTATTTATTTGGGAGAGAGACAGAGAGTGCGAGAGAGCACGAGTGAGGAGGAGAGGAAGAAGCAGCCTCCCTACTGAGCAGGGAGCCCGACGTGGGGCTTGATCCCAGGACCCTGAGATCATGACCTGAGCCGAAGGCAGACGCTTAACTGACTAAGCCACCCAGGTGCCCCCAGAGTTTCTTTTCTAGCCAGAGATGATGATGACAGCAGTAGTAAGAACCATTTTAAAATGATGCCCAGCTCCCTGCTCAGCGGGAAGCCTGCTTCTCCCTCTCCCACGCCCCCTGCTTGTGTTCCTGCTCTCACTGTCTCTCTCTGTCAAATAAATAAATAAAATCTTTAAAAAAAATAAATAAAATGATGCCCAGGTAATGTATCAGGCACTTTCAGGAAACCTTATCACAAGGCTCATGTTATAACAAATCTATAAAATAGACATTATCTTCATTTTATAGACGAGGTACCTGCCAGCTCAGAGATGTTAAGGAACACACCCAAGGCTCCACGCCAGCCTGATGAGAGAGCCGCACGACCAGAAGACTCACGTAGCTCGGATCACTGGCAGGCTCTCTTGCCCACTCCCCCAGGTCTAGCACAAACTTCCTCCAGAGGGAAAGAGTATATACTAGGACCAGCCCAGAATACTGGGCACGGATTTTCTCATTTTCTGTTGCTTCCCTAGACTAAGTGCTTTCTCTGGATAGCCATGTTTGACAAGCTCAAGTCCCAGACTTTTTCTTTTCCAAGTACCCTCATCCTTTATTCCACAATGTGTGATTGGGGTAGTGGTACACTTTCTTCCTCTGTCCATACCGGCTGCCAGCAGTTGTCCAGGTGTGGGATTTTAGGGCACGGCAGCAAACCCAAAGGGCAGTATTGGGGCTGGACAGTGTGATGGTTGTCTTTAACTTGCAGCATGATGTCTACCACCTATTTTTCATACAGATAGAGCCTTCCAGAGGTTGGGGCTTGACTGTGTTATGAACCTCATAAAATTCATCTTTGATGGCAAGATGGATTGGGTCTTGCTCCCAGGTATTTTTAGTCTCATGATTCTGATCTGTCATGCAGCCTGACAGGACCACGGGCCAATCACTTAGCTACTGCAGCTTTGCTACGTGGGAGTTTTGGGAGACCCCAGAGGTCACCACCTGCCTGAGTTACTGGAATGCTTTGCCCTGTGTGTCACAGTGCGGTAGCTGAGCCCTTGGCATTCTTATGTTTGTGTCAGAATAAATTGTTGGCTTTATCTTGAGGATACAAATGGGAAAAGGAAAATATGGATTTCAACAACTGGGGGCACCAAAAAGTTTAAGAACTAAAGCAACTTTTTCATTTTTCACAGATCGCTTTCAGTGATGTGAAGAGAGGAAGACTGGGGGCTCTTTGTATCATTGATAAAAGGTCCATGAAAATACCAAAGCGATCTGTGACCTTTTTTGCTTCTGCTCCATCCTCTTGGAACTCCCGCCTACATGGCACTGACTCAAGCGCTTTGCGTTATTCTAATGTTTACTGAGTCAAGAGGAAGCACAGTACTGTTAACACCACCAAGTTCTGAGGTTGTTAAACCGCTCCAAGCTGCAGCTTACTCATCTGTCAAATGGGATTCTCAGGGTCTACCTGCAGGGTTGTTTTAAGAGTTGAATAAGAAAATAACTTGTAAAGGTCCAGCACATGGTAGGAAGCTAACAAATGTTTGTCCCCTTGTGTCTCCAGCTGGTCACTGCCTCCCCCAGACTAGCTCCAGAGCACATTGCCATGCGTCTGACTGCCTCTCTACACTGCTTTTCTCACTTGACTGTGCAATTGAATTACCCAGTGGCTGCACAGGACTCCAGAATCTCTGAGGAAAAGACTCGGGCATCAGTATTTTTAAAAGTTGCCCCCGTAAATTGTACTGTAAAGACAAAGTTGAGACCACTTCTGGACAGAGTTTATTTTTAAGTTCTTTTTTGTTTTCTTAATTTAATAGACATGAACTGCAGAAGACTCTTAAGGCCTCCTTTGAGACAGACAGGGATCATTAAGGAGGTGACTGTATTTTGCTAATAGGTATACCGGTAAGTTAGGCTGCGGAATAATCTATTCTAGTTTACCGCTCATTCTAGATTTCTCCCTTCCTGCACTGTCCATGACTGTGGCCACTAGACACATGTGGCTCTTTAAATTAAAACTGAATTTTAAACTTGGCATTAGTAATTTTAGTTTCTCACTTACTCTTGCCATGTTCCAAGGGTTTGATAGCCACATTTGGCTAGTGGTGACCATACTGGACAGTCACGGAGTATTTCTGCCATCGCCGAAAGGTCTGTTGGACAGCGCTTAGTAGGCATTTTGACAGAGAAGCCAGTGGGAGTTTCTCTAAGAACGTTTTGTTCAAATAACCCAACAGAATGAAGCCCTTCCCCCATGCTTCACCCCCAGCTTTATCAGATTCTTTTGACAAGAGGTGGGGATGGAAAGGAACATAAACATCAGGGATCCTTTCAAACTGATTCCAGCTTTTAATCAGTTCTTACCAGTTGGTTAAGCCAGGTGACAAACCCAATTCCCTTGTGCTGACAGCCATGATAATCAGGCACCTTCTTTGTTCATTATGCTATCTTTAACCCCAGCATTCTTATGCAGCCCCGCATTTAGTGATCACTCACTGTGACGGCACACTAATGAAGAAATAAAACACACTCTCTGAGACTCATTCTTCTAGCCAAAGAGAGACTCTGCTCCACTGGTTTGTAAAATCAGGTTTTTGTTCACTTGGAGAACGATTAGATCAGGTGAATACAAGCAGCATTGGCTAATTTGGAAGGAAACCCCTAAGAAGGTCTTCATACCATCTACACTGCTTGAGAACTTCAAAGCCTTGAATGGTAAATAAACTTGATTTTTAGGAAGACTTCTCTTGGAGCTTCTGGCTAAGGTTCACATAAATGGCTACCTGTGGATTAGACAGTGCTTCCATAGAAGCATCATGAATATTTTCAAGAAAATAATCCACACCTGTTAGAATAGAGAGTCAGAAAAGTGCTTCGTAAGTCTGAAGGGGTGTAGAAATCTCATGGGAGTCATCTGGGGTTCTGCATTTCTGACACATTCCTGGATGCTGCTGAGGCTGCTGGTCTGCGGATGGTCTTCATGTGGTTAGGCTTTAGATCCTTCCTGCTGGTTGGCAGGAGACAGGAGGCCCTTTTTCCATGGTTGTGCTTCAGCTCAGCAGTGACTCTAGGAAGATATTGCAAGGGTCGTGAACATTCTCCCTTGATGGAAATGGAATACTTTCTCTCCCAGAAAGAAAACCCAACCCAGTTCGGAGTTACATAATCAAAAACACCCACCATGGAGCTTTGTTTATTTGCTTGTATTTTCTTCTCGAGTCCCCGTCAAGTTACTGCCTGAGACACGTGTATCCATCAAGAAAGGTGACGGCAGTTTTCTAACACCACCAACGAGGCAGACCCCGAGACTTCTTTATACACAAGGATGCTGTTTAAGCTGATGAGGGCATTTTGATGTCATGAACCATTTCTTAGAAGGAATTCGAATGTGATTTTTATTAATGAAATCAACATCCTTTAGCTCTACAGAGACCCAGCCCCTCCCCTCCAGATCTCCTTCACCTTTTGCTTACCTTTCTGGGTAGTCAGGAATGGGGTCTGACCATCAGCAGTGTTGGGAGAAGTCAACCACTTTCCTTTGCAGGAAGACTTTGATTACCTTAGTTATTGAGTTGCTTGTTAGTGGTTATAGTGAGAAAGGCCTTTGCTCCCCTCACTGGTAGACGGAACTGATATTACAGTTAAAGGAAATTTTCTAACCTCTTATTGTGCTTCAAAATGCACTAGAAAAGAAAAAATGCCTTATAGAAGAAGTAAATTGGCTTTGTATATCTAGAGAGAAAGAGCTAATTTGTTATTTTGCCACCTTTCCTTCTGAGCACCATTACCAGGATGGTGTTCTGTATTTTTCAATTGGAAATCTGTCCTGTGATTTTGGGTACTCTTTATTTAACTTGTTTGGTGAAACTTCTTAGAACCTCCTGATTGGAGCGCTCCGTAAATAAGAGATTATTATTTTAGATTGCCAGCTTGAAAGGCCTTCACAAATCTGTCTCCAAGTAAAGGGCCTTGAATAATTCAGTCAGCTGTCCCAAACAAACAAAGAGTGATTGATTGATACTTAGGCATGGCCTAAAATATTCCAAATTTGCAGCTTTTAAGACAATTCATACTGGAGAAGCTTTGAGCTAATGAGGGCACATTTACCAAGATCTATGACGAAAGGTCCTGATTTGAGAATGCTTTCTGCAGGTTTGGGTTATCGAGAAATTGAAATAGCCTAGCTCCAAACAGCAAACATCACTTACTTTGTCTTTACATTTGCCTTTTCTAATTGAATTTAGTGTGCGACTGTATTTCCTCCAGAAAGTGTATTGTTTTAAAATTACCATTTCAGTTCTATTACTCAAAGCCCTCACTTCTAATGCTTTCTGACAGTTATCAACATAATGAACCGTAATGAGATGATGAGCGATCTTCAGTGGAAAGCCAATGTGGACCCCAGTGGTGTCGTGTGACTGTGTTGTTAAAATTTGAATGCAAATTAAAATAACATCGTCCTTACTTGTTTCCAAGGTTAGGAGAAGAGAGACACTTTTTTTTTTTAAGTGCTTTAATTTTGGAAATCTCACATCCATTTTCAAACAAGCCCTTGAAGGTGCCACTGATGTTCGATTCAATTCTCTGCACCAAAGATTTACATGCTTAACGTCTGGCTAAGAGATTTTGGGAGGGACGTCTGCCATGAGTCTTTGATGTGTAAACCATAGCATAAAAGGTAGCCTTCGGGTTCAAGTCAACTACATCGTTTTCCCCACCCAAAAGCATATATCTCTTTGCTCTAGAGCTTCAAGTAACTAATAGTATAATGATGGGAGGAAGGACGCTCTGTGAAATTGGTCAATGAGAGCGTGGTTAGCTCTAGCGAAAGACTAGTTGGTACAAGAGTGAGAACAAAGGCCAAAGATTCCTGAAGTTTTGTTAATCCACTGGTTGATCTCTAACCATATCACATTTTATCATCCATCTAATCAATCATTTTTGTGAACATATTTTTATGAAAATTTTGGATCCAAGATTTACAGGGCAATTTGTTATTTCATATCATTTATCAAATTTGTGATATGAGAATACAATTTCATACTACATTCCATTTGTCATGGGATAAAAACTCAAACTGAGACACCACCTCCGCCATTGCTAGATTCTGTGACAGGGTTTTTAGTTCAGAATGTATGGTCTTGCTGCCTGCCTGGTAATCCATTGATAAGCCAATTAATATGCCTGCCCCTGGACAATACCAAACAGATAAGAACAATCAAAGATTTTGACGTTTCAGATGAAGTTCTCAACAGGTTACATTTTTTTAGGTGCTTCTTTGGTTAGATCTCAATAGTTCAGTCTGACATCAACTAGTGAGTAACCCACATCCTTGTCTCTTCCTTTCTGATTGCCTTTCAGTATTTTGACTAATAGAAAAAAAGCACCTTTAGAGAACCCAAGTGCATACTCTTGTCCAAAGGGATACAGGGGGAAAAGATCACCAAGTAATGCTTACTGGAAGGGACTGGATGGATCCCAGGCTGATCACTTGCCATTTGTTTTTTTGTAAAATTTTTAAAAAGCTTCAGGACATTTAATAAGGATCAGGGATCATCTCATTGAATTATTTGTTTTATTTATTTATTTTTAAAGGTTTATTTACTTATTTGAGAGAGAGAGAGAGAGAGAGCGTGCACATGCACAAGTGGGGGAAGGAGCAGAGGGAGAGGGAGAGAGAACCTCAAGCAGACTTCCTGCTGAGTGGGCTAACATGGGGTTCGATCCTGGGACTCTGAGATTGTGATCTGAGCCAAAATCGAGAGTCGGCCGTTTAACTGACGGAGCCACCCAAATTATTTGTTTTAAAACAATGCTATTCTAGCCTTCTCTTTACCCTCCAACCTACTTCTCATTTTATACAGATAAACAGTTCAATGTGGACATTTATAGGGATTAATAGCATCATGTGGATTCAACTGGCAAACCCGTAGGTTTGAGGGACACTGACGGATGCCCCCATGAAAAGCTTGAATAATCCGCCAATGCCGTTTAGGCAGGCCCTTGTGATTTTCCCACCACCATGAATAATTAAGAGTGGCTTGGTATCAACTCAGCACTGTCATTTCGGGGTAACATTTTTGACACTGTTCACGGTAGTCACACAGTGGTTGTGCACAGCATGCTTCTGTGAAACAGGGTCAGTTACACATTTTGCTGAGATCCCCTGGGGTGAGCACTGGTTACCTTCTTTGCTATCAGCATTTTGATTTTCCACCCAGAGTTGACTCTTGTTCTATCTACAGCTCAGCAGAAGACTAACTGAGGGAAGAGTCTCATTGCATAGACACGATTGCCCCCGCCCTCCTGTGACCTTTCCCCCTCCCCCCAGGGAAAGAGCCTTTAACAGAAACTCCTAATTACCCTCTTCAGTGGAACTTAGAGAGCGAGAAGTTAGCAGAGAGAGGATAACTCATCTAAGGCAAGCGCACCATCCAGGAAGTAATGCCAGCAAACTTCAGCATGAAGGACAGGGAAGCTAGGGGAAATGTTACTCGGGGGTGAAGTGAGAAAGCGAGGAATGTTCCACAAAAAATTCGTACTTGTGCTTTCTTTTTTTTTTTTTTTCCTTTGGAGTGTAATAGCTTTGCACGTTTGGGTGGTGTTAATTTGGGCGACTTCGCTTAACGTTTTCTTATCTTCATTTTGGTCATCAGATGGCTGAGGCTAATAAATAGTTTTTGTCAGATTTTATTGTGAGGATTAAATAAGATAAAGTACGAAAAACCGCTTTGCAAAAAATGTCAATTAATTCGTAGGCTACGTAATTCTAAAGCTCATTTTGGGGAAAAAACAAAACAAAACACTTTTCTCAGTCTTTCACGTTATAGCTTCCTCATGGCTGACTGGGAGTTTACTTTTGAAAGTACTTCAGCCATAAACTAGTCATCTTAAAATAAATAAAGCAAAACCTCAATTAACCCAGGAAGGACAAAGGTTCCTGGAGAGGAGGATGTTAAAATAGATGCACCAGAAAAATAGGGTAGTGACAAAATGATAGCAAGAAGTTACCTTGATAGGAAGCCAATAATTTTTCATGGAGGAATAAGTGATTGATGCATCCAAATGGTTTTGTTTTTTAAATAATGCGCAGTTATGCTTTGGCTCTCTTCATCATTAAAACACATAAACTGCCATGAGCAAAGGTTATGCACTGTCCATCGGTCTCAGGAGGGGAGTCCCTGAACAGCAGTCTTTATGTAAACTAACCTACAGCAGCAAGAAGAGAGAAAGCAATTAATGGTGGCAACATATACAACCGTCCGGGGAGGAGGCGTGGGCTTCATTTCTGTCAAAACGTACACATCCCAACGATTGACTCTGCCTTAGAGCTTGTCTTTCAGCTGGAGAGAGATTAACATGGGCTTATCTGGAGGGTTGGAGGGTTTTACAGCAAAGGCACTGAAGTATTATTGACAATCCCAAAGTTGTACTTGATTAATGAAGCCTTGTGAAGTGGAACTTGAGACCCACAGCACCTCTTCTCAGAAGATCTGTCTTGTCCTGGTTGCCTTGGCGTTTTTGTAGGGTGACAGTAGTAGCAGTTGAAGAAATTGACCATTTAAGAGTCAGGTTTCTGCCCGTGCTCTTGGGGAATGTTACTTTCCACATCCAGAATTAATTTCATGGCTCAGACATTGAATTTTAAAATGGTGATTAAAAATCTGTTACGTATTAAATGTCTGTGAGAGCTCTGGAAACCCCTCTTGACAGCAGCCCAGCTACTCTGCCTCTCAACTAAAATCTATGAGTTACATGTCTAGAGTTGTGCTAAAAATGGGTATTTTTAAAAATATTTTATTATTTATTTATTTATTTATTTAGAGAAAGCTTGCATGAGTGTGGGGAGGGGCAGAGGGAGAGAGAGAGAATCCCAAGCCGACTCTGGGCTGAGTGTGGAGCCCCGCACGGGGCTCAATCTCACAACCCGGAGATCATGACCTGAGCCAAAATCAAGAGTCAGAGGCTTAACCGACTGAGCCACCCAGGTGCCCCAATAATGGATACTTTCAACTTGATTTCTTTTTCCCCTTGGCTCTAGAGTCTGTTAGCGCTTTCATGGTTGTTACAAGAAATAGCAATTTCAGGCTGATGTGGCATATTAGATCATGTGTCCGTGTGGATTTAAACCCTTCAGCAGAATCCACTTCTAGCCGCAGTGAGCACAGCATCCACCTTTTTCTTTCTATCTTTTGCTGCAGTTCCAGTTGCTTTCTATAAGAACAAAAAAATACATTTAATTGGACTTGTGGGTTGCAGGTGGGTTACATAGGGAGCACTTAGTTTAGCCTTGACTTTCCATGGAATGATTCATACCAAACTCCTCCTTCACATCGGAGGCATTTAGGACTTTAGGTTCAGTGTTGGCTGGTTCCTTTCCGATGACCTTATTATGTGAGTAAGGCTCATACAGATTTCATGTGGCTGTGGTAACATCGGTTCTCCTGCACGGGGCTACTTTAAATCCTGACGTAAGCCAGTAAGTTGTGTTCTCTGAACTACTCAGGAATTATACTTTAGTCCGATGCACACGGAGGGAAGAACTAAGATTTATAGAATTACTGGAATTTTCTTTTATACTTGGAATATCACCCTTCTTAAATGTCACATTCACTCAGCTTCTCCAGATAGTGTGTGCTTTATTTCTGGAAGGTTGTCTTTTCCCAGAGGAGAGCACATGATGGGTTAAGGAAGATCAAGATTCCTTTTATGATATCACATGATATGATATTTTATTATATGATATAATAGTCCTTTGCTTTTGCTGTAATTTGGCTACAGCTTCTTTGGGACTTCATACTGTCCGACTCCTGTCAACTGAATGCAACTTGACATCCCACCAGAAAATAATAATTACCCATTGTAGCACCTTTCACCAGTACCTGCTGTGCCAGAGAGAAAGTATTTCACACCAGTGAAGCAAATGGATGTTCATTCAATTTATCCACAGTGGCAGGAATACAGCACCCATTTCTTTCAGAGCACTGAGAAACTCAAGAAATAGGCCATAATATTTCATATATTTTATTTCTTCCTGAGTCAGGGAAGGTAGATGTAATTTCCACCTCAGAAGCCAGGGCTTTATGAAGGTGTAAATCAGGGGTCCTTACCCTGAGCTACCTAGATAGGTTCGGAATGTGCTGGAAGTCCCTAGAATTCATGTGCCAAATTTTGAGGCTTCCTCTGAGCATCTTTTTGAGGGGAGAGTCCGTTGCTCCTGACGACTTCTCAGCGGCTGGGGTTGGCAAGCTATAGCCTGAATGCCAAATTCAACGGCCCCTGGATTTTGCAAATAAATTTTTCTTGGGGACACAGGCACATCCATTTGTTTCTATGCTGTTGCTTGCTGCGTTCACGGTACCGTGAAGAGTAGAATAGTGGCTTCAGAGAAATGTGTGGCCCATAAGGCCTGAAATATTGACTCTTTATATTGGTCCCTTCACAGAGGAAATTTTGTTGAATCCTACTGTAAAGGATTCGTAGGTTAAGGATTATTGCATTTGACTTTTGGTTCTGGGAGCAGAGCTTTTACTGTCTGTGCCACTAAATTATATTTAAAATGTGAAGGGCATGCTAAACATGAGAAATTCAGAAGAGTTTAACATTCTAACTCCATTCTTGGCGGCAGAGAGGGATTTTAATACGTAAATTCCAAGGAAGTAAAAAAATAAAATAAGGTAAAGGAAGGACCTTTCTTTCTCCTTACATGCACTTCAGCATTTGATTGATATGTATTTAAACATGTCTTAATTTTGATGGTAAAAATAAAATGTAAAGGAAAACTGTGGTTCTACAAAGGCTAATAAGGAAAATACCAGCCTGCCTTTTGAAAATGTGAAAATTAACTTTTCTTCAGATACGAAGTTTTCCATAGCTTCAAACCTGAATAAACCATCACCTGGAACCAAGATGGGGAAAGGAAGTCATAATAACCAATCCTAAATTAACAAAACTTTGAGATGGAGCCCACATTTTTTTAATTTTATTTATTTATTAAGATTTTATTTTTTTAATTTTTTAAGAAGATTTTATTTATTTATTTATTTGAGAGAGAGAGAGAGGGAGCACAAATGGGGGGGAGGGGCAGAGAGAGCAGACTCCTTGCCGAGTAGGGAGCCCAATGCGGGGCTCGATCCCAGGACCCTGGGATCATGACCCGAGCTGAAGACAGACGCCCAACCGACTGAGCCACCCAGGCACCCGTTTAAGATTTTATTTTTAAGGAATCTCGACACCCAACGTGGGGCTCGAACCCTCGGCTCAGGAGTTGCACGGTCTACCAACTGAGCCAGCCAGGCACCCTGTGGAGCCCATGTTTAGTGCTCCAGCCACATTGGCTGGTAATGGAGCTATAAAAATGACAAAAGCGAGCAGACAGCCGGCTCTACACCTCCTGTGCTCACCATATTTAGCTTCGTTTAGTCTTTTCTTTGCCCCGATTTCCTGCCTTCTCCTTCTTTGCTTATCCAGGAAAGCATCAGAATGAATCAGATTTCTTTTTCCCTCCATCTTCTAGAGCAGGTGACAAATACTCAGTAAGTGCCTGTTGAATAAACGAAAGAGTCCGTAAGTCCCTCCCAACAGGAGTAACCACTAAGATATGATATACAGCCCTACTGACTTTTTCCAAAGTATTTTTAAATTCTAGAAAAGGGGAACTTGATTTAAACTAGGTACATCGAGATACTCCTTTACAGGGCTTAATGCTAATGAGTCTCTATGGGAAAAGCTGACTATTCCAGTTTTAGCTCAGGGAAGGCTGTATTAATTCACACACCATAGGTAGTGGGCCTCAGATGCATTAGGGGACTTTGTTAGTTTTCTGTCTAGTCATCCATTCATTTGTTGATGCCTCAAACATTTGTTGAGCTTGCCCTGAACGGGGAATCAGGGGAGACACTGGGAAATAATGAAGATATCAACTCTCTTGAGGCGCAGATAGACCCGGTGATAGACATAGATAAGCAGTGTATGTCTGAATAGCAAGACCCCATTGCATGTTCCGAACAGAGTAAGACATGGAAATAAAGGTGACCTGAAACGTGGAGCAATACCATAAGCAGGATTGCTGCCAGTCCTATATATGGGCTAGTAGTGAGGAGTTTTGGGAAGGACAGAATCCTGGTGACTAGAAGATTAAACAAATGGTATGGCTATCCCATTTTGTTCTAGATCTCATATTTGTCATTGGAGACTTGCAGATTTCTGATGAGAAAGGCACAATCACTTGTCAGAAATTTACTTGTTCCCAAATATCCAGTTACGCTACTTATGTAAACAAAAGACAGGATAATTGGAGAGTTAAGTTTTTCCCTCCTGGATTCCTTGTATTTACTGAGAGAGCCCACGTTACGCAAACACTCTTTTCTTTTCCTGATAGTCATTTCTACAGGTAATGGTTTTAAGGTGCTTCTATTATATTAAGTATGACTGCTGGGTCTGGCTGGACTTCTGGCTGTATTAAAGGGTATACTTTCCTTGTCTTGAAATTACTGTCTTTTCTGAGGAAAAGATGGTCCCTCCTTATAAATGGAAATATACTTACCATCTTTTAATTGACACAAGTTTAAAAAAAAAAAAGAAAAAGAAAGAAAACCACGATCCTGCAAACCTAACCCACCATTAGGATTTTAATGTATAAAGCTTGAGCTCTTTCCCAGGCTTCTGCAGAATGCCATTATAGTAGTCCTGGGTGGGCATTTTTACCTCTGCTCCCCTAGCCTGCACAAAAACCCACAAAACGAAACTCTGCTCTTGTCCAGTTTTGAAGCCCAGGTAACATCACTCCCTATGGCAGCAACACATAAAAGGTGCGGTGCAATTCACCAAACCACTCACGGAGCCGTCCCTGAACTTGAGCGTGCCGCATCCTATCCTGTCTTCCTTTTAGCATCTACCCCAGGGTCTTCTTTGAGAATCGCTGCCCAAGGGAAGAAGGCTGTTGCAGGCTACCACTTGTTTTGGTCCAGCACTCCATTTTGAAATCCTGCAGCATCTCCGCCCGCCCCACCGGGCAGTGTTCTATCTCTGAGTCCTGTGACCATTTCCTTTTCTGCTCCATTTCTTCTCCGTTTAGACATTGCCATGCCCCGTCCTACATACTAATTACTGACTTTTTGCTTCTGCATTGCTTGATTCATTGTGTCACATTTTTCCCATGCGAAAGTGGACCGGGAACCTTGGCAGGGAGGTTAATGGATTTAAGAGTCACTCGTATTTAACCCTGGAAGTCGCAGCAAAATAAGAACGAGGGGCTGACCCATTTTATAAACCACGCTGTGGTCAGCTTTAGCGGCATACTACTAATGGATTTCACCGTGGTGGCAAGCATCTCTAGAATTTGAGCAGGATTGAAAATACACCTTCCCTTTTCCTACCTTCACGTCTCAAACTTTGGCTGAAACTGCCGATTTTGTTGTTATTATACCTTTTATGGGGGGCCCCATAAGGGAGTGGAAATAACCCCAGAGTGGGAGGTAGTACTTTTGGATTTTAGTCCAATTTTGTCACTAATTAAATTGCATGAAATTTCACTATTAGCAGATCCACTTACTGTATCTCAGTTCCTTCATCTTTAAAATGAAGTTATTTGACCAAATGATCTTTAACATCCTATCTGTCTCTAGGACATTGTGATTTTAAATAACTGTGTTCGTTTATTCAGAAACCATTTATTTATCTTTATCATAGTCCAGTCAGTGCATTAAGGACCGTAGCTATAAATTTGAAATCTAAAGAAGAAAGAAATTTGCATTTTTTTCCTGCAGACTTCTGTGGGGTAGTCTTACTTTTAAACACATATTTTACAACACTGGACGGGGAGCAGATCTCAAAACTAAGAGAGGTTGTTGGTAATTAGTCTCAAGGGGAGATTGGGAGTTCCTGCTTGCTTTGTGAGCATCTTCAAGTAAGCTTTATGAAGAGAAACGGAGGGTGGATTACCCTTATTCGGTGTTAACCACCAAAATCCTGTAGCCATTCATTAGCGTGAGCTAAGTAATAAATATTGAGTATGACTCCTGATTAATAGGTTACCTCTTTCAATTCCTGCTCAATGGCTACGTTGGAACAACACATTCCATTATGGTTGACTAGCTAAAGCTTATTCCTAGTTCATACAGACCTCCCGTTAACTTCCTTTTCCTGACGAACACAAAACATTTCCCTCAAAGCAGTCAGTGCAAGTAAATTAGAAATAGAATAAATACAGTGAGCAGAAACCTCAAATTTTCATTAAAACTCAGTCTGGTTCTTTTCTGGCAAGACCAAAATGGGAAAGAGGAAGGAAAAGAGAGGACTTTCCATGTGTTCCATTGAGTAGGTATTTTTCATTAGAGCATGGCAGGTGTCTTTTCAACCTTTGGAAGTGGCTCAGACCAGGAACATTCCCTACCTTCTCCCACCCCGATTCTTCTCCTTGAAGGCAGTGTGTGTTAACAGCTTCTTGGCATGCGAAGACGAATCTACGGCAAGAAGCAAGAGGGTTCAGCATGGATCTCTGGTCTTTTTTTTTTTTTTTTTACTACTATCTTTACAACCAACCACTATGTTGTTTGCAGTCAGTTCTGTTTCGAAACAGCCACCAGCACCGTTTGTGTTTCATAAACTCTTTGATGTCGGTGGGAATGAGTTTGCTTAAAAGGGCCCGGTGCAGCCTTAGGTCCCTGAAGGGCAGGACGCGGGGCCTGGGAGCCTTTGCGCAATCTCTGCCTCAAGTTGAGATCTCCCAACAACTCTACCTTTGACATCTCTGCAACCAGGTCACACCAGTTCCTACGAATTACATATAAAGAACTGAGCTCTCAACTACTGTGTTGAACCGAAGAGGCATATCTATACAATTCAGTTAATTTTCTTCCATCTTGAGGACGTGCTGTACTTGGGAACCGTGATGTAGCTTCAAAAAAGTGGTACATAACTATTACTTTAGCAGAGTCCCACCGTGGCCCTGGGAACTAGAATCACATTCATATGCCTGTTTTCAGATGATGAGATAAAAACTAGATAACTTTTGGTATTTTCCTGCCGCTTCAAAGAGAGGCCCGCACTCGAAGCCCATTTGATGTCGAGATGCACGACATCTCCAAGTGGCAATCAGTGCTACTGTTGTTTGCACAGGGTTGAGAATGACATACAGGCAGCCTTCTTTCATGTGGTTCTTTTAAAAGATCTGTTTTTGCTGGCTTGATCTGTTTTCTGCTTTCTTTGCCACATGGGCCCACACCTTACCTCCTATAGCTGCAGAGAAGAATATAAACTCTGAGCGATTCCAAAAGGATAGTTTTAAGTTCTTGGTGTGATAATGTGTGCATGTATTTTTTTTTTTTCTCTTTTTCTAGGCCCACCATCTGCTCCCCTCAACTTGATCTCTAATGTCAATGAGACTTCAGTGAACTTGGAATGGAGCAGTCCCCAGAACACAGGTGGCCGCCAGGATATTTCCTACAATGTGGTGTGCAAGAAATGTGGAGCTGGTGATTTCAGCAAGTGCCGACCCTGTGGAAGTGGGGTCCACTATACCCCACAGCAGAATGGCCTGAAGACCACCAAAGTTTCCATCACTGACCTCCTGGCTCACACCAATTACACATTTGAAATCTGGGCAGTGAATGGAGTGTCCAAGTATAACCCCAGCCCGGACCAATCCGTGTCTGTCACTGTGACAACCAACCAAGCAGGTAGGAATCGGATCTTCTTTGTTGTATGATATGAATCTAGAGAGAGAGAGGGCTTATGTTGGTATCCATGAATGATATTAAAGTTCTGCAACTGAAGTAGAAGCACATGGATCTAATTATAAACCCATGAGCTGCTTTGTAATACAAAAGATACTTAGAAGAACGTGCATTCGCTCAGCAAATATTTTTTTGGACACCAACTGCATAGCATGACCTATACCAAGTGGTGGTGATTCAGTGAGATTAGAAGACAGTGTCTGATTGGAAGGAGACGACAGTCTAGTGAGCTGGGTCGCTCCATGTTGGACTCCTCTTGTAAGGAATTCATGTCAGCCATTTTAATCACAAGGTCCATGGTTGGACATCAGAGCATTTAACAGATTATCTTGAATTGTAAAATTGATTTTTACCAATGCAGAGTGCTATATCGGCATTTGCTACCTTTTCCAACCAAAGCGTCAGTGGCTATCATTTTGATCTTGTTTGGTATTTTAGAATTTAAAAAATGTATACGGACCTCTGCTAGCATCATCACGTAAATCTGTGAACAGTGAATAGTTTAATGGGTGTTCTGTGCGGTTTGACAACATTTTCCTGAAAACATATACTGGTTTTGCAGCCACTTTCATAGTTGAATCCATAATTGACACGTGGGAGAGGAGAGTTAATTTACCCCATTTCTGGCATTGGTTTCCTCTTTTAATTCCATAGACTTGCAAACATTCTCTGTTCATGAAGAGTTTCTGCTGAGTTAGTTGCAGAATTGTTAACAAAGTCTTCGGTATCAGATATTTCAAAGTTCAAATCACAATCTGCACAATCTCCAGCTCCTGACCCCCTCCTTCCAGGTCCTCCCCTGAAAACGTTTCCGCGCTTTCTCGAGCTCATTTTCCATCCTGGATCTCTGCCTCACATTGCTGGCTCCCTGTTATTTATTTCTGGCGAGTTAAAGGGGAGTAGGAGAAAAGAACTGTGGTGTACTCTTTCATGAGGCTCTTAAGAACAACAAGTTTCGCCGGAAAAGGATTATAAATTGCCGGCAGCCCTGTCCCTTCTTACTGCACTTCTCTCTTAAATGAATGTTTCAGTAAGTGCACTCCATAGTTAAATATATCCGTATTAATTGATCCTATAGTGAAAAGTATTCCAGTGTCCCAATCCAAAGTCATTATTTTTCCGCTTTGCCCCGAACTCTCTAGAATAAATACAAAGTTACGACGCGGGTGAGATTTTAAACTGGAGCGAGAGTGGCAAATGTGACTGGAAGGCAGCTTCAGCTATACAAATGTGACATCTTTTAAAATATGCGGCGTGAACAGATCAACTGATTATGCTTTTGTCTTTTATTTCGGCACTTATAGGTGGTGAGCACTGTTCATGGTAATCGGTTTTATTTTTCTACGAAGACTAGTATGATTTAGGAGGTTCTGATAGCATCACCAAGTACTCTGCCTTTGCCAGCTTTTTATTAGTTCTTCTTTGGAAATATTGCCCATAGATCTTGGGAGACATATTGGTGCTACTCGTGTCTCTGAGTTAGACCAAGCCAACCTCTCTGCACCCGCTGGGGAATCTGGTTTATGATTCAATCAATAATCTTATGTTCAGCCTGATGTACTTATCCTCAAACATATCACTACTTCGTGTTCTTAACTGATTTAAAAGTAGGAAGGGACCTTTTGAGGCTGTACGAGGTGAAGTCATTCTCTTTGGTAGAGAATAGCCTCTGGGAGACATGCTGAGGACAGGCTTGGCTCCCCCAGATTTGGGGGGGTGGGAATGGCCATGACTATATACATAAGAATTTGAGCCAAGGGATTATATCAGCTCCTACCAGGCCAGAAGGCCCAAGGAGCCCAAAGAAGACAGGCTAAAAAAATCCTCAAAAGAAGAAAAGGTGCAAAAACATTAGGAGAGGAAAAAGGTCCAAGTTTTATTAAAAATGTAGGCGTGATTCTTTGAGCTCTAACAGAAAGGTGGATGGGGGAATTCCTCTGACACAATGAGGTTTTCTCTGCCATGGTGAGCAGCCCTTCCAGGAGGTTTGCTGAACAGGACAAAATTCCAGCTCCCTATTTTAATTTTCATGAAGGGTAATGCTGGAAAGCTGTTCAAAATTAAAAATAAATCTTTCAATAAGGAGACGTCCTATGTGGCCAGCCAGAAAGCTTTTGCTTAGCACAGAGTTGTGTACGTGCATAGCACTGCCTCGTTATCCTACTATGATTTGGAGTTCCCTAATGCAGTATCAGCGGAATAGTTTATCTTCGATGAACAAACCCTTTCTTCATGGTAGGGCAAATTAATAACGTAGGCCAAAATTCTGGGTGAATGTAGCAACCATAAACTCTATCAAAGCTCCCCTGAGCATATTTACATACACACAATTATATTCTAATTGAAGTCGTGCCTATCATTTCGTTAAACTAAATTCCTTAGGAACACCTATAGACGTGATGGCTCACTCTGGAAGGAATACATAGAATAAATGATTGTTAGCATTACCACCTAAAAGCCACCGTTTCATGGCTGTCTGGTTTTGCCCTGTTTTCACAGGGTTCTTTCTCTCATCAGTAACTTATTTAACAAACAGACACAGACCCTCCTAGGATACCTGGTTTTGTCACCACCACCTCTGGGGCTCTCATGGCTGAACAGGTTCATGAGGGTGACCTGACTCACCCAAGCTAATGTCTGGGCCAGTACCTGGAACCAGGGAGCACCCTCCTCCCTGCTCCCGAAAGGACAAAGTTGCTTTCTTTTACAATGATTGGATAATTAGTAGCATCCCTGTGTTCAGCTTGACATGCTCCGCATTGGTGAAACCAAACTTTGAGTATCTGGGCACGGAAATGGACGTTTGACCAGGCTTTGATCATTTAGTTGTGGAATGTGGTGTGAATGGGCTCATGTTCTCACATGGTTATTTAAACCATTCTAACCCAAATCTTACTGTTGGGATCTTAAGAGGTAAATATCATGCTTTTCCTCCCCCTCCCACTTCAAACACAATTGACACTGGAGCCAAGACAAAGGGAACTCAGGATGTCAGCTTTATTGCTTGATTGAAGGATATAAGCTTTATTTCTGTGGCCAAAAGGGCTGGCTCTAATGACACTTGCCCTGTGTCACCCAGAGACTAGCTCAGCTGGCTGACTGCAGGCTCCCTGCAAGGATAAAGCCTGTGCTACGGAAGTTGTTCACCCTGGACAGGTCTGCAGGTGTGGAGAGCAGAGAGGGCATAGGACTGCTCCCACCTCCACCCCGGTGCCCCACCTCTATGCCAAGAGTGGGAAGGAGCAGCGGGAAGTGGATGAGGGTGGGAAGCTCCACAGAAGTCACTTTGGGAAAAGAGCAGACGGAGGAAAAGGCAATTCTTCCCTACCCTGTCACTTTTCTCTGTTACCTTCCAAAAGGAGCAAAGAGCGGTTCCTCGAGAAACTTATGTTTCCCCTCCTCCATCTAAAATCCTCCAGCGACTGTTGTGTTTTTCGTTTAGGAGGAGATGGTTCTGATGTTTATGAAAAATGAATAAGCAGACTGCTGGGTGATTTGTTTTCTAAATGGCTTTTCTTTGGTTTACTTTTACTTAAGTGGACCATCTCGGGCAAATGAATACAGGTTGCGTCACTGGGAGAGAGAAATGCGGTATAAATGAAACAAGGTTTTCCTGGCCAAGCAGCAGAACTGTGAATAGTTTTGCTAAAAATGCTAAGATGGCAGCCAGCAGTAGATCTTAATATCACAGAGCCAGTTTGCATGTTTCCCACCCCCAAGTCCCCCACCCCTGTCTTCCAGCTCTGGGGCCAAATCACACTCGAGGTTGTTTGGTTTGTTTTAAAACATTATGAACTGCCACAGATTGTATTCCCTACTAACTCTGAACTGCACCTGGGACAACAATTACATGTGTGTGTATGTATGTATGTATGTACGTACATATGTACATACGTACCTAAACTCTACACCCAACATGGGGCTCAAACTCATGACCCGTAGATCAAGTCACATGCTCTACAGACTGAACCAGCCAGGTGCCCCAGTGATCACACTTTTGATTTTTATTTTGCATGAGATCCTATTCTAGATATTTGACAATGAAATGGCATCTGGTGATCTCTCTTGGCACAGCTGCAGTGTCCTAGTGACAAACATCTGTAACACACTGAGTTTGGAGGAGTTCAGATATTTGGTGGATTACATAATCGTTTGAACCTAGCTGATCTCTAAGATCTTTTCTAATTCTAAAAGTCTGTAATTCCAAGAATACAGTCATGAGCTATGAGCATGAAGAAGTAGGGCTTGTTTCCACAGGATGTTCAGAAATGGGCTCTAACGGCAATTTCAAGGATGGGAAAAATTCCAGGAAATGCTCCCGCAGAATTAGCAGAACACACCCGAATGCTGCCTCCTCTCTACCCCTCCAAATCCACACCTACCAAGTTATTTCCTCTGCAAGGCGAAACAGTAAGCTAGCTGCATCTCGGGTATAGTTAGTTGTTCAGCGTGCCTCCCTGGACATTTGTCAATGTCTGGAGATATTTTTGGTTATCTCAGTTGGGAGCGCTATTACATCTAGTGGGTGAAAGCCAGGGATGCTGCTAACCATCCTATCATGCACAGGACAGCCCCCACAACAAAGAATCATCTGGTTTGAAATGGCCACAGTGCCAAGATTGAGCAACTTTGCTCTAGTGATAAGTTTGAAAAACAGATTTCATGACTTCATAGAAATGTCGACCTTCCTAGTGTTCCATCAAGATCCTGCCTTTGCTTGGTTCCATGGCTCCATGATGGGAACAGAATGCTCCCAACACTACTCTTAGAGGATAGGCAGTTATAAACGGCCCTTTGGGACCTCTTGTGAAGAATCCCAGTTGTTTTGTCATCATGTGAACTGGTGTTGCTTGTTAGACTGGCCTTGTTCTCTAGGACGGACAATTAAGATTGAAAGGAAATACTACATCAATGGTAAAGTGACAGGACACCTTGATGGAATGCCATTGCACAGTCCATAGTAGATATTCAGTAGCTGTTTGTCGATTAACACATTTATTTATAGTAAAAACAATCACCAGACTCTTTCTCAAGTAGCGATAAATTTAATAAAACCAAAATAATGAGTAAAGAAAAGAAAATAACTAAGTGCAAGAGGCAGACTGTCTTTTATTACTCAACTGGTAGGTTCCCATTCTCTCTTTCCCTGTCATCTTTTAATTAGACGTATTATATTATTTGAGTAGGATAATGGAGAACAGTGGGAATTCTCATCCCCACTGGGTATAATTGCTACCTGTCTTCTACATGGTAAGGGGAAAGCTTCAGGGAGACGGTGGGAAAAGGGGAAACATCTTAGAGCAATTGAGTTAGGTAACGTGCTCGAGGCATAGTGGCACCAGATTTTGTGGGGTCTGAAGCTTAGACAATTTTTGTGTGATTTCAAGAAAAATCCTACAAAATTATAAATATCAAATGAAGAGGAAAGCTTCAGAAAGGGCCTGGGCAAACTACTTTAAATTCTGCCTCTGATCAGATTGAAATGAATGCAGTTGTCAGGTAATGGGGCTCTCGTGTAATTTATACCTAAGGGTGGAAAGGAACAAGAAGAAGGTAGAGAAGTCTAGAGGTCCAGTTTGGCCTGGGGTGAAAGACCTTGAAGAGCAAGGTCATCCTGGAGTGGTCCTAACCATAGCTAAATGTGACAGGCGGTACCAAAGTGGCCCCAAGTGTGGTTCGTGATCAAATTAACAGGCAGAAAGCACCGTCCTGGTGATTTTGAGAATGGTAATGGAATATTACCCATTATACCCAAATAAGATGTGACCAGAACTCAGGCTTTTCTGTAAACTTGAAAAGGAAGGAGAGCGAGGGGGGAAGCTCTGTTGATACTTTTAAAGCACAAATATCTGACTTCTGTTAATGCCCTGGTACAGAGGTTGGCAAACTATAACCCAGGAGCCAAATCTTGATCCTCTCCCAGGTGGGGTATAACCCACTAAAAATGGTTTCTCTATTTCAAAAGGGTTGAAGATAACCCAAAAAAGAATGATATTTTGCACCATTTGGAAATTATAGAAAATTCAATTTTCAGTGTCCGTGGAGAAGTTTTATAGGAACGAAGCCCTACTCCTTGGTCGGTGTATCATCTGAGACTGCTTCCACGGGACAGCAGCAGAGTGGAGTAGCTTAGAGAGTGAATGTCCTCCACAGCGAACATATTAACCATCTCACTCCTTGTGGAAAAGGTTTGCCGATCCCTGCTCTGGCGTACTAAATTGAGAAAGAACACAGTCAGAAAGGAGGCTGAGAAGATGCTGAGCTGCTGGGGTCATTTGTCGGAAACCACCCTGGCCAAGGTTGTGGTGGACTAACATTTAGGTAAATGTCACATTCGGAATGATTTTATTTTATTTTTTTCAAAGATTTGATTTATTTATTTGACCGAGAGAGAGAACACAAGCAAGGAGGGGGAGTGACAGAGGGAGAGGGAGAAGCAGACTCCCCACTGAGCAGGGAGCCTGATGTGGGACTCGATCCCAGGACCCTGAGTTCATGACCTGAGCCGAAGGCAGACTTTTAACCAACTGAGCCACCCAGGTGCCCCTTGAAACAATTTTGATATTTGGCAAGACACCTTTTTTAGAGGTTTTGGCTACATAAACACAATTTCAGGGAATCAAGTCGAATTTCAAGCATGCCTTCGCTGTCTTGTACCACAGATCTTTTCCCAGTGACACTCAGGTTTAAATATAACGTGGAATGTGCTTGAGTGTTCTGATAAGGCAGCATTCAGTTCTCTTGAAAACGTGCATTCTGAGCAGTATTGTAGGCTGGCTTGATGCTGGCAGCAATTTTCTTCTTAAATAATCTTAGGCACTGCTCTTTGACATTGTCCCCTCGCTCAGATGATTTCTCATTTGCCCTTGATCTCAAGTAAATCATGTCGTATTTTTCTTACTCCTAAGAAAGTTAAAGGAAAGACACATGATGAAACTAGTTGAATATAAGTCAGAGATCTTTCTAAAGACACATTTTAAAAATCTTTAAACAAATTGTAGGGCGACTGTGTCAAGAGATTTTGCTGGGAAGTTTTTCACGCATCCCCAGTGCTTGGTATGTGATCATTAGTACCTCTTGGGGGAAGCTGGTTAGAGAGTCCTTCCTGTGCCTGAGTAATTATAGGCCCAAACGAGCACACAATGGGCTTCAGAGAAGCCAGGCGGCGATTTTCTTATTAACAGCCCTGATCCAGCTCTGGGCTCCTGATTTAGTTCATAATGCCTAGGAAATGCACATTTAAAAACATGGAGTACAATTTTTTTTTTTTAAAGAAAGGGAATAGTCCCTTGATTCTAACGTTATACATAAAATAAATTCATGTCTATTGAATATTGTTGCCACCTCTATAATTATTAAGCGTACTCACTAATTATGATCATAATTAAGAATAAAATAAACTGGGAGATGTACAATGGTACACAGCCTCTTGTGTGTGGCACCGGGGTCCATGAATTTGTATTCAGGGTGGGTGCCACTAGTCCTAGGGAGGAGAAAAAAATAGAAGAACCTACTAAATTATCCAGCCTCAAGGCTGACTCTGTCGCATGGACAAGTAGTGTGTATAGAGCATACTAGTAATTATTGTATACAGATAAAAATTGCTTTGCATTTTTAAAAAGATGTTAATACAGTTGACCCTGGAACAGTGCAGGGGTTAAGGGCACCTACCCTATACTGTCAAAAATCCACGTATAACTTTTGATTCCCTGAAACTCTAATAGCCTACTGTTACCAAAAGCCTTTACCCATAACATAAACAATCGATTAACACATACTTTTTATGTTATGTATATTATGTACTGTATTCTTACAATAAAGGAAGCTACAGAAAAGTAAATGTTATTAAGGGATTCATAAGGAAGAGAAGATACATTTACAGTACAGTATTGTATTGGAAAAAAAAAAAAACACGTATAAGTGAACCTGCCCAGTTCAAACCCATGCTGTTCAACAGTCAACTGTTTTTCCATCCAAGAAAATGAAAGTTTTATTTATACCCAAGACTGAGGACACTGTTTTTCCACTCCTATGCCTTTATTCTTACATAAATGTACATATTCATATACACTTATTTTTTTGGTGAGAAGGGAAATTCATTCACCAGCTTTCACCCCAAACACTTGACAGTCTATTTCTGTGCTCGTTACTTCAAACACGAACACTGACTTTCCACCCTCTGGAGAAGCCATCATGAGATTTGAAAAATAAGTGCCTGGTGGAGATGAGAAATGAACAGTGCAGGACTAGCAAAGGTTTTAGATGGGCTTCTACCTTGACCAGTTATCACTCCAACTGGCTAAATTAATGACTACCTCCTCAGAGGAGCCCAGGAGAGACTCTGGAGATAGTTTGCACTGAGCATTAATAAAAAGATCCAGAGAAACTTTATCAAACCTCCCATTAACCCCCTACTAATGTCTTTAAAGAGTTTTTTTCCTTTAAACACCAGGAAAACCAAGAGCTGTGCTGCAGGACTAATCCTGCACTGAGAG
Organism: Eumetopias jubatus; assembly: GCF_037043125.1. Lineage (NCBI taxonomy): Eukaryota > Metazoa > Chordata > Mammalia > Carnivora > Otariidae > Eumetopias > Eumetopias jubatus. Next base: position 17,128,095 of record NW_028274809.1, read on the forward strand.
ATCTTAAATCTACAGGGACTCATTAAAATGCTTGTCCATGTCATGCCCACTGAACAGAGCCTTCTCTGCCCGCTAGCGTCTGCGTGCTGTTTTCATGTGGGTATACAGTAAGAAAGCATTCCATATGTTGTCTTCAGGTAAAGACTTGTGAGGATTTTTTTTTTTTTTTAGGTTTTACATTTTAATTGTCAAGATAAGCAAGCCTAAACTCTAGCCATCCGTATTAAAAATAACTCTTTTAATGTCTTCCCCCAGTGCCCACCTTTTGCCCTCACCCCCCACCAGACATGCTATTTCCTTCTTTGCCTGTGCCAGAAAAATGAAAAAGATTCCATAGGCTACCCCAGAACTACAATAACAGAAAAGAAAGGTGGTGCCAGATATCCGTGTGGTCGCCTGCCTAGTGAACACCATGGCTTCATTGGGAAATGTCAAATGATTTGGTCTCACATGGGAAGGTGGGTACCCGGAGTGCGGTGGGAATTTGGCTGAATAGTCAGCAAAATGGCCGTCAATTTGGGCACAGCCCTGAAGAAACAAATCTTACATTAAATTCCTTCTTCCTCTATTCTGATAAATTGGTTAGCTCATTCTAAAGGGACTCTGTGGCTCTCCTGAACCATCTTTTTTTATTTTATTTTATTTTACTTTATTTATATTAATTTAATTTAATTTAATTTAATTTAATTTTATTTTATTTTATTTTATGACAAAGCACAAGGGCTGCTTTCCAAAACATTAACTATCTAAAATATCTTATGGGTAAGATGACAATGATTTGAAATATGTGTTCTATTTTGCAATCACTCTTCCAGGGACAGGGAGAGGGAAGAAGGGAAGATTGGGCCACTCCTTTTTGCCTGGCACCTTCCATTGAGAACCTCTGTCTATGAATTTCTCAGGCAGTTTGGTCCTCACTGTCAAAAAGACCTCTTTAATGGAGGCCCCCGGGGTAGATGATTTATTTTAAAAAATCCTTATCTTGGAACCTTTTGACGGTGATGTGTGCACACAAACAAGACAAATACATAGCTTCAGCTTCTCAGTGGGTATTAAATAGGGGCCTGCCACCGACAGGTTCACTGTATGGAAGGAGCTTGGGTAAGATATATCCATTAGCACAAACACTGAGAGGGGCAAGCTCACAATGGCTCCCTGGAGAGTTGTGCCTGTCTAGATAACATACTGCAAGCTGTAAATCTGCCTCTTGACTCAACCCTAATTTTTTTTTTTTTAGCATAATAAGTGTGTATTTTGAGCACAGAAAGTGTAAAGATGGGCAAGAGAGCACAGCTTCCTCCATCTTACTTTATCAAAGCCAGGGGCACACGTATAGACGGATGAGGGATTTTGAATATGCAGCTAAACTTCATCAAGTGTTCCTTTCCACTTTACAAGATAATCAAAGACTTTTTTTTTTCATCTGAAAATTTTAGATGATCTTAAGAGTTGTTGGTGTAGCTCTTGTCTGCACTGAAACCCACTAAATCCTACAGGGCTCAAGGAGAGCATGATTTTAGGAATCTTTCTAGGAGGATGCTTTGGGAGGCTTGGGAATTCTTGAAGCTAACATCATCTCGTTTCTCCCCATTTTAAAAATAGGGGCGTGATTATCATTATGGTATGTAATTGGGATTCTTGTTGCTTTGTTTTCCGCTGAAAGCAGGGAGTACAAATATGGCAGAATATCAGCAATTATATTACAAGACACTAATGAAATTAGTGTCTTGTAACCAGAGCACAGGTCATAGAACTTAAAAAGCGTAAATTGCGTTCACTTCCCTCATTGCAGACACCAGTGCTGAGTAGTCCTTGAATTCAGGTGTGGCTCTAAGAGGCTGGTGATATATTTAACGAATCTTTGTGTAATATCAAAGGGTATTGTCTAGGCAAGAATGACCCATAAGAAGCCCTTTAAATCTCCCTGTTAACTCTTCAAGAGTATAACCTTCATTGCATGTGTGCTTTGAATGATGGCTTTTTCTCTTTCTCTCCAGCTCTTCTTTCCTTCCTATTTCAGAACACACACGAAATACTCCCATAAACTGCCTGGAGTGTGCTGGAGCCCCGCTCCAATGTCTTTCTTGGAGACCATGCTGTGGGACTATTTCTAGGCGATGTGTTGTTCTAATGAGGTCCTTCCCAGTATTTACAGATTGACTCCTGGGTGGAGCCAGTAATACTGAATTTCACACTTCAGCAAGTTGTGTTTAAAGAGGGGCCCCAGTGAGACGCTGTGAACCTCTTAGTTAAAAAAGAAAGAATAGAATAGAAAATTCAAGTCCTGAAACAATTATAGATTTCCTAATTCATCCTTTGTTATTCTTTATGCCTACAAAAGTCATCTTGGATTTTCAAACACAGATCCAGTTGGAGACATCTATTGGCCTTAATAACATTTTAAAATTTAATAGCTTGGTTGTTTCAGCTTCGGACTTATAATGCCTGTAGGAGTTTAAACTATCTGGCACATAGATTTGTTTCTGGCTGATACCCCAATAATAAAAAAAAAAGACATTAATTCTATTGTTGCAAATTCCCAAGCTTAAAATTCTTTCTCATATATTATGCTCCTTTCTCTAACCTCGATCATAGCTTTTATGACAATTGCCAAAAAGACAGCATTTCAAATGTGAGGCCTTCAAGAATATCATTTATGGCTACATTTTTGAGAGCATAGCATGTGGTGACCATTTGTATATGAAGCATTTGCAAAATGTGCTGGTTGTAATTTAACCCAAAGGTCTCCATCACTTCTCTCCACCTATCAGTTACTCTGTGCTTGTCTTTGTAGCAAGAAAGAAACTGGGAGGGAAAGATTTGGCTCCAAGTAAAACGAAGGCTTCCTTAGGTATTACTGAAAAACCAGCTCCTCAGCATTTGTTCTATGGCTCATAGATATTGCCCCTTGAATATTTGATTTCCCTGGGTTCAGAACCTTTTCCAGATTTCCAGGTAGTGAAACCAACTGGGAATATGAGGGAGAGCCTTAGTATTGGTCTTCTTCCTGTTTCTCAATCTTTGTCTCTCTCTCTCTCTCATTCTCTTTGTTCCAACTGCAACCCTCTAGTTTACCATCCATGGCCATCATTTCTCAGCATTTAGTCATCGTTCTTTAAGCCAAGCAACATTTGGACTTGGAAAAATTCCAAGTAACATAGGACACATACATTTGCAACCAAAATTGTATTGAAATGTACCCTCTGCCTGTCTGTCTTACCCTGTCAGTGATAATCTGTAGCCTATAATTTCATGCTCCACTGTATTCTTTGTCTGATATTTTTCATTTCTGTGTTTTTTTTTTCCGATTCTATGTGTTTTAAAATGCAATAAGAGAAATAAAGTTGAGTTATTAAAAAGTAGTTTCAGATTTAAAAATAACAATGGCTGGTAAAAATGCTTATCATTTAAGGGGCGAATATCCTTAATTTCTGGTCAGCACAACTATTTTTTGGAGCAGCTCCTGTGGTCTTTTTAAATGACCATTAGGAAAAATAGGTATCCTATTGCAATTGTATATGTGATGGGGCATTGGATGGCTCAGGAGATGACTAATGGGACTCTAGACCTTCCTGTCTTTAGGTCACCTCCTTGAATCTGGACTCTATCATAAGTGGTCCAAGGCCTGGCCATCTGGCAGCCTTTGAGTGGCTATGGTAATGAAATTGGTCTCAGTCCAGGTCTTAGTCGACAGGTGTTCACATCATAAGTGACACTAATTGACTTCCTACTCTTTCAATTTGGAAGACGGTGGACTGTCACTGAAGCAGTGATGGGGAAGGAGTTAGTCATGATATATTCAGACTCCGTCGAAAGCCAAGGAATTCAGCGCCTTGAGCTGGCACCAGCTTGGCATCTTGCAAATACTGTACTTGCCTCTTATGGGTCCATTAGCCTGGGAAATAAAAAATAGCAGTCTAATTTCAAGAGATTTCCAATGGCGAATGCTGCTTTTCTGCTTTTCTGAAATTTCCAATTTCAGAATGGCAAATGCTGCTTTTCTGTAGTTAACAGGAGCCTCCTTGTGTTGAGACTTTTCTCTTCATCTTGTGTTACGGTGATTAGAAGCTTCCTATGAAGATTATATGTAAGGAAGAAAAAAGAAAATTGGATTCTGGGCCTCTGTGATAACATCAGTCTATCTGTTTTTATTTTTTTTTAATTTTTCCTTTGTTTGGAGGTTGACTACCAGGTCACCCATTCATAACAGGTACTATGGATGGTCTACTCTTTGATGGAGAATTTGATGTCTCTCTTCAATGCTCTTGTGAAATGAAGGCCAATATGAAGAAATAACTCTGAGACCTTTTTATTGACATAAATTTTGGTGCACAGAATTCTGAGGCTTCATCCAGCCCACACTCTTTCCATTCTTCCAGGTGTCCGAACCCAGAATTAGCTCCCATTTATTCACTCTTGCTCGGGGCCATGACCTGGGGGGTAATTTGGCCTGACTTGGAGCCCAAGTATTATTAGTAGCTCTCGTATTAGTAGTCGTGGTGATAATTAGTACTACTAGTACGAGGAGTATTAATATTTTGCTCCCTGAAGTTTCCTAGGTTTATCTAATGGCTTTTTTTTTTTTAAACTACATAGATGATTTGGATGTCCCTGTAGCAAGTGACAAAGCCACACTCCTGAATTAGTTATCACACTTGAAAAGTCAAGATGACAGCAGTCACAGTGGATCTATTTATTGAAACAGACAGGCTCTTTTAGCAGAATGATCAATGTCTTACCTCCTTCTGAAAGGCTTTTCCAGGGGTAGGAAATCGTCAAGCATCTGATATAAAGTAATGAACAGGGCTTTTTATTGGTCAGTTTCTGGAGCAGGCTTTTAAGCATTTCTGCCTGTAAATGTAGAAACGTGAGTGTGGGAAGTAAAAGGCAAGGGCGAAGATTTACTAGGTGCATCTATCTTCCTGGCTTTTAGAGTCTTTGTGATTAATACATGTTTAATAGGGGAATGATCTAGATGCTTCAGGATGTCAAAAAGCTAAATGTTACAGCATTGTCTCATTGGTTCCAAACACAGCAGGACGATTAGCAGCTGTCCAAGTAACAAAGAGAACCCGAAGCCCACAGCACAGCTTTTATTTTCCAGATTTGGAATGCCTGAAACTCTCCAGTAGAGTTGACAGCTAGAGGAATAGAAGCCTTGATTCACAGCAGCTAATCTGGCTCCACTCTCTATGCTATATTTCTGCTCAGCAGAAGAGAACCTTTCCTTTATACCATCCTCCGTATTTCAGAATAATTTTGGCAGGCATCGTTGGGCATGGAGCGGCTCACTTTGCCCAAGGCTCATCATCGTCCTTTCTAATCAAAACACATATAAAATAATTTCAACCAAGAGTTTATCCTAGATACTTTTTGAGCTACCGTGGTGCAATGAAAAAGGTTCATCTTCCTAGAGGCATTCAGAGAGAAAAAAATTACCTCATTTATTTATTCTTGCTAACTTTGCCCGTTTAAAATGGTTGTCTTTCTCAGGCATATTCTTATAAATCGCCTTCCAGTTGAAAGACTTGTTTTCCTGTTTGCCTTAAACTGGCATTCTTACTTAACAGGAAATACACACTGAATCCTGCCATGTTTCTGTTGGCAAATATGGGCTACCCTTGTTGGAACCTGCCAACAAGTTTCTTAGTATGCAAATAGAAAGTAAAACAAGCAGCTCTCAGATGAAACAGAGGACACACTTGAACTACACCGGAGACCCTCGGTACCCGAAGTCATCCCCAGTTACTTCTGGGGGACATGTGCCTTGGTTCCAAGTCGAGCTGTTACTCACTTACAGTTTTACAATTAATGGTATGGCTATATATGTAGCAATGCTAATTTAAGATAGTAGTTTTTTTAAAAAGTAAAACAAAAACAAAAGTAAAACAAGCATTTAAGTAAAACGTTTTCTTTACTTCAGAGAGCAGGGATTGCTGTGTGGCTCAAATATGAAACAGAACAGTTAAATAGTTATGAAAGTCCTAATTTGCAAAAACTTAGATCTTCATGACACCTTTAGACCTTTACCCAGAGGGTTAACGAAAAATGTTGGATGGGTCTTTCTAATACTAATTGTCCTATTCCATCCTTAATACCCTTACTTAACATTTTTCTTTGACTTTTAGCCTTTTGATTATGAACTATACACACGTACAGAAAAGTGGGTAAGATATAAATGTACAATCAGTGAATTATCCCAAAACAAACACCTGTGTAACCATAAACCAGAGCAAAGACTAGAACATTGCCAACCTTCCAGAAGCTTGCCTTTTACCCCCTACCCCTTCCCTAACTTCAAATACTGTCGTTTTATTTTGCGATTGAATTCTTCTGTTTTAGAGAATTCTCTTCTTAGGTCTTTAAGGAGTTCTCTTGTGAGGTGATTCATCTCCAAAAGCTTTAAGCTTTGTCTGTGAACAGAAGTCCTGTCTAAGTTACCTCTGGATTTCTGGCAACCAAGAATGTATGGGGACAGTCCTATACGTAAGTGACACATAGCAGATGTAGGATTTGCTGTTACCAATGGTGCTGATGCTTTGGGAGAACAAGCCATTTAATGTTCAACTCTCCCATTTCCTACCAGTGCAAAGAGGGGAGAGACTAGAGGCCTCCAGTGGCTCAGTGGTTGAAAATGTGGGCTCCAGGACCTGACTGGTGAATTCACCACTTACATGCTATAATTTAGGGCAAGTTATTCAAACTCTCTGTACCTAGTGTATCTATAAAATGAGAACAATAATAGTACCCGCCTTATAGGGTTTTTGTGAGGATTATATGAATTAATTCATGCAAGACCTTTGAAACGGTGCTTGGCACCCGGTAGTTACTCAATAAATGGTAATTTAGTGAGTGTGTGTTTATAGGCATGGGGTACGGTAGGAGGATTGTATACTTTGGAGTCAGGCAGACTTGGGTTTACAATCTCATTTTATAGCTCCGGTCCAGTTTTACCTTCTGTGTGTTGCCTAAGTTTGCAAATATGAATTCAAAGGTGATAATTATAAGTACCTCAGGGAGCTGCTCGGCCGAAATAGTGGTAAGCGTGTGGCAGTGCCTTGCGAAGGAGGCCAGATTTGCTCACCTGCTCGTTCTTCTCGGTTTTCCTCTGATTGACATGGCCCAAGCCTTCAACTGTGTCAGCTGTTAATTAGGCAATGGAGACCAACTCTTTTCTGAAAAGAAAATTCACCCAAGCCATTTTGAGAAGCCCGCTGTCTTTTCCCATTGAACATTAAGACAAGTTCCGTGGAAGCTTTGAGCCCAGTAATTTGTGATTCCGCTGAATTCATTTGCTGGGAGAAGACCTTCTGTGGCCGATTGTGTCCCTGCAAAGCTGCAACTTGAGACCACAGCTCAATCTTCTGGAGCCACCATACTATTACACTTTAGTCATCATCTGAAAACGTCATGTGCAAAAGGCCTCTTTTTTGCTGAATGGTTCCACTTTCCCTGATGAGTACCTGCTGTAACCCCAGATGTCAGTTAGCAGGTTAACAGGTTAACACAGTAGAAAGTTGTTTCTTGCCCAAGTTGTATCCAGTTGGTGGTGATGAGGGGAGGTTTGGGCCTGGACATCAATGTCCAGCCGGCAGATGCTAGGTTAAAGAAGATGGAGGGGCCCAAGGACACCCTTTATGTGTCGCATCTAGAAAAGGAATAATCACTTAAACCCACACCCCATTGTCCGGAATTCAGTCACATGAACCCTCCAACATGTAAAGGAAATGTAGTCCTTGTCTGAGCGGCTCCCCATCCCAGAAACAGGTGTTTAGGGGAGGGGTGCTCACATCTTTGGACACTTAGCCACAGAAGCTAATCCCAACACCTTTCATTTGCTTGTGCCAACACGTCCCATGAAGACCAAGGATAGCGTCACATTCCATTATTTAAAATGCGGTTAACAGCTCTCTATAAAAGATTTCTCTAAAATTATCTGCCACCCACTTCTCTGAAAATAAGTAAAGTAAGAGTCTGAGTTTCATGCTTTGTAAAGGCTTGCTCGCGGGTCACTTAGTTAAAGCACATGAGTGTCCCAAAGTCAGATTCTGAAAAATCACTGGAAGTATCCTTTGGTAAGTGTTACTGTGCCCTGCTTTATTTTAGAGTATTTCTTTAAAATGGACTCTGTGTCCTGAGCTTGGAAAGGAATCACTTTCTGGGGGAACAAATGCATCCCTCATATACTTTAACTGTATGCTTAATTAATATTAATATATCCATATTTAAGTATAAATGAACTTCCTTGAATTCAGTCGTCTAAAGGTTTTAATTGAGAATTTGGTGCTCTGTCTTTTGTTGAATAGGAAAATAATTCTGTATCAGTTTTGGAGTAATCAACTTTTTTGTACCTTTTTTTTAAAACAATTTTACAATTTTATTTCTTTTTTTTTTAAGATTTATTTATTTGAGAGAGCGAGAATGAGAGAGAGAGTACATGAGAGGGGAGAGGGTCAGAGGGAGAAGCAGGCTCCTCGCCGAGCAGGGAGCCCGATGCGGGACTCGATCCCGGGACTCCAGGATCATGACCTGAGCCGAAGGCAGTCGCTTAACCAACTGAGCCACCCAGGCGCCCTACAATTTTATTTCTTGACTCTGATAAAATGTGCTTAGTTGCTTATTAATGATACAGCAGCTAAACGCTGTGGGCTGCAGAGCAGAGTTGTTAGGTTGGTGTTGTATCACCAGTGTAAGGGAGGATGGATGGGGCTTGAGTCTTTTGATGATTTTTACCTAAAAAAATAGCAGAGGGTTAAGCCAGCTGGTTGAATGTAGTGCAAACGAAATCATATGTCTATGAAAACACTTCACACTGTTGAGTACTATAAAATACTGCCATGTTAATAGTAAAAAAAAAATTACTCACTGGTGTTTAGTGCCATTAGGTAGTGCAGAGCTCAGAGGAGAAATCCTTCCCTCCTTTGGTGGGATGTGGAAGAAAGCAATTAATATTAGCACCAACGTTCTTAGTATTTCTGTGACGGCAAAACCCTTAATCACAAGGATATCATTAGTGCTCTGAAGCATTTAATTTTGATGCCTGACAGCATTTTAAAATGCACAAACCTTTGATAAAGCGCAAATCAGAGCTGCGGTGTTGAAATGAGAAAGAAAGAGGGAACAAAAACCACCTTAAGCCCCAAGTAATTAAATTCTAATATGCTTTTTGCATGAAGCAGAGATATGTATAAACTGTGGGTTTATTTTTCCTATCAGTGAAAGACCCCTTGAGTCAACATTGGCTCTTTAAATTCAGATCCTGGGGAGGGGGCACCCCACTGTGGTTAAGAAGTCCTCTTCCCTCCAAGCACTGGGCATTGTTGTACCACTGACATCCCGGCTTTGGGTTTCTTGACTTTCATAAAGGACTGTTTCCACTCTTCCTTGCCTGCAGGCTGGAGAGCTTTCATTGCATCTGCTTATTTCCTGCCTTCCTCCCTCCGCCCTCCTAATTTGAGCCAGTGGTGAAATGCAGTCGATCTGTTTGAGCTATTTCTTCCCCCACTCAAGGTCTCCCAAACTGTTTTTAATTCATTGCTCATGATGCTGGACTCAAGCAAACAGTTTGATAGCCCACAGTGATTCGCAGAAGACTCCTTCCTGCCTTTCTTGGCTCCGTCCTTTTTTTTCCTCCTCTCCATCCTATTTGGGTGTCACAAGTGCCAAACTGCTGCAGTAAAATGACTTGTAGGTGTTTAATGGCGAGTCATTGAGGAAGCGAATAAAAGAAAATTGTAGCACTTGCATCGGTGGGGAGCAAGGAGAACTGCTGAGCTTTGAACCAAAGAAAGTTAAATTTACCATTTTCTTAAAAGGAGCCTCCTCTGTTTGACATCAAAGCATCTCCTGTAATTCTTCGTTGTGAAATGTACCACTGTTAGAGAGTCATGATCGAGCCCCTAATCTGTGCTGTTTCTGTTTATCGGAAACACACACAGAGATAAAACCCACATGTGCCTTCTGCATGCATGTGGCCAGATCTCCCACCAGATGTAACCACAGGTACATAGCAAATGGGGATTCTATTTAGAAAGCACACTCAGTTTCTCAGGGATATGTGGAATTTTCAGTACAGAATTTTTGAAGGGGGGATAATTTATCTTGGCTTTCTAGTAGAAAGCTCAGATCATTCAACCTTCAAGCTTTGGTGAGTTTTTTTTCTTTAATCCTCTGTGGTGTTTGCTCCATCTTTAAAAAGTGATATTCTACTACCATTTTACTTGTTTCCAATGTGTGTGTGGAAACATATTTCTTCCACGTGCTTCATCTTGCTGTCCCGACCCTGACCGCAGAGGGCTCTGCACTCTATTACCTGGACACTTCATCAGTGATGTCCTTTTGGTGGGATTTCAGGGATACACGCAGTACCTAATGGCTTCTTCTGGCAGTCACTGATTTGTTTCCATTAGCTCATCTCTAGTCTTATAAAACAAGAGAGATGCTTAGGGCCCTTTCTGGATTTAGGATTATGACTTGGCGGCGGGGGGTGGGGGGTGGATTTCAATGCCTCCATACCTTTGCAATGAGGAGAACTATTTACATACCCTACAGATATAGAGGTGAAATGCTGAGGGGATTGTCAATGTCTCCGTCAGCTAAAAGAGCAGCCCTTCAAAATGCTGTCTGTAACAGGTGCAGTGAAAACTACTTTTAATGTTAATTCACATTTGAATGACATTTTACAAACCTGTGTGTTTGAAAAAAAAAAAGCTCAGAAGCCTCTCATATCTCTTAGAAAACAGAGACTTCATTTATAATTAGAATTGTCATTTGCTTTACTCCTAATTGTCAATATCTTAGTTAACCTAAATAGCAAAACCAGACCCACAGAAGGTCATCTGAAACAGGTGCAGATAAAAAGTTGTCTTAGGGATGACTTCTTTCTATTACTTTATATTTAGAAAACATCTCGCTGTCTACAAAGATTTTTTAAGTCTATTTTAATGTTTAATTATTTGTTTGACAGGTTTATTGAGTGCTCACTATGTGCCAAACATGATCTTGAATAGTTTGGATATCGATATGGACAAGGGAAAGCCCTACCTTTTTGGAGCATACATCTAATAGCTCACACACTTGTATCTGGAATGGTATTTTACAAATGGGGGAACAGAGGCAAGAAAATTTGAGTGACTTGGCCAAGATGGCAACTGGTAAATTTCAAACCCAGAATTACACCCAAAATCCTTCTAACAGTCATTGATCTTCCCACCAAATTAGTAAGGTGAAGAATACTTTTAAGTATATGAGTCAGATATAGTTTCATCTTTACCTCATTTCACATGTCCTAGGTGGGCGCTCGACACTCACAGAATCAGAGTTACTAGTATTTCTTGAAAATCCCGGTCATACTCGGAGCAGGTACATCTTTCACCTTTCTGCTTCCTGTGTGTCACTGCAAATCTTGACTGACTTCACTAACCTTCCATGGTTCCAAATCCTTCCATGGTTGTTTCTGCAGTTTACAATGCCCTCTCCCCATTCTGGCTTCTTATCTCAGCCACTATCTTTATTTAGCTAAATAGTGTTTAACTGTTTAAACATAAATACCTCTTTGGCTCTACTTTGGATTTTAAGTTCCTCAAGCAGAGGCTTAAAGGGCATCTGTTGAATGATTGAACAGGTACGTCAGTGTGATTTATAAGCAAAAAGAAAAGGAAATCGAGAATGTGGTTTGGATTAAAACTACTAAAATACCCTTGAGAGTCATAGGATGTGGTCTCAGATAACAACATCTCAGGACAGGAAAATGGACATCTGTCAGTCATTGGAAATACTGCTTCTAACGTTTGAAAATTAAGGACTTAATTAAATTAAGTCACAAACCTTTCTCTAAAACTACCCTCTGGTAATTCTTGCCTTTGTGATTTTTACATCCATCAGTCGTCTTTCGCAACCAGACTACTGTCGACTAGCATGACCAGCCCCCCTCGTTGTGTGTTACGCCAAAATGCTAGCCACCAAAGAATGCCTGCTTATGTCCAGGGGCACAGAACTTTCCTTAAAGCAAACACCTCTTTTATGAAGGAAGTTTGTGGGTAGGTAGGAATGTTTCCAATCTAAGATGTGTCTCTTTCTTGTAGTGAGGCTCCTTACGTCAGCCTTCATCTTCCTCCTGGCTTCTCCTCGGACTCTTCGGCAGGTGTATTCCTGTCTAAAAACACAGTATAATAAGGAAGCGCCCACCCCATACTTCTCCCCGTCACCACGAGAGAATCTGGATAAGAAGAGGATTGGCAGGAACTGCCTCCTCTTGAGTTCTAGAAAATGGGTGCCTTCTCTGTAAGACTGTTGTAAAAAATTTCCTCATCTATTTTGTTGTTGTTGTTAATTCAGAAAAGGCTGAAGGAAAGATGGGTCTTCCTTTGATCCCAAGGACTGTATTTGATTTCAGCTCTGTCTGTGCTTTCCCATCTTTGCCTTATTCCACCGGTGCTCATTAAGTATGTGCTTAGTGGATGAGTCAGTCCTGAGGAAAAACTATGTCTCCGCAGGTTTCAGAATGTAAGTTAGAGAACTGAGAGACTAGCAGGCCTTTTTTCTGCTTGGTCTTTTTGTGTTGACTAAAATTTCCCCCGCTATGGTGAGAAGCCCTCTTTTGAACTAAGGCATTGATTTGTCATAGCTCCTTCTGAACCGTATTTTAGGGACAGGAGTGTTCAATCTGTTATTCTGTTAGTCTGTTATCTTGTAATTTTGTTAGCAAAGGGCAGAGCCCTGGGGTGTTGGGACCCAGGATCCAAAACATTTCTAAATTGAGAAAGGCTTGGCAGTATTTACCAAAACGTGGAAACCTAAAAATGGTGGCATCAGAGACGATTTTAGTGAAGACCCATATGGAACCTCCCATAATACTGAATTGCCCTGTGTGAAAAGTAAGTTTCTTCAATTCTCCCTCAGTTCTTCCACTTACTCCAAGGCCAGAATCTCAAGTTGGTGCCCGGGTTATCCTTGATTCGTCTCTCACACTGGCTATAATCTCTACTTTTTGATAAAGCAGGGAGAGAGGCAAGAATGCCCAGCAAACATGGATAGTATTGTTTACTCACATATTCATTTTTAGGGTTACCTGCTTTTAACAGGGTTTTATTTATATCAGTAATGGGAAGTTTCTTCTTAAATACAACTCAATATATATAGCGTGTGGTTTCAAGAAAACTATTACTGAAATCATAGCACAAGTTGCAGAGGGATGTGGCAGCAATTACATGAATGGCATGAGAAGACAAGCTTGGGAACCGTCGGGGTAGGAGAATGATTGAGAAATGCCATTGCCAAATGCCTCAGCTGGGGAAGCGAGCTGCAGCCCGGCACACGTGGTAGGGTGATGGCTTCCAGATGTGGACTTGGAGGCTGCGTTGGAAGCAGGGTAGGAAGGGCGAGGGAAGAACCCCTACATGGCTTATAATGTAGAGCACACATCCAGACTGCCTCTTCCCTCCAGAGTGGCAGCCCTGTAAAGCCCAGTTTTTTTTTTTTTTTTTTTTTTTTTTTCAGACTGGTGTTCTTTGTACCAGAGAAGGTAAGACGCTCTCCTTAGAGGGAGGAATGGCTGCCATGTTCGACTACAGGGCAGTTGCATGTTGTAGTAGGTATATTTCGCCACCTCACTTGGTCATGGATTGCTTTTGTCACCGTGGCCTGATAAAAATGCTTTTCTGAAAGAGATCTGTCCAGAAAGAATTCAGACATGACAGCCCCACAACATAATACCTCTGGGAATTAGAACTATTCTACTTTACTTTTTCATCTCATGTTCTTCCCTTTTAATGGCGGCCGAGTCAGAGCACACATGGTTGGTTTATTTACACGTTTGTGCATATGGATTTTTCCAAGTAGGGCTGTATTAGAAATAGTCTATCAGTTACCACGACTATATGGTGGACGCACTGCCTGCAATATTTTGAGGACTTCAGTTGAGTTCATATTCCCCTTGAATGGGCACAGGAACACTGCTGTTCCAACTTCTAAAATGGAAATCAGATTCATTGCCCACATGCAGCAGTTTAGTGATAACCCAGCCAGAGAGAAACCGGCTTAGTTAAGCAGTGCACCCCAAGGGCAGCCAGGCAGTTCTTTCCTGAGGAATCTGTTGATTATCAGAATCTGAGCCAGACCATTTCTGAGAGAAAGTCCACCGTATAACTTTATGATTCCCCCCCACCCCATCCTCTGCCGCTTTCTTTCGAAAATCCTCGCTTTTCTATTGCACTTCCCAATCCTGAACATCAGAGTTTAAAGAGCCCCTTTTTATGGAGTATATGCTAAAGTGCTCTGTTAGACAATATATTTATTACCTGGAGCAAAATAGCTTTTCATAGCCAGGCAGCTTTCTTAGCCTTCTTGCTTCCTCTGTATTTGGGAGAGTCATTCCTTGCGTTTTGCTGGACCATGGTTCCGTTTCAACCAGTAAGGAAAGAGAGAGAGAAAATGTGTGTGTGCATGTCTGTGTGTGTGTATGTGTGTGTGTGTGTGTGTGTGTGTGTTGGGGGAGGGAAGCCTTAATGCAGCTAATGAGCACATTTCCGTTTTTCATTTTCTTCAGATGTTCAGTGGCTTCCATATGTCTGAAGCATGCAGCTCTGTTCATCCAGTTTGGTATTACTAACCTTGGGGTTGCCTTTGATGGAGGACATATGTATCCACTGTATCTTTCACTTGTGCTTATGCCTGAGATTCAATCTGGAATAGCTTTGGGGGAAAAAGAGTGGGAGAGAGAAATAGGGCAGGGGACATGTGCGTGCATGCACGTATGTGCCCATGCCATCTTGAAGTACCCCCAACAGAGATGCCAGGCTGTCAAATAACCTCCAAGAGGTGCTCCCTGATTGATTAACTTCAGCTGGAAGATTCCTCGTGACTATGGTGTGTCTGGTTGCTTTCCTTTCCATCAGTACATACCTCTCAGATACGGTCAAGCATGTTTGAAGTTAGTCCCAATCCATTTTCAGTGACAATTTATTTTACTTTTCTCTTTTTTCCTCTGAGTTAGGGTTTGGCAGGTGTGTGTGTGTGTGTGTGTGTGTGTGTGTGTGTGTGTGTGTGTGTTGGGAAAGAGCAGGAGGATGACCTGACACTATGCTGTTGTTCTTCAGTGGCCATTTTGTGATGATTTCACATATTTCCACAATTTGGTCAATTGAGGGAGACCCCCTAATCTCTGGTTCTACAGACCAGCTTTGTTAGGTAAGATTACAGATTTCATTGACTGCTCCTCTTCTCCCTGGAGATGGCACATTTGTGTCATTGTCAGTCCGAGCAGAACTGGACAATAGCTGGAGACGTGACCATCGCAGTGAAGAAGAGGGCAGCCTAGTTTTAGAAATCTCAAGGACTCCTGAGAACACAGCCAATAGAGGACTGCTTTTGTGTCTTTCTTAGTGGAAAGAAGAAAGTTTACTACTTAACAGGCAAAAGCAATATTTCAGCTTTTGTAAAAATAGCTTCAAAATGTCACACGTGTCCAGAGAGAGCATCATTGTTTTATTTGTGTTCTTCATTATTTGCATCACGGTGTCAAACTGAAAACTTAGCTACAATTGAGCAGTACTTTTATTTATATTGGAAAGGATAGAAATTGTTCTCATTTCCTACAGTCCCCTGGGAGGAGTTGCAAATTCTCCTGCTTGTATAAAATTAAAAGACCGGTAAGATGACCACTTGTAAACTTCGGAGGTAGGAGGAAATGCCGTTTTACTGAGCTTAAAAGGAGGTCTTCCA
The DNA here is from genome assembly GCF_037043125.1 of Eumetopias jubatus. Classification (NCBI taxonomy): domain Eukaryota; kingdom Metazoa; phylum Chordata; class Mammalia; order Carnivora; family Otariidae; genus Eumetopias; species Eumetopias jubatus. The sequence goes on from NW_028274809.1 coordinate 17,143,815, forward strand.
GTGGATTTCATGGCTTGCAAAACATAAAGAAGGTAGCGTTCTCTATAGATTTTGTGAGGAACGGCTGCAGGTGCGGCTGCAGGTGCTGTGGAGGTGATGCTGTAGGCTTTTACCTCAGTATCTTTCTAAGACAAACCATATACCAACATATTGGAGACAACCATAAAAACGGTATGCTTTTGTACTGGGGAAGACTGACATGGGGATCTGGGAAGACAAGATAATCCTTCACACTTTTCTTAAGTAAAATGAAATTATTGCTTGCTACCACCACTGTTTTTTTTCCCCCTTTTGTTTTTTTGTTTGTTTTTTCCCAATAGCACCATCATCCATTGCTTTGGTCCAGGCGAAAGAAGTTACAAGATACAGTGTTGCTCTGGCTTGGCTGGAACCAGATAGACCCAACGGGGTGATCTTGGAGTATGAAGTCAAGTATTACGAGAAGGTATTACTTGAATGAGCAAGCTTCTCTTGCTCGTTCTCTTCTCTTCTTCTTTTCCTTCCCTCCCTCCCCCTTACCCTCCTTTCTTTCCTTCTCTCCTTCCCTCCTTTCTTTCTTTTTCTGTTTAGTTTTTAGCCAGTTATAAATCCAGAGTACCAGGGAATCTCAAAACCAAAAGCATTTTGTTCCCCAGTCGAATCCAGTTATGAATGTTATGTATTAAGTTGGTTATCATGAAAAATAGGAAAAATACATTGTGTTCTAATATAACCATTTTTTCTTTCTAGTAGTGGAAATCAAGATAACTAAGAGGTTCTTATATATAAGCCTTCTATCAGTGAGAGTGACTCATAAAAGTCGAAATAATGATCTGTTTAAGTAGATCACTGCTATTCAGAATCAAGGTGTGGGTTTTGATGACTTTTAATAGAAAATCAGGGAAGGAAAATTACATTTTTCAGCCTCCTAAAGTTATAGAAAGACATTAGTTTTACAAATAACTTGTCTCTCTTAAAGGACAGAATTCTGAAGAGAGCTATTTGCATTCAAGATTGTCTAGAAAATGAACAATTGACTTCTCTTTCTTTCTAAAGATCATCACTTATTGGCTTCCTTATTAAAAGCAAAAAGGGGACAGGACTTATTTTTCACTGAAACCAGATTACAACATTTTTGACATTTTCTAGAAGGAAAATAGAAAAAGATGAGAGACCTTCTTATGGTTATTTCTGTTAAATTGCTGGCTGTGGAGTGAGAAAAGCCACCAACCATCATCTGATTTCCTTTTTTAAAAAGAGCATAAATAGAGATCTGCATATGGTCAGTGTCAACAGTGATCACACCCAAACTCCACATGTCCTTCAGCGTCCAAGATGTTACAATGGTACTTCCAACATTGAAGAGAATAGGAGGTTTAGAGCTTATCAATCTCTATTTACTTTCAACTTCTAAGGACACTGGCTTGGTTCCTTTAATTATGTGCCTAGAGTAAGTGGGGATTTATTTTGCCACCTTCCCTAATTTTATCATCCCATGATGCAGGATCAGAATGAGCGGAGCTACCGCATTGTCCGGACAGCTGCCAGGAACACGGACATCAAAGGCCTGAATCCTCTGACTTCCTATGTGTTCCATGTCCGAGCCAGGACAGCAGCTGGCTATGGAGACTTCAGTGAGCCACTGGAGGTCACGACCAACACAGGTACCAACTTCTGAGGCCCTTTTTACAGTCCAGGTGAAATCTAAGTAGCTGTACCTAATTTCTGGTTAGGCGAACATTCTATTGACAACGAACACGGTTTGAAATGACGATGTCTGTAACTTAGAAAAGCTCATGCTCTTTAGAGAAGAGCATTTTCCATATTACCTAACCTGTCTATGCATGTGATTAGAAAATGTTTTCTTCTTTTTCTTATTTTGAGTCTTCTATTGATCATGGAAAAATGGGATTGATAAGTGGACGAATTGAGAGTTGCATAGCTATCTTAAAGGAGGTAGGAAGTTTTCTCCCTGGGAAGAGTAAAGAAGGGACGAAATTTATCTTCTTTTATTTATTTCTAGGAATCTGTTTAAATCAAGTCAGATCAGTTTTTTTTCTTTTTAAGAGCCTTTGGACAAACATATCAACTCTCTCAACATTGTGAGTTGGACTGATTGACTTGAAAATGTTAACAAAGGACATGCCCATTGAATGAGCGGTTTACATAAGATGGCTCCACCTATGTAATTAACAAACTGAAATTGAGCTTACTGGATTAAGGAGATAGTGGAGAAGAAGCTTCAACGTCAGTTCTAGAAAGTCATTTTCTTCATGAATTATTAAATAAAGTAAGACTGAAAAAGCAGAAGAGAAAGTACTCTAGGATTGAATCTGATGGGGTTTGACATTTTTGGGGGGATATTCCTGGAAGGCTTCAAGGAGGAAGTGGCTTCTGGTCTGGTCAATAATGAGCAGGTTTTGGATCGATTTGGGGCGGGGGATGTGGGCAGGTATTCAAAACTGCTTGTCCTTTTTGAAATTTCCAAGTGTCTTTCTCACTAAGGAATGCATCCAATCATTCAATGAGTTAGGGATGAAACTAGAAATGAAAAGAAGAAAAAGCAATGAGTGGTAATGTTTACCAGAGGATTTAGTAAGAGTCTTCTGGTTGAAGTTCTTCATACAAATACATAAAAGACAAGTCTTCATCTCCTTAAGGCTGTCTTAGAAATGCTGTCGCATAAGTACTTATCAAAGGGCAAAAGAGGCTGTGAGCCTTCCCGGTGGCTTCGGAACGCTGACACTCGTGACCCAGTCAGAAGTTCTAGCTCGTCGGACCTTCCCAGAGGTGATCCTTGTGTAACTGTCTTTGCCAGTGCCTTCCCGGATCATTGGAGATGGGGCCAACTCCACCGTCCTTCTGGTCTCAGTCTCAGGCAGTGTGGTGCTGGTGGTCATTCTCATCGCAGCTTTTGTCATCAGCAGGAGGTAAGCCCTTAAGCCCCTCCCTGCCCACCGCCCCCATCCCAGTTTTTATGAGGGAGCTTTTTGTCTCCTCCCAGCAAAGCTGAGGCTTTTGATTAGCATCGTAAATAGGGCATGTGCAGGGCCAGCTCCTTCCTCTTGGCTTTGATCTCCCCACACCCCTACTGGAGCTGGACTGGCCCCAGTGGCAGCCCTCACAGCTGAGAGTCCTGGAAAGACCCAGCTATTTCCTGGAAACCCAGCTGAAAAGCAAGCCAATGAGAGCTAGATTCTCTAAGCTGTAAGGTGTTACATTTATACCTCTCTTAAGCTTAGACTTAACTGCCAAAGGCAAAAAAAGAAGCCATATAAAACTTGGGTCCAAAATTTAAGCTCTGCCATTTGTCAGCTATATTACTTAAACTCTTTGAATCTTTTTTTTTTCCTCTTTTATAAAGTAGGGATAGAGGATCTCAGAAGATCTGCCTCTAAGAGTTACTGACAGGAGAATTTTGATAGGTAAAGTAGCTAATCTAGCACGCAGTAAGTGCTTCAACTCGAGTTTCGTTAATAATAATTGCAACCAAAGCAAATAATTGGGTGCTGCACTCAGTCTTCTTTCAGGAGAGGCCATCACCATTTCTAGAGAGTTTCTATTAAGCGCGCTGTGAACATGGCATTGTTCTTGGAAATGAATCTAAAACAGCAGATTACTTAATTCTGTGAGAGTCTACAATCTAACCTGATACTTGAAAACCAATCTAGAAAAGAAAGAGAGAAATAAAAATGGCTTGGCAGCCTATTTTTTTGAACTAGTTTTCCTTATTGTTGTTGCCCCCATCTGCTTATTAACACTAGTCAGAGGCTCCAGAGGAATGGGGTCAAGGAGGGACAGCCACTCATCTCCAGTATCTAGGCTTCTCCAACCTTCACTCCCCTGTGCCATCAACTATTTCACAAGGTGGGGCTTTTGGCAAAAGAAAGGCAGAACCCGCAGACATCAAAATGATCCTCTTCAATATAAACTTTTTCCCATTACAGAAGAGGAACATGATAGGAAAACGTAACACTTGTCTAGGGTCATGAGTTTCCCTCAGTGGGAGAGCTACTACTGGACACCCAGTAGCCATGCTCAGCTCCCTGGCCAATGTCTGCTGTGTCCTCTCTCTCTGCCCCTCCTTTTGGTGATCTCATTGATGTCACAACAATGCTTCTGGCTCTTGCCACTGGCCTGAGCAAGCCATCAGGCTCTGTGCTCACTTTGTGGTACACTGTAATTAGGGTGATGACTGTATATCCTAATTTGCCAGGATGGTCTCAGTTGTCACACGTATCTATTAATATCATGCCTCCCCACTCCCATGCTCCAAAACGTACTGGAATTATAGAAATCAATCTTGGTCGCTCTAATGCAGTATGCAGCAAGAGCTCATTGTGTGCAGGCACCACCTACCTTTGTCATTGTGTTTGTTCTTTTTGGTGCAAAGTCTATCGCTGTGTGTTTGATTAGAGCTGTGAGTTCCAACCTGAAGAAGGGAAATCCACCGTGAACACTTCTCCCTATCGCTGGACTGCACACATAGAACATCCCTAGACATGCCCACTGCACCCTTATAGCTCAGTCTTTGGAAACTCTAATTTGGCCTAAACAGAATTTGAATTTCAAGTATTCTTTCCTGTTCTGGCATTTGATTTTGGAAGTCAATCAGGATGGACCTCTTTCTCGTCCATTGCCTTTTGGTTTTGCGTACGTACACATGCTAGGCACACAAACACAGGGGAAGGGGATGCAATCATATATATCCATCTGATAGTGGGGGCAGGAGCAGGGCTGGAGACTTCGTGGAAATTACATGGCTTTTGTTTTCATTATTATGTATTTCTGTGCCTGAAAATTTTACAGTATATATCAATAAAATTTTATCACAGAAGGAAGACGTTTAAAAGTCTAAAACTAGGAAAAAAATTCTTAATTACCTCCACGTCGAAATAATCTTTGGCTAAAATCCAGCACCATATGATGCTTAGAACCATTTGAGGGAACATTTGTTTGCAGAAAGTGGGTCTCATGTTGTATCTCAACCTTCTCTTTGATGTTGAAGGGAAGCTTTGTCTACTTGTCCAGCTTTTCTTTAGAGTTACTTTTTTTTTTCAAGTTACCTTAAATATACCAGTGAAACCAGAATAATTAGGAATAAATCACCTCATTATAAGTTTCTTTCAGATGTTCCACTTTGACAAAAAGAAAGCAAAAGCCCAAGAAAATGTAATGGGAAGACGAGCTTATTAAAAAGCTTGTAGCTATAGGAAATAGAATTGCACACTTGATGACTTAATTTTCTTTCTGCTTCTATTGATCACTTTAGTCTTTAAGGCAGGATTGATAGGAGGATGCATCGGATTTCCAATTATGAGTCCCCACCTTAGAGAATTGAGCCTGTCGAGTTACCCAGCGATGATTCTTGTCCCTTCTCCCCCATTAAAAAAAAAAATGTCACTTCCCAAGGCTGATAAACACTGCTTGGTGATTGGTCCTCAATGGATCACTTTTTAGAAAATGAAATGTCAACCCCTTGCCCTCCTATTGATTCTTCTTTAGTGTCGGCCATAAAGCTGTCATGGGAAAGGCTGCCTGGAGCCAGGTAGCTGACAGGCTTTGCCGCGGCTGATGCACACTCAGCTGATTCTTCTCCGCATGCTGGCTGTATGTGCTGTCACATTGGCCTACAGATGTTTAAATGTGACAAGAACAGGTGAAGAGAGAGGAGACAGGTAGTGCGGACAGAAGTCTGGTCCCTGCTTTAAGTGCGAGTACAAATGAAAGGTGGTAAATGGCACCCCAAATAATCTTGCCAGCTCTCTGGGAAGGCAACAAATGGAACGCTCTGGCCCGGAAAATGATAGGGTTGCTTCTCGCCCTTGAGAGCCATGGAAAGTTGAGACAGAGGGGCTCCCTTATACAGTGATTCCCCTCCAACTGAGTCCCACCAGGGGATGGAGTGTGAGTTTTTTTTTTCAGAAGTAGAGGACAGGGACCCACACAGTGAGAAAAGTTTCAACCCTCCTGATTACCTCAAAGAAAAATCTGTCTGGTGCTAATTTGTCATTTAGGAAAGAGGAAACGGCCTCAGGCTCACAGCTGGTATCTTGCTAGATTTTTTTTTTTTTTTTGATAGCGATTGTTTCATTTATTTCATTATATCTTCTTTATACTGAGAAGCCTCAGCTTTAGGCAAGCCAGGGTAATCTCCATTTTTTTTCAATGAGAAGAAAGCTTTTTCCTTTTGGCCGACTTGGATGTGTTGTAAACATTTGGGGATCTCAGTGAAAGAATCCAACTCCCACATTTATTTTTATTTATATATTTAAAATGATATACAAAGCAAGTTGACTTAAGACCCATTATATGTTTTTACCACCCACATCATGTTAGGCAAATTCACTTACTTTTTTTTTTTTTTTTTTTTTTGAGAGCGCGAGAACAAGAGCAGGGGGAGGGGCAGAGGGAGAAGCAGACTCCCCCACTGAGCAGGGAGCCCGATGTGGGGCTTGATCCCGGGATCCTGAGATCATGACCTGAGCCGAAGGCAGACGCTTAACCGCCTGAGCTACCCAGGCGCCCCGACAAATTCACTTACTTTTTTTTTTTTTACAAGCATCTACAATCAGTGCACTCCCTCATCCCTTGATGTGTAATTCAGCTTTCTGGGCACACAATTGTACTTGCTATTGGGTTGTTCAAGTGTCATACCCTTTGTACTTACATGATGCTGTCCCTAGAAAGTTTATCCCAGACCATGTCTGTACATTCTCTCAGTAGCATATGGCACCACGTCCCCATACTCCTGTAGGTATCTATCTGTGGTCTCCACCGTGTAACCACTTTATTGCTTTCTAAAGTGATTTTGAAAGGACTGTTAACAGCGACATCATAAAATGCAATGATAAGGTCATAACCTCCGGGACTAATGAACGAATGCATTCCATTTCCCTGGTCCCCTGCCCCTTTATAAATGATTTCATCAGGTTGTCCCAAACGCGATTAATCCCGGTTGCTTGAGGCCAGTGTGTCTTCCCCAAATACTATTCTACTGTGCAAGAAAAACTTTTGAAAGGACTAGAACATAAGACGAGTTTCTCATTTCTAAAGCACAGTTTGGTGATGAGAGACAAGTATTGCCTGAAAACCAGGCATAGAGGATTGCTGCTGGGTTTTTGTTATGTCCGTTTATGTTAGGGTACATTGTACCCATTTTACTCGAATTAAAGAAAAAGAAGTGAATTGATTTTAAGAAAAAAAAAATGAGGTGGTTGTGGTAAAATTTGTGAAGAAGGACACAAAAGACCCCTGTTCAGGAAACTACCTCATTCTCACACTGGTACCTTCTCTACCGGGAACCTGGAGAGCAGGTTAAACAATGAACTAAACCAAGGTCACACAGCTGGTTAGTTGCCTGATCGGGACAGGAGCCCAACTTTCCTGACTTCCAATACTGGCACAGATGATTCTAATGTCTTCTGAACTGAAAAAACGGATCTATATCTAAAGCCCACACTGACCATACTAGCGGACCAAAATTTCAGGAGTCTCCTCGGTGCTGTTGGTAGCCCTGATAATCTGTGAATTGCCGTGCCGATCGAATGCACGCTATAAAGTCAGACTTTGTGAGTTGGTTTTGTCTTCGTCTGAAGGCTAAGCTTTTCCACTTTGGAGCTAACTGTTCATGTAATGCGAAAACAGTTACCATTCAGTCTGTATCCATCTTCCCTGGTGTCCTAATTGGAATATTATGATCACATAAGAATGAATACACTCCAATGTTAGCCTAAATTGGCTCCGATGAAGTCATGTGAATTCATACAATTAGGGGGCAGATGGTACTGCAGGAACATTTCTAAACAACTTGCGTGCAATTGTACGGTTCACTTCCACCCATTTCAAAATGTTGCCTGTGAAGAACATTTAGACATCATTTGGTGCAAGAACAATGACAGCTTAAGGAAGGGGAAAGAAGGATGGCTTCTATGAATCTTCACGGGTGATGCCATTAAACGCTGGAAAGGGTCCTCCTGGAGCCGTGCTAGTTATTACATTGCTTTATCTTCTTTAATCTGCACTTTAGCTGAATAAATTACTTACCTTTTACTAATTAGTTTTGGAACAGTGAACCACATCAATCAAATCCATCCACTTGATCAAGGAAAGTTAGTATTTTAATAAAAGCGGGGTTTGTGCTGGGCCCCTGCCACGCTCCCCCTCCAGTGTTTTGTTTGTGTTTTTGAATAGTCAAGGTGCCAGAAGGACACATTAGTTGGGAGGGCAGGGCTCAGGGCTCACGCTGTTCCTCCACAATGCCTGCTAATACCCTGATTCCGTCCCCCTTTGACCCAAGCTGGGGAGGGCTCAGCTCCCACTTGCAGCTTCACCTGCCGGGGAGGCTCCTCCCTCTCACTCCTGCAGATGAACGGTCCCTTGCTTCCTTCTGGAGCATTCACTAACAAGCCATTCCCCTCCCACCCTGTTTTAATCAGCTTGCCCTCTAGTCCCAGTAATTAGAAAATCTTCCACAAAGGTTTCCTTCTGCCATTCAGGTGATCCGCCCGTGGAGGTCAATTTAGAGTTAGCCCTTCTTTAGGCCATGTGGCATCCTCCAGCCTGGCTGACCAGCTTCAATGGGCTTCTTTCTTGGGACAATAACGGACACATTGTCCTCCCCTGAGCCAAGGAGAAAGGGTCATCAGGTGACAAAGGTAGAGCGGAGCTTAGGCATTTTAGTTTCCAATGTCTTCTGAAAAAGCTAATAGGCTACCATTAGTGTTTGAGCAGTGATTCCTTGTGTTTCTTTTCCAGCATTTTCTGTACTCCTGGAGGGTCCTCTCCCCCAAGTAACACTGCAAATCAAGAGGTTTCTTTAAAAATAACACCTTCACCTCGTGTTTAATTCCTCCTCCTGTGTTTAGAAGTCTGAGGAGGGGATGGGCGTGTCGGCCTTATAGTTAATGATCCCTGCCATTTTGCATTTCCTCTGGCTTCACACATATTTAATGAATGACAGATAACTGCCCTCCTGGGCAGCTGGAGGCCCTTGTTTCTGTTGGTATATTACAGGGTCTTTGACAAACTCACTGGCATTTTAAAGTTGGTACCAAAGCTCTCCTGCTCAATGCATTGTTTTGCTTCTCTAAAGGAGAGACGTTCAAATCAGCATTGGAAATCTAAAGTGGTTCAAGAGATATACTTGTAATTTTAGATAATGCTTTTAGGAGCTCTGATAAGATACAATCGCTCAGGCTGGCAGGACCCTATCACACCCCTGGGACCCAGCCACGCGTTTCCCTGACATAAAATCTTGTTTTCATAGTTCCTGACCTTACACTCATATTTCCTTTAAAAGGGGAAGGGGATGGGGAGGGCTGAAGGGGACTACATCTTTCAGACAAAGGTTCGGTTTCAGGACATTTCAATGTGTTTCGTTTCTTTGATGAACCAGTGGATTCTGAAAGCAGCGGCATCTAGTTTAAGTGGATTTACTGATATAAAATGTAGTATTACTTATAATAATCTCATCAGAGATCTTGGTGTAAGTTCATCTGTACTATGAGAGGCATGTGAGATTGCAAGCAGATCGGGGCAGGCGCACTCCTCTCCTTGCTAAGAGTGTCGTGGGGCAGCCGCGGGCCCCCTGCCTCACCTATACAGTGGGACTGAGTGTGTGTCTGTCTGCCTGCCTACTTCCCTGGGCTTGCTGGGAAGATGCAATAATAGACAGGATGGCTCTTTAAAAAGTTAAAAGCAAAGTAAAAAGGCAAGCTATTATTTGGGACTGCATTCCACACACTTGGCGGGTTAACTTGAGTGACTGAATCACAACCAAGCTGATTCCTGCTTCGTAAATAGTTGGGGGAGGGCATGATAATGTGTACAGAGCACCTTGGAAAGTTAAATGCAGTGTGAAAGTGCAAGGTATTATTACTTGCAGGGAAATGATACCCATGGAGGGTCATCTGCAGACAGTCCGGCGGGATGTGGGTATGGTGCTTCGGCTCCTCTCTGGTCGCCCCTCGTGGCCCCGTCCACTTCTCTGCTGTTCTTTCTTCTACACGATCATCTCACCCTTCTCTGCTTGTTCGGAGTTCAGGGGTTCAGGTTTCCAGAATCTGATGGGGCCGCACTGTCAAGATGCTCTGTGGCCTGGCGGGGATCTTGGGTCAGCTTCCTCATCTGCAAGAGTCTTGGCTTACCTCGTCTGTGAAGCTCCTAAAAAACACGAGAGGAATGCCAATGTGAACTTTACATTTTGGACAGAAACATAAATGTACACATTTTATTCACTTATTTGACCTCATCTTCCTAAACTTTAGAAAGCTGTAGTACCAACTGAGTTGATTTTTTGATTCACGTAGGTGACATAAACGCATACACGTATATATATATGCATCAAGATTATTGACTTAGATTTGTATGTATTCAAGATTTCTGATTCCCAAGACTTTTATGACACCCAAATCTCATTTCTTTTTTTTTTTTTTTTCTCCAGAGAGGGTGAGTGACAGAGGGACAGAGGGGGAGACAGAGAGAGAATCTTAAGCAGATTCCCCAGTGAGCATGGAACCTGACAACAGGCTCAGTCTCACAACCCTGAGATCATGACCTGAGCAGAAATCAGGAGTCGAACGCTTAGCCGACTGAGCCATCTAGGCGTACCACCCCCCACCCAAATCTCATTTCTTTATGACATTTAGAACAGAATGCCAATGGTGAGACCATACACCATTTCTTTGGAAAAAGAGAATTCGGCTACAAATGGAAACTTCTCATTTTTGCTCTTGCAAGTTTTCTGCGAACTCTTAAGGAACGTAATCCAGTAAAAAGCAAATATTTACCTTTTAAATTTTCATTAATAATTTAGGAGTTTGTAAGCAGCAGCTGAAACCAATAACCACAAAACTATTGTTTTAAGAATATCATCTAATATGATAATGAGTCTTTTGTGGTAGTGGTTATTGTGGTTAGAGCAACAGGACTGTTACCTATCAATACCAGGAACTGAATACTACTGCCATTTGATTTCTGCAGAATTTGCCCATGGAAACTTACTTTAATTCAGAATATGTATGGGAAAATTAGCCAGTCTGTCTTAAGATAGATAAATTTCTTAAGATAAGATAAATTTATTCTTGAGATTTGAAATTATGTTATAAAATACTTGCTTTATCACCTCAGGTTAGTATTGTGGTTAAGAGCAGAAACTCTGGGTTCTGACTGCTTGTGCTTGAAATATCATTCACCACCAAAGTGACAGTTATTCACCTTATTATTTTACTTCCCATAAACCTCAGTTTACTCATCTGTGAAATATGCACAGTGTATTTGCCTGACTTATGGTAGCAAAGAATTTATGGCATACAACTTTTGAAAATAATTGTGTTTTTTTTTTTAATTTTTAATAGACGGAGTAAATACAGTAAAGCTAAACAAGAAGCAGATGAAGAGAAACATTTGAATCAAGGTACAAAAATTGGATTAAAAATAATTTTATTTTTAGAGCATGTCTCATATTTTCAGTTTAGAAATGCCTACATTAAATTCACATGACTATTAATATTATAGTCCTCCCATGGAATTATCTAAATAGTGGACTTAAAGGGTATCCAACTGAAATAAGTGATTTGGGATTGTTTCAAGTGAGATTGAAGATGGGGGTTGGGGAAACTCCTTTAGAGTCTTCTTTTCCCTTATTTTATTCTCCACCCTGGAAAGTATTGGTCTTGCTGGCTTATTTTTGTAGGTAGGTGGCAAGGCTTAACTGGTCAGTTTTTCTTGTGTTATAAGATAAAATTTGGGCGGAAGAAAAGAATTCCAGGAATGAACAGTAATTGCTCCAACCCCAAGAATATTTACTATGGCGCTCAGGACTCCTAATATTTCTTCAGTGTACTCTGGTTATTTGGGGGTCGAAGAAAATATTTGAGAACCGGCCCTAGAAGACTTGAGCAAGATAGAAGACTCTTAAATGGACAGTTGTTGATGCCTCTCCTGGAGCACCATCCAGTAGAAACTTCTGAGATGGTGGTGGTCTCTGTCTGCATCATCCAGTACATTAGCCAAGAGCCACATGCACTATTATTTGAAAAGTAGCAAGTGTGAATGAGAAAGTGAATTTTAAATTTATTTAATTTTAACTAACTGATATTTAAATAGCAATTTATGGGTAATAGCTACCCTATTGCACCGCACAGGGAGATAGAAGGAAGAGAGAGACCAGGGGTAGGAAGAATGATCTTGAGAAAGAGTTTCTTGGCTACAGCACATAAAGTCATAAAGGATATGGGATATCTGACAACCTTCTATTTATTCACCTTGTTTTCTTTTCAAAACCATATTTTTAAAATTTGCATGTGGTATATATTTTTAAAAACAAATGACTTTTTTTTTTTTTTTTTTGAGATGAGGACAAAACTGACAGTTCTGGAAAATCAGGGATTAGGTCAAGTAGTGCCCTGCACCCTCTCGCTGCCCCAAAGCCATAGGAGCTCTAGTAGGGAAAGGAGAGTTCCCAGTAATTACAAATGCTTCTTGTGCCAGACATCTCTGGGCTCAGTGCTCCACATTCTGAATTTAGGCTGCAAGTTGACTGTGGCGTTTGGCTGAATTACACTTCCTGGTATTCAAACCATTCACAATGAGGAACAACATTTTCTTCAGCTGAATCTGCCAGATGAACTTCAATGTCTTTACTAACAGCACCTTCTTTTTAAAGCAGAATAAAAGTGCAGATCCAATACAGAGTTTATATTCTCCAGTCAGCTAGCTGGTATTATCCCTCTTGTCTATTTGAACCTAGCTTTAATCTTCATTTGTTAATTATTGGTCACATGCTTAATTGGTCCAGATATTGGAGAAAATGGGGCACCGTGTAGACATGGACAGTTGAGAAAGAAAGTTCCAGTTACGTTCCCAAGAAAGGATAGCTGGAGATGGTGGGTAGGAAATGAGCAACTGATCTGGACAAACAGTATTCAGCCAACACCTTCCCAGTTTTCTTGTAGAGACTCTCTTTTCCTCCATGGGATGAGTTGTTTCTCAGATTTCATCCTTGAAGTGTGAAGACATTCCAGGAAGTCAGTAGATCTGTAGCCTCTTAAGTAGCTAACAATTCTTTGTTTACCCACTAATGAAAACCAGAGCAAGAATTTAAACATTTTCGTATGTTTGTGCTAAGTATTTTTGTCATGCCAAGAACACTTTTTGTACTGAGTATTTTTAGACCAGGACAACTTAAGTTTATTGCTGGTTTTTGAGAAGCGTTCAGCCATCCTATCACATGTTTATTGCTTAGGTGTTAGAACTTACGTGGATCCCTTTACATATGAAGATCCCAACCAAGCGGTTCGAGAATTTGCCAAAGAAATCGACGCGTCCTGCATTAAGATTGAAAAAGTCATAGGAGTTGGTAAGTATCTGAATGTCTCTTGAATAAGCCTATTTTCTTTGTAGATATTAACTATACATATGTAGATTATACAAATGTGTATGAATGTATTGTATACACGTGTATATATGTAAATATCGGTGTACATGAAATTTCCTTGATCTATGTAAAACATTAACGCAGTGCCCAGCATATAAGAAGCACTCAACAAATGCTAGCTATTACTCTTTCATCTTGAATGTGCTTCTGGTCCATGGTTGATTCATATTCTCTCCCAAAGGTGAATTTGGCGAAGTATGCAGTGGGCGTCTCAAAGTGCCTGGCAAGAGAGAGATCTGTGTGGCCATCAAGACCCTGAAAGCTGGTTATACAGACAAACAGAGGAGAGACTTCCTGAGTGAGGCCAGCATCATGGGACAGTTTGACCACCCGAACATAATTCACTTGGAAGGCGTTGTCACCAAATGTATGTGGGTCGCTCCCTTTACAAAGCCAAGTTAGAAGTTACTGGCAAATTAAACACACATTTTCTTTCCAGGGAAATGACAGATGGAGCAGACCCACTGATTGCTAATAGGAGGAAATCAGTGCAGGACAAGTCATTAATCTTGTAGTCAGCTCTCAATGGGTCTACGGTTTAGGCTGATTCCCTATTTCCAAGGCAGCTTGTGTGAGATTTTAGGGAAATTAATATTGTAGATTTTTGGTATGCCTCGCCATCTTTCAAACCTTCGCTAGACCAAACTGATTGTCACAGGGTAGGCGCAAGCAGATGGTAAGCAAAATAAAATTTAAGTACTTTTCATATAAACCACAACAAAACCTCGCCACACCTTGTGCTTGAAGCTTCAGCTCCAGATGCAGGGAGTGAATCTTGGAAATCTTTATTATATTGGGCGATTTGCTTGTCTGCTCTGCCTGATTTATGGCTTTTGCTGTTCAGCACCTATTTACAGTAACACCTGGATGAACCTTCCCTTTTTTTAGCCCATTAGCATTCGCTGAGCCTGTGAACCACGCTTCAGTTAAAATACGACACAGCTCAACAGATGCATTTTGTGAAGCAAACCCTGAACACATCTGTAAGGCTGGCTAAGACCACTTTATAAAGCACCACATGGATAGTTTAGCTGAAGCCGTTGCTATTGAACATGGCTCTGTTCCAGGAGCCGCGGTACCTCCTATTTGACTACAAGTCAAGGATCTTGTAAGCCCCAGGGCTATGTCTCCAGGAAGGCCAAGGTTCCTCTAACTTGATTCAAGGTGCCTATGAGAAGCATCCTCAATCAGCATGTGCAGAGTGGGTGAACTGGGGCGGGGGGGGGGGGTAGATGGTGGAGAGGAGGGGAGGTTAAGGAGTCAACTTTGGACATGTGGTCTGGGGCAGAGCGGGGAAGTGAGACACAAGAGTCCATGACCTTTACTAAGAGAAAATAAGGAGGTTACTGAAAAGTGAGAGGAAGTGTATGTTCATTCAGAGGTCCTCGAACATACATCGGAATTCTGGAAAACTTGTTAAAATGGCTTCCTGGACCACATCCTCAGGTTTGATTCAGCATGTGGGGTGGGGCAGTGAGTTCGCATTTCTAAAGAGTGGGAAGATAAACCAAAGCTGCGGTTCCTTAGGACCAGACTTAGAGACTCCTTGGCCCCATGACCAGAGAGACATGCCCATCAGTGCTACTGCTCATAACGGCATGAGGTCTTGACTAGTTGCTCAAACTGTCAGTTTCCTCATCTGTACAATAGAGATAAAAATAGAACTTGCCTCAGAAGGTTACTTTGGATGAAATATTTCCCGTATTTAGCATAATGCTTGGCAAATTTAAACAACAACAACAGAAAACTTCCCTAAGTGTTAACTGGTATTATTATGTCCTAAGAAGAACATCTTTCCCCATCTTCAGAATCCTTCAAAAACAGAACCTCGGTGCTAAGGGTATATAATTTTCTACCTAAGGTGAAGGCTATAATTAGCATAGAATAGCTCTATTTGCTTTTTAAGATTAGTTTTACAGACAGGATATTTTTCTGTTGCCCGTGGCCTTCAGGGCTGCCCAGAGCCTTTCACTACTTTAATTGAAAGATAACATTCTGTTTAAATACTTCTGCAGGTCCATTTTCTCAAAAGGAGGCTCTGTTCAGCTTGGGGTGTTTTCCCTGCTGCAGACAGTGATTTTCATGTAGCACCTCTGCAGAAGAGAGAAGAAACAGGGGATCTTTGTATTAAAGTCCCACCGTGCCTCTAAAACCCGTAGCTATTACAGCTGTAACTGTTATAAACGACTGGATTCATTTGCATAATGCAGTTGTCACTGAATCAAAATGATTTAAAATTTCCACCAGAGGAATTGTCCCCCTCCCCCAACTCTGGCCTTCCCCACTGCACCCCTGCCTATTGCAGGGGGAGAGCCACATCCATCTATGAGCCCAGCTGAGACCCATTTTATAAGCCCCTCTGCTTATGGAGACATTCATCTTTATTTCTCTTGGAGAGCTCATAAAGATTCTGACAAATGGATACTTTTAATAAACAGAAGAAGGAATGCAGAAAAATTATAAAGATGGTGCCAAACATCAGAGGAGGGAGGTGTGAGGGTGCAAAGGTGACGTGGAAGCGTGTGAATTCATTACCAGCAGTTACTTGAGTCACTTTTTAAATTGACAGGGAGACTGTAAATTCTCTCCACTACTCTCCACGCCCCCCCCCCCCAATCTTTTGGATCTTCTACTCTCTTATCCACACCTCTAGAGGGATCTGGTGAAATTGGAGTAGGTGTTAATGCAGGAGAGTCAACCTTTCTCATTAGTTGACAAAGTATCTTTTGATTGAGGTGGGTTCATTAAAACTCATTTAGATGTATTTGCTCTGTCTGTGGCCACAGATATAGAGGGTAAAAGAATCTAAAAAGAGCTTCTTAAAAAAAAAAAAGTAAGAGCTTCTTATGTATTACATTGAGGGAGGACAGAAAATGTGTAGAGAGACCACGCCCTCCATCCAAGGGGAGAGACCGGAAGTGGTTTTTGTTCATCCTTTGGTCTACACTGAACTTTCCGGTTTTTCTGAGAGCTTTCATTCATCACTGAAAATAAAGTCTCCATGGTATTGTTTCCTCATCCAAAAGTTTTTACCTTGGAAAGATTTCTTAGACATGGCACCAAACACACAGTGGGGGAGAAAAAAGAAAGGTAACTTGGATGGCTTTGAAATGGAAAACTTCTGCTCTTCCTAATTTTTCCCTCTGAAATGAAGACATTTCCCCTCTCCCCCACATCAGAAGAGGGTCTGTTCTGGGTGGGAAAGATATTAGTTTAGAATGATTACAGGAACTTTTCAGCAGTGGCATACCCTAGTCCATTTTTCCCGACTGAATGTCTAAGTCCAAATATTCCACAAGTATAACAATGGAAGTGAATATTTTTGACTTATCAAACTAGCATTTTGTTTTCCTCCCAGGGAATCTTTTATGTTCTCTTTGCTTTAACCCATCCTTTAGTAAAATATGGAGGATTTATGCACCCACCCCCACCCCTCCCACAAATACCATTTAGAAAGAAGGAATTTCAGACCTTGAGCCCATTGCCAGCAATTAAGAAACTAAAGAATGGTTCTTATTTCCTAAGTTCCTCAGAAAGAACACCAAAGTGAAATGAGAGGATTGTTTCCCCCCACTTCTCCCAAACCTTAAAATAATTTGTTCTCTTTATGGGGGTGGGGGGAACAGGTGAGGGGGAACAAGAATGTTCTAGTACTGAATTAACTTTCTGTCTCAGATGAAATAATTTACTGAACCTTTTCTCTGAATTTTGTTGTTTGTTGTTACTGAGGTTGTCAGCTTAAGGGAGTAAATAGAATTAAGTTGTTTTTTTTTTATAGAAAGGAAAGGGAAAAGAAAGGGTACAGCTTCTGACCTGAGCAAGGCAGGCGGTCGGAGGTGGAGGGAGGGGGCCATTAATACTGTGCAGGCTTGAGCTGGAAGGTGTGTCTGAGTCATGACCTATTCGGCGTAACTGCTCCCAGAAACTTGGGTTTCTCTAAATAAGTAAAAAATTTTCTCTGTCCATTGATTGCTTTAGCATCACACAAGTGGCTCTTCTGGGGACAAAATAAATTAATTATCCTAAAGATTTTTTTCGCCTTTACACAGGCCTGCCCATTTATCATCTTCCCCTTTTGCTTGAGAGAGCAATTATCCGTTCATGTGCTCCCTGGATACCGGAGACCACTTTAGTTAAAGACTTTGTCAACATGCCACCCAAAGGGTTAACCTTCCAGATGGAATTTAAACCTACCCGTCCTTTTAATATTTGATTCCTAGCTCCCCACAGCTGAGGCATAAGCTTGGCTTGTTTTAATTAAATTAGATCGCACAAGACAGGTGTCTTGGCAGTAAAATTGTGCACAGGCCATTTTTATCTCATTAACTGCAGTGCTCATCAAGGGTTTGTGTTTTTCTTTCTGAAAACTCTAGGTAAACCAGTAATGATCATAACAGAGTACATGGAGAATGGCTCCTTGGATGCATTCCTCAGGGTACGTGACTACTTTATATTAAATCCAAGAATGTTGGTATTTAGAAGACTCTAACAGACTCCTTGTGTCCATTCTGTTTGGTTGTATTCATGGACTTTTTTAATGGGGCTAGGGAAGAAGAGGAGACATAGAGAATGATGTGATTTTTAAAGGCTATTAAATAATCCATGTTCAATGAAGGTAGTATTAGATTTATTCTTGCATTGCGGGTTGTTTGAGCTGTAGATTCATTAGAGTTGGATAATTTCCATCTACCACAGGAAGCAAACCCAGTTCCTAGGATACACTCTACTAAAGAATTAGTGACTTCGATCAGAAAGGCCCGGAAATAATGTTGAGTTTCATTGCATACTTGATACAGATACCAAAAAAGTTCCAAGTAATAAATGCTTGGTGAAAATTAATTTGGCCTAATGCTAATGAGATTGTTTCTCATTCCTTTCCTATGCAGAAGAATGATGGCAGATTTACTGTCATTCAGCTGGTGGGCATGCTTCGCGGCATCGGGTCCGGGATGAAGTACTTATCTGATATGAGCTATGTGCATCGAGATCTAGCTGCACGGAATATTCTGGTAAATAGCAACTTGGTCTGCAAAGTGTCTGATTTTGGCATGTCACGAGTGCTTGAGGATGATCCAGAAGCCGCTTACACCACCAGGGTAAGGAGGATTTATGACCTCTGGGTTTTGACTCTGATAAAAACTGTTCCTCTTTTCTCACTTTGATGTTTAAGCCCTTTGTGATTTTCTAAGTTTCCTCATCATTCAGAGCCTCTTCATTTCCATGCGTTCATTTTTAAGCCATGTTTCTGAGGGATTTTGAAACTGCCTCAAGATGTGTGACTACTTTAAAAACGGCAAACTAGAGCTTTACTTATTGCATCTTTTACACTTAATTTTTCTTCCCTTCCTTCCTTCTTTTCCTGTTTTAGATTTTGTCCTTAGTTCTTTTCTATTATTATAACATTTTTCTTACTTTAAACAAGACAGAGCAATGTTCCTAGTTGGTTACTGAATCTGAGAATGGAGATACAGGATTTATAAAACATATACACTGTGCAAGAATTTTTAGTATCTAATGGCCTTCATTTTACTACCGGTAGATAAACTGGATTAGGGCACAGTTAAGAGTTATCAGTATACAGTTAATGGCTATGCTATCTTAGCTGGACAATCTGAATATAAGATACTAATGGAATAAACAGAATCATAAAAGTTATTGGCCGTTAGGGCTGGCACTGCTGAAATCAATGGGAAGCAGACAGTTAGCAGTCATTTTCCTCCTTTGATGCTCATTTTGCATTAGCAATCCTAAGCACTGTTTTTTGTTTGTTTGGTTATTTTTTTTTCCTTGTAGGGTTCAGTTTCTTTGGCTCTACTTTTGATTCTTACTCATATATCCCCTTTTGAATTCTAAGTCCATTCACTTGGGAAAGAATGCATCTTTGTGAATGCTAAAGATCTTTAAATCTTTTTCCAGTATTTGGAGAAAGGAAAGTTAAAAGGAGGCTTCTAGAATGATGCATTTACACAGCTAAAACTTTAGCCAAATAATTAAGGAAGGTAGAAGGCAGAACAAGCGTCCTTCTGTATGGAACAAGTGGAAATGTAAGACACTGGGTTTTCAGAGTAAACTCCAGTGAATGAGTGCAATTTCTAATACAATTTATTGTCTTGTTTAGTAGCCTTAGTAAAGCAAACTTTCAAATGATGTTCTCTTGAACAGCTTGAGGGTCTGAGTTCAAGTTAAATTAATTTCCCCAGATGAAACCTTAAGAAATTTGAAACTCAATTAAAAACACCTTTCACATAAGCATAATCAAACAATAGATATTTGAGGCAAGACAAAAAGCATTTTAAACTTTTCCTGAGTAATATTCAATTGCTTTACCATTTCTGTGGGTGCCCTCACTCCATTAAAGACAGTAACAGCTCTAACATCTGGTATTTGGCTTTTGCTAAGAGCTTATGTAATGTATTATCTTTTAACCATGTTAAACATGTTTCTCATGCTATATAAAAGTAGGATCACAGTGTGGTGGATAGAAATTTTCATATTTAACTTCCATAGTTCATGATTTCAGAAGCAGTATTAAATATTGCCTCTGTGTTGCTGAGTGAAAGAATCCAACAAGAAGTCAAAATGAATATCCATGGCACATCCATTGATATACCATGATGACATATGCATTTGGTAAAACCCGAGATTCCTTTCTACAATATTGCCTGAAGCAGAGCTCAGATAATAGGTAGACATTTTAAAAATTAAACAGATTACTTATTCACTTCCCTGTGACTAAAGAAAACATATGAGGAGAAGTGTCTCAACCTAGAAGACTAGTTAAAATAAACAAGTCTCTTACTGTTGTTTGGAGAGCTATCTCAGGAATGCTGTTGTCCTGCTTGGCAAACAGTAACAACGTTCAGTGACTGAAATGGCACATCAGTGATGTACTTAGGGGATAACTTACAGCTTGAATGTTCACAGGGTGGCAAGATTCCTATCCGGTGGACTGCGCCAGAAGCAATTGCGTATCGTAAATTCACATCAGCGAGTGATGTATGGAGCTATGGAATCGTTATGTGGGAAGTGATGTCGTATGGAGAGAGACCCTATTGGGATATGTCCAATCAAGACGTGAGTCTTTATGTTCTAAAATATATGTCTTTGCATTGAGATTCAGGAAGGATCGCATCAGCGTATGACGGAGTGAGGGCTGAGCTTGAAATGATACACAAAATGCAAGATTCTCAACACAAACGCATGTAGTAATCTAGTTAAACCTTATGGTCATGGATTTCAAGGCCCGAAATTACATAGCTTAAATGGGATAGTATGGAAGACAGATTCAATTGATTTATAGATAGATGCATAGGTGGATAGATGAGTGATAAGGAACGGTGTTTTACTTGATTAATGCTCAAATCCATACCGAAACAAAATTCAACTTTGAATCTTAATAAAATACAAGGGTATATGAAAAACACAAATTTCACATGTGAAAAAATTGACACCAAAGGTTTATTGGAAGAAAACTAGTGAATATTTTAAAGCTGGCATAGTTGTAATTAGAGCTTGCCCCTTGAGGACTCTAAAATAAAGCTTCACTAAATGACCCTTTGTAAATTATGCACATCCCTTTAAATGTACCATCTGGACTACTTCGTAAGGGAGTATCCACAATGCCTGCAATTTCAGAAAAGCATTCAATAATGACACTAATAAGATTCCAGAGTAATAGAATTTAATTATAAACATCTCCAGTGCAAAAGGGGAAAACAAAAACAAAAACAAAAATCTTAGACCAGGGAGTCTTCCCAGAACACTTGTTAGTTATTTATACGTGTGAAGTAAAATATAGCAGAGAGTGTTTACAAAGGCATGGTATTTAATTCATCAGTGATAAAAATTATAGTTTGGAAAAAAATCTTCTTTTACAAAATTCTCTCTGAGGTGGAATGCCCCCTGCCCATCTGCCTTGTCCTGGACCAACAGGAAGTGGCAAAGTCCTGATAATTCAATGAAGAACCAGGTGCACTCAAGAAATAGGATGCTGGTTGCCTTATCAATAAAAGACTGTTCGGAGCGATAGAGAACCTAATGCACTCCGTGTCTAGTGGGGCATAAAAGAATTCTCTAACCAGATTAAGAGGAATGATAGTGTTGGCATAACATATCTGTATGTTAGAAAGAAAGGTTCATAGCAGATAGGAAGAAAGCCAGCAGCTAGCATAACTGATAGGTAATTGAAGGCTGGGGGAAAAAAAAACAAAACAACTATAGAGGTGAGTGGTATGTAATCTGTTGTTTGGTGTGATTGTGTCACAGACACCTTCCAGGTCCTACCTTGTAGCAACATTGGGTTTCAGATTAGATACTTTCAGAGGGACAAAAACAACCTACACGAGCAAGTAGTGCATACTTTTGCTCATTTAGTGATTTGATACTTAAACCTTATTTAGTTGAGAGTCATGACCAAATGCTCATAAAAGCAGAGGATCTAAAGATGATGTCCATTTTCCTACCCTAAATATTTTCAGGCCTGCAGTTTTGACAGTTCTATATTCTATGAAAACAGTTTCTATTGTTTTGAACTTTCAGTTGTCTGGCTGCATCCGTGAAGAACATCTGAAGCCATTTCTCTCCCCCAAATGATATTGATCAGTCATTCACGTGTATTTGTCTCTGTTGGGTTCTGTGTAGAACAGGGATCAATAGGAAATGTAACCGGCGAATTACTTTCATCAGAATTCATTTGGCATATGGTGAATAGAATCAAAATAGCTGTTGAAAATATGGCAGACTTACCAAGTTTTTTGTTTGCTTTGCTCTTCAGCCCCCTCCCCCCAAAACATTCAGCAGCAAACTGAGAAAATATGCTTTGTTAACCCACAAGCCATCTTCCAAGCTGGCAGTGGAGAGGGGCTAATGAAAGAGTACTAAGCAGTCTTGAGGGTTTATAACAAATTGTGTTACCCTGGCGTTAGCCCAATATTGCTCTCATTCTCATCAATTCAATGTAAAATGTTTTCGTCAAGTCTAAAGTCAACACCATGCACCTGGAAAGATAAAAGAAAGTCAGAAGATCAAACTGACTTAATGTAATTGCTAGAAGTAAATGGAATAATGTTTAGTAAGATAGCATATAGACGTCTACACTAGAAGGAGTGGTAAATAGTACTAAGATAACAGGATGTTGGCAAAGATGCATGGCAGGAAAAGGATCAGAGGGCTTAATAAGTCACAGGATGGTGGTTAAACTGTGTGCTGGCTAAAAAGACAGTAGTCATACTGATACATAGAAACTGGACCCAACTGAGTTAACTGTTTTCTGTTGAAGACCAATTGTTGGACAGTAAATAAACCCCCTGGCAGGGTGAACGCAATGTGGTCATTGAGATGGCTACAGCTCTGGTTGTTTCACTGACAGTTACCATTTTGGTAGAGAAGAAGAAGAAAAAAAAAAGCAAAACTGATTTAAAACAAATAAAACTTTAAAAAAATCTCCAAACAAAAGCACATCCAGAATTTCATAGGAGCCCCATAAATACTGCTGATTAGTAGCCAAGAAGTTATGAAATAATTCCCCTCCTTAAATTTGGTGTGAGTCATACGATATTACATTACTGGGATTCACGCCCTGAAAAAAAGGGGGGCTTAGCAAGATGCCAATAAGAAAAATACCATAATACCTGTGAAGACAGATTAGAAAAATTAGAATGAGAAGAAAGACTGTTGAATGGTCTGCTTATGTCTTATTAAGCAGGGAGAACTCTGGGCAATAAAACAATTATCATATATATTATATATATAATATATATAATAACTTTATATATAACTTCTTTATATATAAAGGTTATATATATCTTTCCTTATAAGATAAGGAAAGGATCTTTCCTTAGATGTGTAAGGATCCCCTTCAAAATGTAAATGCCCTAAAAAAATGTTTGTTTAATTTTCTTTGCTAACACTTTTTTTCAAATCTACTTACTAACACCTTTTAACAGGGTCAATTGATAGCCAACTGAGACCAAGGATGAGATACAGAATTGGTGTATTGGTGTGTTGTGGTCTTCCAAAAATAAAAATGGTTGGGCATCTGGAGGGTTTGAGGAGCGTGCTATTTTAGAGAGTGGTAGTGTCTTCTGGATTGGGAGGTCTGGAAGGTGGGCTCCTGTATTTGACCCATGAGCTGTCTGAGCAAGAGGACAGAGGCTTAAAATGACACAAAGGGACTTCCATCTTGGACGAAACTATTAATGCTTTTTTTTTTAAGATTTTATTTATTTATTTGACAGAGAGAGACACAGCGAGAGAGAGAACACAAGCAGGGGGAGTGGGAGAAGGAGAAGCAGGCTTCCCGCTGAGCAGGGAGCCCGATGCGGGTCTCGATCCCAGGACCCTGGGATGCACTTGAGCCGAAGGCAGACGCTTAACGACTGAGCCACCCAGGCGCCCCACTATTAATGCTTCTAAAGGAAGGTCTTTAACACTAGGTTAGAGTCTCTTCTGCTAAGAGGGTTTAGCTGCTGCTGGATAGGAGAAGGGGGAGGGGCATTGCCATGTGATCTCCGGAGGGCCCGGCCGCCACCAGGTTGTTGATCTGATTACGTTCTAACCTCTTGGGAACATTAATTAATCTTCCCTTTAGAATTTCAGATTGGCAATTGCCTGCCATCTGAAAACACCGCATATCAGCAGCTGGCTTCCCTGCCCTGTTACCAGCAATACTCAGCTCCAGCAGTGGCTTCTGTGAAGACACTGGTGCTGTTCTCATGCTCAAGCTTGCTGGCAACTGAATGTACCAGGAACTTGCCGGTCAGGAGGGTGAATCTCTAACAACAGCTTCCCTGACAGCTTATATATCATTCTCTTGTCTTTGGTAGGTGATTAAAGCCATTGAGGAAGGCTATCGGCTACCCCCTCCCATGGACTGCCCCATTGCACTCCATCAGCTGATGCTAGACTGCTGGCAGAAGGAGCGGAGTGACAGGCCGAAATTTGGGCAGATTGTCAACATGTTGGACAAACTCATCCGCAACCCCAACAGCTTGAAGAGGACGGGGACCGAGAGCTCCAGGTCGGCCATGCTTGCTTAATAGTGATGTATGAAAGGATACATTAGAGGTGGCAGGCGAGTGCTGGCTCCCTGGAATTCCTGCCTATTTGTCAGAGGCTGCTGCACAGCTCTCTGCAACCAGGGTGGCTTCTCTCTCAGTTAATGGAGTACGTATGATGGTTTTGTTCACCATGTTGAGGAGCCTAACACCTGTCAGGCCTCGAACAGTCATAAGAAAAACAGATTTAAAAAAACAGAACCAAAATAACAATAAAAACAAACCGACAACAAAGAAAGAGCAAAGGTGCTTGTTTGATGATGCTAGACCTGAACATTTAGGAAGAGAGATGACATGGACTTTGGGAAGACATGATGGTCACAAGATGCTATATTTGGGGAAGGGAAAGGAGCACTGGGTTAGTAAAAAATAAGGAGTCGAGGACAGCTCTTCATGCACTGTAGTGTTAAGTTGACTTATAAAGTATTATAGGTGCTTATAGGCTTTACAGCAAGAAATTCATTTGGTTTTAGTTCTTAGAGTTTCTCTTTTTTTAGTCTTTCACGAGTAGAAGGAAACAGGACCAAAATAGAAAGTGATCAGGTTACAAAGCATGTGGATGAATGTTTGAGAGGGGTTTTAAAAAATGAATAGAATTGAACCACCTGTGAAAGAGGTAGTTATTTCACTGGAAAGAGCAGAAGGAAGAAGCATTTATCAGTCTAGAAAGGAGGTAAGGATACTGCAAGTCCTGTAACTCAATAGGAACTTTTCTACTTGGAGACTGGGCCTCCCTAGTGTAAGTTTCAGTATCCCTACATACCTGTTCTATCCGAAAGGGAATAACCACCGTTGCTATTAAATGATTTAAGAAGATCAGCATAAGATGACCAGCTGCTTCAGGCCTGCAAGAAGTGAGGCATTGACTCACCTCCAAATCCGTACTTCTCCAAGGTTCTCATTCATCACAACCCTGAGTTAAAAATAGGAGAACATTTTTCCCACGATATCCAAGACCCTCTAGTCTTTGTCAGTGCTATGAGCATCTCCTCCAGTCTTCTGAAGACTTAGCCTAATGATTGTCATATATACTGATTATTACAAACCATGAAGAAAAGAATCTGGATCAGAAGGCAGAGATATCCTCTATTCTTTTAGGCTTTCAGATCCCTTAGCACCAGCCACAATCCCAAGAGCTTCATGATCAAGCTCTTCTGAAATAACACTGGGCTGAATTCACATTTTATTTCTGCCACTTGATAGCCAAGTGACTTAAAAAAAAAAAAAAATCTCCTGGCATTTCTGGGCTATTTTTTGTTCTTCAGTACTCTGAGAGGTGTAGCGGGCCTCTTCTCTTCCAAGGTGAACATCCTTCAGCTTTGGATCTCCAGCTCCAGATCCCATGAATTCTCTCTAAGCATCCTAAGGCCCGTTCATTGGTACTTGGTACTTCTCCTGCTGGTAGAAACTCTTCAGTTACTCATATTGCATAATGTGTGCTTTGTACCATTTATGCAGAACAAATTGAGTTATTGGATATACTCTTCTCAATTCTAAATTTTTCTCACTGATGGTACTTCAGTAGCTTTGATGCTTATTACTGCTTGCTGATAATGGGATGTAGTATAACATTGTATGTGATTCAGCACAAAATTGGGCAAATGTCATGGTGTTCCACAAAGAGCACAGAGATTTCCAGGGCAAGCTTGAGAGTGACCCTTAGAGTTAATTGATATTGACTGAGGATATTTTCATCCTCAGATCATTTTGACCTTGTCAGGTACCTAGAGCCTACATGTGGCCCTATTAATGCTCTTGGCTTAAAGTTAGAAATGCAAACTATTGGTCTTTGCCTAATGATAAATATTATTTATAAACATTAATACTAATGTCTAAAATCCTCTGTGGTGATACTTGTTATTGGCGGAAGAATTAAATCCTGATTATTCTTGCTATAAAAATTTACAGAGTTTTACTTAGAAAATGAATTGAAATAATGTACATAAAAGGTCACAAAGGCAAAGTACTATTTGGACACAAAACTGATAAAACATGTCTTTGGTAAAATAGTTATATAAGAAAGAAGTAATGCAAATTAAAGTAACAGGTAAAAATTATAAAACAAACAATGGAATCGGATTAATTCTGCTATGTAGAAAATTAATCAAGGCATTACACTGACTTAATTTTGTTTTCATAGGAAAATAATTTTTTGGCTAAAAATTCAGTAATGATAATATTCTGATTCAGTTCAAGGAACACAGTCTCAGGATGAAATTAGGTCAGAATGTTAAGATCAAGTGCATTCTATAATTTCTAGGGAAATGGGAGTTAAGAAAACTTAACTAAACAAGTAGCTGTGTCGCTCTACAGGAGATTAAAATAAAGGCAGTATAAAATACCCTGTGAAGGTGTACCCAACAATTAATTAAGTAGTTTGATGTTGAAGATGACTATAATTCCCCTAATAAATGCTTCCATAGATAGATGTTTTATCGTATATCAATATCATGCCTTCAACTGTTGTCACTCTTGACGATGACCTAACATAAAACACCTGGCCTGAGAAATGCATAAACTAATAAATAACTTAATAAAAAGTGCTTAGAATTCGTTGGAATGATTATCTAAGAGGGAATACGAGAAGCACATTCCACAGTCCAAGTGGTGATCAAAGTGGCCATTCTTCCTTCCCGTCTTGGCACATGTGCTGGTCAAGCATGGGCTGATTAAAGAGGGCATTAACTCCCTGCTGCCCCAAGTTTGTTTGAATGCACTGAGCCTGCCTGCAAACCTGGCTGGGAGCATGCTGGACTTGAACTCTTGCTGTTTTCTCTGTTTCATCGAATCTGGCAAGTTGCAAGCTCACAATTTTCCTTACTCATACTTCACTAGGGTTTCCATAGATGCTGTCCTGAGGTATGTAATACTCCGTAGCAGCAGGGACTGCGCTCTTCCTGCAAAGGCTGAGCCAGGTTCAGCCACAAGGTCTCCCGCAATCTTTGCCCCAGGCGAGGGTGTTAAAAGACCTGTACAATCGTTAATGTACGAAGAGGTCCACATAAAACAAATGCAGGAAGTGGAATTACGAACAGATAAGGTGATGGATACACGCTTTTAGCAACTTTGTGAAATTAGGGGCAAAAAAACCTCATGATGCCATTTGACGATAGGTAGTCCCTCTAAAAAGCCTGTCCTTGGCATTTCAGTGCCTATTTTAGGCAATCTGACTTCTGAGTCTTGCCGTCTAACTGATAATCCTTGTCTGTCTCCACTTCCTCGTTCCCTTACCAGACCTAACACTGCCTTGTTGGATCCAAGCTCCCCTGAATTCTCTGCCGTGGTATCAGTGGGCGATTGGCTCCAGGCCATTAAAATGGACCGGTATAAGGATAACTTCACGGCTGCTGGTTATACCACCCTAGAGGCTGTAGTGCACATGAACCAGGAGTAAGTACTCAGCGATGTAACACCAAAGGGTAAATCTAGATTTAATAGTATTTTTCTTTTTTTGCTTTGAGCTGCATTATCATCCTCCTCATTTAAAAAAAACAAAACAAAATAAACAAACAAACAAAAAAACCAAACTGGAATGCCTTTCATTTTGATTGAGTCTAATTTTACAGAGCCTCAAAAGCACCTACATTGTTGTGTTAAATTGCTTAATTAAACATTTTAATACACCTGCCTTGTTGTGCTGTATGAATTGTGGCTGATTTCAAATGTGTGTCTGCATGAAGCCCGGAAACGAGATTCTGCACCCTTGTAACTTTTTTCTCTCCCTCTTTTTCTCTCCCCCTACCTCCAGTGACCTGGCAAGAATTGGCATCACAGTCGTCACGCACCAGAATAAGATTTTGAGCAGTGTCCAGGCGATGAGAACCCAAATGCAACAGATCCACGGCAGAATGGTTCCTGTCTGAGCCAGTACTGAATAAACTCGAAACTCTTGAAATTAGTTTACCTCATCCATGCACTTTAATTGAAGAACTGCACTTTTTTTACTTCGTCTTCGCCCTCCGAAATTAAGGAAAAAAAAAAATCGAATACCTGCAGTGTTGCTTGGTGTACAGATCGCCTAAACTGTGGGGTTTTGTAGAAATGACAGCCGTCGTTTGAAATTAGACCTGGAACAAATTGTTTCTCAGAAGTACTCCGTCCATCACCAGTTTGTAAAATACATGTACGTATATAAATAGAACACCACCTCCGAGTTTTGATGCCGCATTTGCTGCCAGACACTGAGCTTCTCTGAGGCATCCTTGATCGTCTCTCCATTGGGAATTACAACCGCAGTATTTTGTTTGTGGCGTAAATGACCGTCATCCTGCTTTCACTGGAATGGATACCATGCCCAGGAACATTCTGGAAGGACTCAGTTGTAGCTTTTAAGGCTTGGTTCATACCGTGGGAAACAACCTAGGTGAAAACCACGTGGCTCATCAGTGTTGCTCCTTCAGTGCTCAGGCCACCTGGTGGCTTACAGTGACATAAGGGGCTGGAAAGAAAAGGAAAGTAGATTTCAAATAATAATAATAATAATAATAATTAATAATAATAAAACCCAAGCACCTTCCCCTCACTGGACAAACAAGGTCTGTTTCTTTGGGCCTGAGGCTGGGCCATATAAAGTCGTATTTGGGGACTCTACAAACTTACTGTAACTACCTTATGGATAGCGGACCGTGACAATCTTGAATAGGGAACTTTCACACTTCCCTCCTTTAAAGAAGCAAACCCAAACCCACAAGGTAAGGCAACCCCCCCCAAAAAAAAACAAAAACAAAAACAAAACCAGCAATGAATCTTTCTCTAGTGTAAACTTTTTTCTTAACTTGATCTAATTTGAAACACTGAGCGATAAATATTCTTTCATGTCTGTCATTTAGTTTGGGGTTCTTTCAAGATTTCAGTCCTCTCTTAACAATGGGAGAAGAGACCAGTGTGGAAACCAGTATGGCTTCCCTGCTGTTCTACTGGGAAGAAGTGAGTTAGGAACTATATGAAGTCAGGTTTGGGAACGTGGCACCTAGAGCCTCGCTGGCTTTGCTTTCTCTCACACACAGTTCTTCTTGCCTTTTGGTGCCCTCCATTTATGCCACAAATATTTACTGAGTATCTGTTGGGAACCAGGTAATCACCTCTAACCTTGGGTCATGCCTCACTCTTTGGAGACTTTGCTACAATTGAGAAGTACTGGAAGATCTGTCCATTATTCTCACTTTCTGTCCTGCTCCAGTAACCCGTGCACCAAACAGGATCAGCCAGGGAGGATTTACCTAGAAGTCAATGGTGAGACTTAGAATTCACCTTGACATCCTCATTATCAAAATGTGACCTACTGGAAAACATGTTTCTCATCCATCAAGACCACTAGACTTAGATGCTTCTATTTTAATCCCAGAATTTTCTTCTTGAAACGGGAATTAAATGGCTTTGTTTAGTCCTAGAAACAGCCTAACTTTTTTGACCGGACAAATTTTAACTTCTTAAACTCTTCCATTTTCACCACTTTTAAACACGAGCTTGGCTGATTTTAATGACCTTCCCCCCACCCCCTTGGTTTTATGCTGAAAGCTATTTCTTATAGAGCAAGGCATGTTCAATTTGATGCTGTCAAATCATGACAGTTTAGTAAAAACCTTTTTGCAACATTGGTTGTAAAAGCTTTTTCAGAAGGAATGTGAAATTTGTTTTTTTTTTAAACTACTTCAACCATTTTTGTTTTATCACCACTTTTGCTGAACCCTAAGAGTTCTAGATATTCATGTTCAAAGGTGACAAGTATAGGTGGTTTTTTGCTTGCTGTAAAAAAATATATATATATATTTTTTTCCTTCTGGAAGGCTATGGAGTATTTTGTTTTCAATCTCCACGGACCAATTCAAATAAGGTAACATCATGGTATTATCTTGGAAGTCAAAATTGTTTCCTTGCATACATTGAATAATTAGAAGTCTTGCTTTCAAGGCAACAATGTAAGATGAGGTATTTTTCTACACACTGAACATACTCAAAGCAGAACGTTTCAAAAGAGAGAGTGTGTCAGTTGTAAGATATCCAGGTTAATGCTGGACACTATACCATGGTCATGGTGTTATTTCTCAGGGCATATCTTCTGTATGTGCAGGATAATCAGGCAAGGCTTGAAATCTTACTACATTTAAAAGGTTGCCTTCTGAATCTTAATTTTAACACATTGTAGAGTCCAGGCCAATGGGAAGGCCAAAAGAGGGCTTTCTAAGTGCCTAAAATACTATCCAGTGACAGCCGAAGTGAAAGTCTACTGCTTCTGTGACGTTACACATTTTTGAAGAGAAAGAGGAGGACAATAGGCATGTCCCATTGTTTCCCAGGACATGGAGCCAGGCTCTGGCATCTAGACAGCTATGGATTCTAAAGCCAACTGAGATGTTGACACTGGGAAATTCACTCCATGTTTCTTTATAACTCAGTCCCTCCACCTGTAAATTAGAGATAATGATACTTAAATAATAACACCTTTCCTAACACATGGCGTTGTTGTAAGTGTATATGAAATGCTCTTATGTAGAATGCACTGAACTTCACGGAAGGAAGGTGTACTCTTCCTCCAGTGTTTTCCAAGTGTTACTCATCCATCTTTCACTCATGAACCCAAATGTTGTATTGCGACATGCCAGAGTGGGGTGAAGTGAAGTTCAGTGGTAGGAGCCATGCAGATGAAGCTGCTTCACCTTGAGTGGATTTGTGAGGGTTTGATTTAAACATGTATCTCTACAAAAGGTGGCAGACCTATCCAATACTGCTTTATCATTTAGCCTTGAAACTCATGACATTGTTATTTTATAATGGAAAAGGGTGAAATGCACAAGCAAGACCCCGTTGTAATGAAAAGAACTGGATGGTAAGACACTTTGATGTCTTCATAATGGATTCAAAGGAACCATGTTCTGTTTATTTAGTCACAACAAAAGTCACATCTTTCCCTCATGATGCCGCATAGACCACAGACTTTGGTCTTTGTTCAAGCAGTTCCCCACAAATAAGGAGTTGTCTGAATTCAAAGGAACAAAGGTTTCTTTTTCTCTGCTCTATAGAGTATTCTGGCATCAACTAGATATAATCCTTCACATTCCCACACTCCTCACTTCGAACGTCCAACCCTTTCGACGTGCACACTGAGTCCCCAAATAGCCCACTTCCTATTGTGAACTATTGAAGAGTGTTGGTGAACTGATGGGACAGACATGTTTTGGGGACTCCTCTTTCTCCTCTAAGAATGGAATTTCTAGCAGCAAAACAAAATCACCTTCAAAAAGTGGGCATACCCATATGGTGTTGGTTGTACTCCGTCAGTCTTAAGGTCATACTCATGTTCTCCTTGTCCTGCATGTAAATTCATGCTTGCCTAGTGCAAGCCCGTACTCCTGATAGACTTACTAATCTGCAGAGAAGATAAAGCTGGAAAAGTAGATCCAGGTCCTTTCATTTTCTTCATAATTGTCAAAATGAATAATGTTGACAAATGGCTTCTTGAAGGGCTTGGTAGTTATAACCTTACCCACATTTAGAATTTTAAATTGCTTAAGAAGTCATCTCTATCTGAATATTTTATAAGAAAACTTTATTTCTCTCTCTATGTAAAGTAATCACTACAAGACTAAATAACAGTTATTTACCTCAAAGAAACTAAATTTGATTTATAACTCATACACAATAAAGACACATATGTACAAAACAAGCAAATAAATAATTGGTTTAATAAAATAAGCAAAATTGTGAAGATAGATTCCGGTCTTAATCCTTTGCTCTCCACCTGAGGTCATCCACTGCCAATCATAGCCATTGTGGCGGGAGATATGGTGTCCAAAGCAGTCTTGGTGGTCAGTTGTCACAAAGGAAAGAAGAGAAATTGGTTATTTTGGTTCATGTTGATTATGGAGAGGACAATGAGGAGCCACAGTGATTCCATTGCATCGTGCTGATCTTGTTCTGTTCTAGACTGATTGGACAGTTGAGACTGATCGGTTCTTGGTGGGCTCAAGGCCCTCAAACCTTTCTCACTGGCACGCCAGACGTCACCCTGTGCCATAGCCCCAGTGCTCCCTCTCCGTGCCTGTTACATGCAGCGTGTATGAATCCTTTACTAGATACTCTCCTTCATTAGAGGTTACTTTTTAGGAAAAAACATTCAGTGCTTTTTATCTCTTGGTTTGCATTTTTTCAATCATAGTGTTGAATCACTGGCAGATTGTGATGTTTCCAGATTTGTTCCCAAGATACATAATTTCCCTTTCTGGAAAGGCTGAGTGCTAGTAGCTGGGGCTTTTCCGGTAGTACAATTTGCTTTTCACATCCTTTTACCCACTCTAAGCCTCTCTCCTCTTGCACAATTCTTCCAAGTCAGAATTTTCTTTTCCACAGAGAGACTGTTCACACAGTGGTTAAGGCATGGCTGTAGACTCAGACTGTGTGGGTTCTAATCCCAGCTTTGTTCTATCACAATGTAGGACGTGACATTGAGCAGATAGCTCAGCTTTGCTATGATTCAATGACCTCATCCGTATGATAGGGGTAGGACTGGTACCTTCCTCGAGTTGTTATAATTAAGCTATTAATAGACATTTTTTCTTGTTGCTACTCCAGTTGTCATTTTTCCGAGGAGGAAAGCAAGAACTCAACACTCTCCCTTCTGAATTACTTCTTTCTGAGCCGTACCGACTTCTACGTGCTTCTCTTCTTTCTTGCAATATTGGCTGACAAGTGGCTGGCACTATTGGCTGCTGTTTTGTCTAAACTCTTGTTCTTTTCTCTACAGGGAGTAGACTCTGCTATCTTGGCCTCACAGCCCTTCCTGTTGATTACAAAGCCCATAGAAGAAAACAGAACACACCCTCCTTAGTCCCTTTGAAACGCATTTCTTCTGCTTCTGCTATGCCAGTTCTGGAGCAAAGACACTGATGAAACACCACCCATACCCGAGAAGAATACCTGGATGACGTCCGAATCTCCCTTCCCAGTGAAAGAAACCACAACCGCGCAAAAGGTTCAGCACGGGGTCTCCCGTTGCATTGAGGAATGTACTGTCTCGCAGCACCAGCTCTGCAGAGCCCTTGTTCCTGAACTCCTTGTGGTTTTATTTATATGTATTTCCATATCTCGCTCCTGTACGTCACTGCTGCCTTGGTGTGGCAGCGAGTGACCCAAGGCTACAGGTTGTACCATGGACACCAGGTTGGGTGCCACCACACAAAACAAAGCCAGTTCCCATGAGCTGCCTATGATATGCATTGCTGAAGTAACATTTTACCCAGGGTGTGCCATTGCCGTGATATAAATATATTTTTTTCCTAGACTAACTATGAGCTGACTATCTCTCTTTTGATGTGTGTACATAAGTGTGAGTGTGCGCGTCCGCGGGTGTATGTGCGTGTGAGTGTAGAACCTCATGCTCAGAACTGCCTGTGAATGTTGTGGAATGCAACACCCGGAGAGTTCTGGTTCCTCGCCAGTTCGGAGATGAAGAGCCACATGAGGTGGTGGGCTGGAAGACCGCGCCCATCCCCTTAGAAAGACAGCCCGGAAATGTTCAATGTCCTGTATCTAGAAGTGTGTTTTGTAGCTGCCACACTAACCTTAATAAGTTAAGTCTACAGCTTGGGATGGAGGCAATTTCACCTCAGCGGTGGGGTAATTTGAGAGTATAAATCCATTCAGGTGACAACCCATCATCTAAATCACTAATTCCGATTGAACTTCTCATCTGAATTGCCGGTTTCTTGATGGAGAGAGAGAGAAGGGGATGGAATTTGTCTGGTAACCCCAAATGGAACAGAAGTAGCCTTTGTTTTCCTGCATAAATGGACTCGTCGAATGCGAACAAAATATATGCAATTCGTATACTTCTGGAGATGAACGTAGACGCGTGTGTCAGCTTTGAGATGATGTGTCCTGGATTAATACTTTGTCTCTCAATGTCACAGAAAAATACATGCCAGTGACTCTTGAGGTTAGCATAGTTGGGATTAAATGTCCTCAAGTGATTTCAGGTTCCCCATTTACAGGAAGAGTTCTACAGTTATCAATATGCAGCTAACTCCGATGACCCTTAGCCTTCTAGGATCTGAGGTCCGGTGTGTGAAGATTCAGTTCTGATAGGATACGTATACCAAACTCCAGCCAACATACTGCCATTTTTCATAATCTGAGTGGCTGCCTTGTTTATTCTAAGCTATGGTTGCAGAAACTGTGACCATTTACATAAGCTATACCATCAAATCAGGGAAAAAAAGGGAAAAAAAAGATTCTGAACCCTATGTTGTTGAGTAAGTAGAGAAAATCATCAATAAATATTTATTACATTCTGACAGGGTGTGTGGCACTGTATTCTCATAGCTATGCCAGAGTGACAAAGTTAATTCACCCCTTTTTGGGGACTTTAATATATTTTTAAAGGGATGTGCCTATGCATTGATGCCTGAAAAATATGTATAAAGAAATGAGGTTGAATCTCTGAGCTGGTCATCTTTCCCCAGAGGTCAGGGCAGGAGGCCAACTTCAGGGACTGTATCTAGCCCCGTTAGCGAGTGCTGGCCTAGTGAGTTCAGATGCTCGATCTTGCTCAGATCTTCCATTAGGCAGCATTAAGCTGTTCCCCTGCACCAAATCGAGTAGCTTCACCATGTGTCTGCTGGCCCCAAATTATTTTTAACAGTCATGGATGAAATTTTCTGGTGTGTTGAAAAAGTTATTTTCAAGACAGGTTGTGCTCACTACACTGCTGGTGTGTGTGTTTTGAGAACTCTTGTATTCAATCTGTGAAGGATATGTGTATTAATCCATACACGCTTATAGCCTCAATATTTGTCTGAAGACACTCAAATTCTGACCAATAAAGGAAAGTTCTAGAAGCAATATTTTCACTTATTTAGCATTTTCCAAATAACATCAAGCATTGATACACACGGAAGAGTGCATTTATTTTTTGTATCACTCCAAGTATGTTGGAATATGCAAGGACTGTGGTTAAAATTAGAATGTATAAGGCATATTATAATTTAGTTCATACCGAAAAGGAAATTAACAGAACATTGCTTGGTTCCTACATGTTCCGAAAATTGAGCGATCTCTTGAGTTAGACATAGATTTTCTATTTTGTTTTATTTTGTCAAGGTATTTTTCTTCCCTTCATGAACTTTAGGTACACATAACTTATGTCATTTATTTATGGTCTTTTATACCTAGTTTGTAAAATTGTAAAATAGCAAACTAAATGCAAAGAGTTTGCATTTGAAAATAATAAAGTAGTTGCCGTATACAGACCCGGAATCCAGTTGTCTCTTTTAAATAATTTTTCTGTATCCCTGCTGTTTCTAAATTAATTAATTCTTGATTGTCATTTGGTTAGAACATAAAAATCTTAAGTTCTAATTGAGTGTGCTTAGTTAGAGGATAAAAAGCATTGACTTCTAAACAGCCCTCGCCCTTAAGAACAATACATTAGCAAATCAGACTTAGGTTTTATGAGATCCTGTAAGTATCCCAGTGTAGTTAAGACTATGATCTCTGGTTGGAACGTAGACTCTCCTGCTTACTATTGATAATGCAATTTAGGGCGAGTTTCTTAACTTCCCTGTGCCCATTTCCTTGTTTGTACAATGGCAATTATAATACCACAGGCTTTTTTTTTTTTAAGATTGATTGATTTGAGACAGCACGTGTGAACAGTTGGGAGGGGCAGAGGGAGAGGGAGAGAGAATCTCCAGCAGACACCACGCTTAGCCCGGAGCCCGGCAGGGGGCGCTCCATCTCACAACCCTGAGGTTATGACCTGAGCTGAAATCAAAAGTCAGACGCTTAACTGACTGAGCCCCCCACAAACTTGTATAAAGACTAAATATATTTGAACTTTAGCACAGGGTCTAACATCTAGCCAGAACTCAGCAAATGGTAAGGAGAGTGGTTTCCTCTCCCTTATCTATGGTCTCAGTTACCCACGGTCAACCATGGTCTGGAAGCAGATGACCCGTCTTCTAGTTTAGCAACAGGAGATCAACTGTAACCTAACGTGATATGGCAGTGCCTATATCATTCACCCTACTTCATCACCTAGGTATTTTATCATCACAATGTCATCACAAGAAGGGAAAATACAGTACAATAAGATATTTTGAGAGAGTGAGAGACCATTCCACATAACTTTTATTATGGTATATTGTTATATCATTCTATTTTACTTTTAGTTATTGTTAACATCCTACTGTGCCTAATTTATAAATTAAACTTTCTCATCAGTAGGTACACATTGGAAAAAACAATACTATATACCGAGTTTGGTATTATCTGTGGTTTGGGGTGTCCACTGGGGGTCTTAGAATGGATCTCCTGTGGATAAGAGGGGCCTACAGTATTCTCAGGAGCATTTTTATTGTTATAACCTGTCTTCTTCAACATCCCCAGTTCTATACCCTCTCTAACATCTTTGCTAGTGACTAGCTACCCATTCTTACCACAGGTTTTAATCCTGGATTGTTGGATCCTCGCGAGTGCATTGGGGCTCCAAGGGGTCCAAGATTATCCCTAAAACATGGTGTAAATGTTAATGCTTATATGTATATGTGTGTTTTGATGGGGAGAAAGTTCTTAAATTTCATCAAATTATAAATGAATGTGGGATACAAAACTAATAAGAGCCATAGTTTTAAGGATGAATGCTCCCATCATTATACCATTTCATTAAACAAACTGTCAATTGACTGAGCCCCTGTTAATTGAAAATCAGTCTCGAGACTTATTACAGTGTATTAACTAAAGCCCTCACAAGCAGCTGGCTTCACAGAATGAGAGCATGCTGTCTAGTGTTACCAGAGATATTTTAAAACATAGACCTTGAAATAAAAAGAATCTCGGTTACATCCGGTTATTTTGTGTTTATTTCTTAATTACCTCTCTAGAATCAGCTATATTAATTAATAGTTGGTAACGTATTTATGATTTGAGGCAAACGAGGCTTAGCATTTTCTGTCCCACTTGTTTAGCAAGATAGAAGGTCAACTGTAGTAGAGATATATCTATATTTATAAATAGATGGAGCTATAGAAATATATATAGCTATGGACTTTTTATGAGGAATTGTCTCATGCCTTTAGGAAAGCTGAGAAGTCCCATGATCTGCAAGCTGGGGACCCCGGAACGTCAGTGGTATAGTTCAGTTCAAGTCCAATGGCCTAAGCACCAGCTGAGCCACTGGCGTAAGCCCCAGTCCGTGGGCAGGAGAAGATGAGACATTCTAGCTCAGATAGCTAAGCAGGAAACCAAAGAGGGGAATTCCGCCTTTCTCCACCTAGCATTTTATTCAGGCCCTCAACATATTGGATAATGCCCACCCACACTGGGGAGGGCATTCTACTGAACCTACCAATTCAAATGCTGATCTCATCCAGAAACACCCTCACAGACATGCCCAGAAATAATGTGTAATCCGGGCACTCCATTGACCAGTCAGGTTCACACAAAACTCACCATCACTTCTACCAGCAAAGTAGTTTCTCCCACATTTTCAAGAATGAGCTGGCAGAGTGCATATCAAAATTGCCACACGTAATCTTAACAATAATTTTGAGATTGATTTCAGTGTAGCGTAATATGAGGCTTTTGTATTATTTTGAGTAATGAAGGCTAGCTTCTATGATAAAAGGCCCCACATTTTCAGTGTTTAACCCACTTAAGTGTTGTTTCTAGCAAACATCCATGGCCTGATGGAGATCCAGAGGATCTTTCTGGCAGCTTTGCAAGCAGTGAGCTGGATCCAAGCTCCTTCCCTCCCATGAGGCTGTCATCTTCAACAGTGGCTTCTTCTTCTTCTTTTTTTTTAAAAGATTGATTGATTGATTGATTGATTGATTTGACAGAGAGAGACACAGCGAGAGAGGGAACACAAGCAGGGGGAGTGGGAGAGGGAAAAGCAAGCTTCCTGCAGAGCAGGGAGCCCAATGCAGGGCTCAATCCCAGGACCCTGGGATCATGACCCGAGCTGAAGGCAGACGCTTAACAACTGAGCCACCAAGGCGCCCCTCAATGGCGGCTGCTACCGCCACCACACCAGAGAATGTGGGTGACTCTGTTGAAAGCTTTATGGCCAGGCCTGGAAAGGGCTTGTATTCTCCCTCCCGTATCTTATTGGCCAGAACCTATCATATGGGCCTAAGCTACTGTTTGGAGGTGGGAAGGTGCACGGGAAGATGAATTAAATCTGTTCAGCAGCTAGCCAGTCTCTACCACAAGTACAAAGGAGCACCGTGCACCAAGGGGAGGTCAGAGAAAGCTTCCCGTCAAAGTCAAACGCATCTCTAAGCTTCGTTTGATCTGCTCCCCCAAATGTGTCTAATGCTTGTTTCCCAGAGAGGCAGAGAAGCATGAGCAGTGTCCGGACTTGCTATGATATTTGCATGCTTCTCCTTGTCTACCCAGATGCTTCAGAGATAACATTTTCCTTCCTGCATCCCAGATCTCTATGCGTTCTCTAGCCACAAGCTTCTGTTTATATACAAAAGCGCTGCCCTTTCAGGTTTAAATGGCCTTAGCCACTCAGGATTCCTAGGATGAAGGAAGGGAGCGGGGAGCAGAGAATAAGCCCTAATCCCAGGCAAGAGATTTAAAGCAGTATTTTTCCTCTGAGTAAAGATACAACTAGAATGTGCAAAACCAAACCACCTTAGCCCTTTGACATCTATCAGCTGGGCAAGACCTTAATTAAAGTCTTGTTCTGTCTGAAGCATCCTAAGAACTGGAGCTAAAGCTCACAGGGTTTTTCATTCCCTTTAGCATTTTTGAACACTTAACTACATGCCAGCCATGTATTAAGCTCTGTTTATTTAAATACAACAGCCTGTGTCTGTGACAGAAGTCCTCATATGTTCATTTTATGGATGAAAACACTAAAGTACAGATTGCTTAGACAATTGGTTCAAGGCCACCTTGCTGAAAAGGGTTGGAATCTGGGATTTAAACACAAGTAGTTGGACTCCAACAATTTGCTTATAACTTCTACAGCACCCTGCCATACCGTGTGTATGATAAACTCAATCTGATGAAACATTTTGCCAGGTGGGTACGTTCCAGTTTGATATCGATGCTACACGCCATTGGTAGTAGGTATATATGCCAGGACATTCTTTCTTAAACACTGCTTGCCTCTTCTGTTGCCAGGTGGCTCATTTTTTATCAGTGAGTCATGCTATTGTTTCTGGTAAGTTCTAGTGAGAGAAACTACAACTTAAATACAATGTTTACCTTACATGCTGCGTTTTGTAAGAATTAATTTCCAAAGCCTACTTTTCACTTAAAAGCAGAGTGTAATCTATTATCACTAAAATACTACCATCTGATGTAGAGCGGAGGAGGAAGTAGTGATTTTCTTTAATCATCACGTTTGTATTCTAAGCATAAAAGTCACGGATGGAACTTCTCACGTGCGATTCTTCACTTTGATGACAGCCTGAGACAGAGAGGCTAGTCATTAACCAAATAGAAACAAAGGATGGATCCAAGGACAGAAGAAAAATTCACTGAAATGGAGTCTGAGGATCACGTAATAAAAAAGGACACAGAGTTCATGTGAACCCTGCCTTGGCTACTATATATGTGACCTTGGACAAATCACTTAACCTCCCTGAAACAAAGTTTACTCACCTTTAAAGTGAAGGTAAGAATTCCCTGCTTTGTCAGGGTCCTGTAAGAACTCAGTGTAATCAGTTCATATGAGTGGGATTAACCCATCCCCATCTGGAGTTAAGCTAGCAGGTCCAAACTGGAAAGCAGGAGCTACAAACACGGGTGTCCACAGGAGCCAGTTAGGCCATGTGAATGAGTAACCACTGTCCAAATGTAACACAAGAGAAAACATGTATTTTGATAAAACACGATATTTTTGATAAAACATTAGATTGATAAGATGTTAATGAATATTATTCAGCAGATGGTAGGTTGGGGCAAGAAGGGTTCTACAGCCAAATAAGACGAGAAAACCCTGATGCGTTCTATGACCCCCTTTTGGAGAGTCATAAAGTGCATTAGTATATTAAACGCTCTGAGAAGTCCTGCAGTACAGAAACTAGTTTTGCCAATTTAACCTACCATTTTTGCAAAGACGTTTGAAAATGAAACCCTGCCCTGTTCACATCTCCATGAACGGAAGCTCTCAGTCTGTCCTTTAGAGTTTCATATGAGGAAACCAAAGGAGATAGGCAAACAGCTATTGTACAATGTTTAGCTCAAGTATCCTGATCCACTGCCCACAAGACCTTCTACCTTCACAACCCCAGGCATATTCCAAGTATTTACCTAGCTTTGTGGAGGCATGGAGATTTGTCTTTTCTCCAGCATGGCCTGGTGGCTGCAATACTGTTTGGGGATGGAGCATGTGAAATGGGAAGCATGGGTGGGAGAGATTATGCTACTCGGAAGTATGAATATCAAGTCTTGATTTCAGAGCCCATATAGCAGGTTTTAATTCATGAACTGACATGTGAGCCAAAGTCATAACCAGGGCTAAGACATCTAAATTCTTCTAGTCCTCAAAAAGAACCAAATAGATTCTGACAATGCAAAAATGCACGACACACTTAAATCAACAACCTAATTAAGACTCGTAGCTGTATGGTGGGCTTCGGCCTCAGTCATTTTACCCTTCCCTTTGGAGGAAGTGCCTTGAGCCTTTGACTGTTCCCAGTTGAATGGGTAATAGACCCCCGACATATCTTGTTTCTGGCAATTGCCGTGAACATAATTCTTTGTTTACAGCAGTGTTGTAGAAAACTTGATGAATACTTAGAAGAAAATAGAATTAGGACTTAAGGACCCAGTTAAAATCAACTTAGTAGAACATAGACATTGCTTTGTGTAGAGCTGGAAAAGATAGCCATGAGAGAAAGTGGCTTAAACATACACCAGAGAAACTATATATTATACACATAATATGTAGAGGCAATTATGGCCTAGTAATCTGCAGTGTATCACTACCTAGCAATCAGATTGACGGATTCTAATGAGACCCATGTTGTTTGTAATCAGACTGGCATTGCTTATTCAGAGCTCTATTCCATAAGATGCACTTTTAAATGGCTCAGATTGCACCAGATGCTATAAGAAATGGCATTCCATTTTATTCCATTACCAGCATTTTTCCCTCTTCCAATTAGCATAATTTAAAATCAGCCAGAGGCAAATGCGCAGGGCTGAAAAGTTGCAAGGAAGTTCAAGAAAGACTTGATAGCAAAAGGCAAAAAGACACGCATGCACAACAATTTTTTATTATGGGCAAGAGAACATTACAATTAATAGAGTTCCTAGTCTTTAAATTGCTCAGAATTTATTTCTGTGACTTATTGAACTATTAGAATCTCTCAGGGGGCTAATTGCCCTGTAGGTTGTTCTTGCTTATGCATTATCTTGTAGATGACATAATAGCATCACCACCTCATT
Source organism: Eumetopias jubatus (assembly GCF_037043125.1). Taxonomy (NCBI): domain Eukaryota; kingdom Metazoa; phylum Chordata; class Mammalia; order Carnivora; family Otariidae; genus Eumetopias; species Eumetopias jubatus. The sequence continues at coordinate 17,185,689 of NW_028274809.1, forward strand.
TACCATTCAGTTAAGGTCTTAATTGAGTTCATCTTTTTTTCTCTCCTCAAAATGGCCAGGAACTTAGGGAATCAAAACAAATTCTCATTTGCAAAATGAGAAGATCCTTGTAAATTGCCTCTTTATAAGTTAGGTCCCGACTGTTTATAAAATATATGAAGTTAAAAGTTGAGCTGACATAATACACATTTTTCCCTGATGTAATCTGCCATGATACTAAAAGCGGAGCTAGCTGGTTAAATAAGGATTGGCATCTGATGTTAAAAGACTAATTTTCCAATGATTTGCCTCCCCAGGATCTCTGCATCACCCTCTCAGTAAGGTATAAGCTCCCAGGCTGTATCTTGGGCTTTTGCTGGTAGCTCGCACAGCATTCACTCCCCCTTGGTGCTCTTCCTAATCGTACCTAACAGATTTCAGTAGAGGATCCATGTTCTCTCCTTATGTCACTTGGGTGGGACTGACCCATCCCCGTCTGGAGTTATACTAGTGGATCCAAACCTCTGAACCAATTACTGCTTCAAAGGAGGTCCAATCAGAGTGTAACTTGAGACTTTACCATAGTGTGGGAAGCAATCTTTCTTGAACTCTACCCCATCCCCCACATGAACAAAAGGCGCCATTTGCTCTGGCAGCCATTTTGGGACCATGAGAAAACTTAGCCTCAGGGTGGAGGTGATACACATAGATGAAGAGAATCTTGAAGAAACCAGAGCCAGACCCACGGGTGTACTGGAGCCTGTTTGTACCAACCAGCTCTCGAGAGCTGATTGTTAAAGTTGTAGGACGCTTGTGAGCTGGTTAACATCATGTTGGGAGCTGGCAATTGGCCACAGTTGGGAGTATTTACACCATGGATGTATGCAAACACTACAGGTCAGGGCTGCTGCTTTTTTTTCTCCTCTCTCTTTCCCCCTTCCCCCTTCCCCCCAGAGCTGTGCGGTAAACATTTCCTAGCTTTGCACTTAATGCCTACTTGTTTTTCAGGATCCTGAGTCAGTGCCTCATGGAGTTCTTCTTTATCCTCTTAGTCTGAGTCACTAAGTCCCTTCTCATATCACCCTGTGCCTACCTTGTCTGGAGTGCTTTTAGCAATGCGGAGTACTTATCGATTTTCTTGTCGATTCCCCCACTAGACTCTAAGATCAACAGCATCTTAGAAATCTTAGGAATCTTTCATTTTTCTTGTCTACATCCTCACAGATAGAGACATGGCTGCCATATTATAGGTTCCCAACCAATGCTGGCTGAATTACTTGAATGGATGAATAAGTAAATCCTCGTGATTTGTTTTTACTGCTTGAAATTCAAGGAAAAAAGAAATACTCTGTCATTACCCTTAGTATATATCCTTATACTAAATATGTGAATCATCATAAAGCCATCAAAACTCCTTGACTTCTCCCTTCATTTTTCTCATCTTTAGTATCACCATCATTATTTACCATGTGTTGTCTGTCCCGGTGTCAGGCAAGTGTGTTGAGGGATATTAGAGAGAGCCTTGGCTTTTTTATCAAATAGATGGGATATGAGTTCTAGTCCTGCCATTCACTGCCTGGGTCTTCTTAAGCAAATTGTATGCTTTCCTCATATATAAAATGGGAATGGGGTCTAACATGTAAGGTTGCTGTGTGAAAGTAAATAATTGGTAAATGGCCAGGTGCACGGTAATAGACAGTGAAGAAATGGTAACTCTTTACCTTCATGTCCCACAAACTTAACCATGTTTTGCTTTATATTTTCCTAAGAACTATCACCTAAGATTTAGAATCTGACTTCCATTTACTTTGTTTGGATATTTCAAACTAGTTTTGCATCCTGTGAATCCAATTATGACTAACAACAGCCACAAATATTACTATATATCCCCATGGAGATTGGAGGCAAAAACATTTTTTTTTCAAGCTGAAACCCTATCACTTATAAGTTTCTAAGAAGGTTTTTGTTTTTAGGGTTGATTATGATTTGTCTTTGGATCACTCCCATTCTTTCCCCTTTTATTAGATCCTGTGTGTGCGTGTGTACGTCATTGAAACTTGCTCATAGGAAATCAGAATGTGAGACCAGACCATGACAGGAACGATGTAAAAATTATCATCTTTTCATATTTTAATTTGGAAGACATACTTCGGATAAAGAGAAAAAAAAAACTGGGTTGGTCTTAGCAACTTGGACTGGGTAACTCTTGCCCTATAGGTGGTGTTAAGATCGAATATGCCAGACTTCAGGAAATATCCTATTGACTCTTGTGAATGTCATGTCTGAGCCATGACATCAGGTCACATGCAACAGGTGGCAATTTTGCCCTGGATGGAAGGTTAATCTTTGTCAATCATCCTGAAAGGACGAAGCTCTAGGGCCGAACAGAATCTTGCCCTTGGACTAGTAGAGAGGATATGTTCTTCTGTAGGGCCTCAGATGGCGAAGTAAAGTTGAGCCATGGGAGTGTTTCGAGTATTTCCAGTGGTGAGAATTATTGGGTCCCTGCACAAAGAAGCAGGCTAGAGATAGGCAGGATGTTGACCGAATAAGGAGATCTAGTGAGGAACATGGGTATGTGGGATGTTAGCAGTTTTGAACTATTCCCTGTAACCTTAAACTTCAATTAAATTGGGGTAAACCACATCTTCCCTAATCCGTTCCCAACTGTGATGTGGGGAATCGGGTTAAGCAGTAAGCTCACAGTAAGACCAGAGAGAAGGGAGTAAGGACGTGTAATGAAAAATAGCTGCCCAGAAGAGGCATGTTATCATGAGGATTGTCAGAGGCACAGGAGAAGAACCAAGGGAAACCAGACAGATTTGCTCCCAACTATATGGGAGGCAGGAATGCTGGGAAGCACTCAGAAACCTTTGAGAAGGCTATTTGCCAGGACTTGACTGGAAAGAGATCAGATCCATCTGCCTCCGAAGACGATGCTCTTCCTACAATGCCATTAGGCTTCTTGAAGGATGAAGTGGAGCTAGAGAGGAATGTGGTTCATTGGTTAACTTCCTGTAGCATTTCCACAAAGCAGACCTGTGAAAGTATTGCTTTTCCTTCGTTTCAGCAGTCCTTTTGGTATAAGTTACCCATTATTATTGTTATCTGTCCAAATGTCTTGATGGAGGAGTGGGATATAGGGGAAATTTGTGTTTTCATGAGAGGCAGTAACATTTCACATCTTAAGCAAGACTTTTAACTCTCTGGTCGATGACCTGAAATTGATTTTCTCCCAGCTACACACCAATGTGATAGGAAATCTACTTAGTGTAATAGGTACTCTCTGCTTGATATCATTGGAAAATAATACCGTACAGTTTAGAAGATACTAGATCTAGCCTGAACTCTGCTACGAAGAGCTTTGTGAGTGGGAATATGTCACTCATGACTTCTTGTTCTAAAACCAGGACTCGGACTCCCTAATCTCTACTATCTTTCAGCTCTAAAATTCAACGTATGCTTTGTATTTCTTGGTTCCTAGGTACGAACTTCAGAATGCAAAAATGTTTATATGCAGTCACAGAAAAGAAAGGCAGCACTGATATTTAGCAGGTATGTCCCAGCCCTGCTGTTGTAACTGTCATGATATATAAGTATTTTCATGCTACTTGGTGCCTGGTTTGTATTCTGAAGCACCGTGAGTTGTCCCCGTTACCCTAGCTCTCCTAATTGTCCCCTGTGCAGCCCCACAATCACTGAATCCATGTCGTTCATAGAAATTTATTTTTTGAAAGGTCTAAAAATATTTTCACACATAGAAAGCAATAAACATTCTGATTAGAGACATGGGCCCTAAAAAAAAAAAAAAAAAAAAAAGACACTAAGGATAGAAAGAGAGAGCAAGACAGGAAACAAAGGATTACCATGAAGGATCAATAAAGTTGACAGGAAAACTTAACACCATACTAGACGTGGATGGTCTCCTATGTCATTCTGTGTCATTCTTTCTTTTTATTCCCCCCTCCCTTCTTCCCTTCTTCTCTTTCATCCAAGAGTTAAAGGAAAGAAATTTCTATTTTCAGATTTTTCCTGAATCTTTTACCTAGGATTGTCAATAGAACAGAGTTTTGAATAGTTAGATATCTTTTATTAAGAAATTAGATTTCTGGTGCTTTGAGAACAGAAACACATAGAAAGAAGAAAAAACATTGCTTGTGCCATTAAGTGAACTCAAAGTGCTTCTTTTATTCTTTCCTCTATTCTGTAATGAACGAAATATTCTGTGGTGCTTTGGATGGTAGAGAGAATGGGACGCTCACAATGCAAGGTCTTTTGCTGATCCATAGCCAGTGTTCCTTGCAAAAGGTAATCTAATAATCCTCTATTCCATTTAAGGACTATAGGAGCTTGTACATTTCTAGACATTTTAAATGACTTACCCAATGACCCTGCAAGCCTTTCTAATCCAAGCGTTGTTATTACTCTTGCTTGATGGAAATTTAGGAGGGCTGAAGTTGAGAGAGATCCTGGATATGAGCATATGCCCTGCCGGTGTGTGATTTTCTTTTTTATATGTCAGCCACCTTGTCTAAAAAGGTCTCCCAAATCAGAAGCATATGGCTCTGAGTTTTTGTTCTTCTGACTGACAGGAGTAACTTTTCAGAAAGCTCTCGGAGGTTCTTTGAGGATCTATTGCTATTCTTGACAGAGTTTTGGAGTTGATTGCTTTGAAGCCCACTTATCTTGCTTAGCTGATTGAAGATGTTGCTGATGTGCTTTTTTAATTAGTTTGTGAAGTGGGTGGAGTTGGAGCAAAGTCAATTTCATCTTGCTAAAATCCAATCAATGCTAGTTGACTGAATGACTTTAGTTTATTTAGCTGATTGACCCTGGACTTCTTCAGAAGTTGTTTTCTCTTATTTTCAATTTTGATGATTAAAAAATGATTTAATTACAGAAGTCACTTCTATGTCACTTAATATGTTGGCATGAAATTTACTCCACTCTTCCACCTTATGTATAACTTATAAGGCACACAATAAAGTTCTGCTGAATTCAGTAATATTTGCTGTTCGCAACTATAGAAGAGACAACACACTTTCCTCTTTTGACTTTTCATTCCTTTACTGTGCAGACAACTATTTATTGAAAGAAAAGATTGCTCAAACCTTTGCAAAATATTTACAATGTGCTAACTTTTGTTGGGATTCACTTTAGGCTTTTTGTGATGCAGTGTTTTGCAAATCCTTTCACTGGTTAAACTTTTCTTATTGAAGTAATGAATACAAAAACAGTGGTTCCCATTTATTTGGAGAAGAATTATTGTGACTGCCTGCCTGGGCATCAAACTGAAATGCTTACAAAACCACTTCACATCCCAAAGAACAACCAACCAAATTTTGTTTCTGTCAAAATAATAGAAACAAATGTTTCCAGAGAAGAAATGCTGCTCGTAAACATTTTCATCAGAATCAAGCACTGTGGTTATTAAAATTCATTTAAATTAAGTGTGTATTTCCGAAACAGATGCCCTCTTTGTAAAATATTTGCCAGCAAAGATACCACTAAGCCTGCAGGGTGAAGTCACGTATATGAAAGACCTATGATGCATGAGAGCCTAATTAAACTGAGAAAACTCTAGTAAACCTCTCTCTATAGGAAATGTTAAGCCTTTTTTTTTTTTTTTTAGGTGGTAGTGAAAAGTTGTTCTGAAGTTTTATTTCCAAATGTGATTTTAAAGCAATCCTACAAGTGGATTCATGAAGAACACGGACAGGCAAGTGTTAGTCAAATGTACCAAGATTATCTGAGTTGAGTCCCAGACTGGATTTAGGTTCTTCTTTCATTTTGATTAGTTTGGTTCTGGAATGTCTGAAGGGGTCAGAATGGGTGGAAAAAACATTGGAATGGATGGATTGGTATTGACCTCCCTGACTTAGACCGAGGGACTAACTTTGAGATCACAGAAGAGGATATAAGTTGACTCTTGCCTTATAAAATCTGCATACATGTCACCTTAAAATGCTACTCACATTTCAAGCTTCTGTGTATGTCATATACACTAACATCTTATTGGCAAAAAACAAGTTACATGGCTGAGCTCAAGATCAAGGGGTAGGGCAATACATTCCATCCACCATGAGGTTCAAAGCAAGTCACCTGGCTAAGGCAAACATCAGTGAGTGTGGGCATATTCTACTGTCATTAGGGAGGGGGAAGTGAGGCCGTATTTCTTGAACAATATTATCATCTACCACAAGTCATAATGCCAGAAAGTAAAGGACATGTGTTCATGAAATACTTACGAGTGTCAGGGTACAAACAGTGCCATAGACCCTACTGCAGCTTTGGCACTCCCAGCGTTTATAGTGGCCATCAGTGAAGAACTGATGAGCATGGTGAAGCACTATTTCTCTTGGGGCCTCCCTGCCTATAGTCAGGGGCCAGGTGTTTTGGCAAGATGCTGGAGCAGCGGAGCAGGAGCATCCTTGCTGCTGAGCACACATGAGATGCTACTACCCCTGGGGAATCTAAAAAAAATACCTGTGGGAGAATTTCAGGGGTGCTTAACTCTTGAACAGGCAGGATAATTGGTACAGATTAATTTGTATGCAGTGCCTTTGAACACTGTGTTCCATAGATGAAGTGGGAGATTGGATGCATTTTCCAGATAATTCTAAAATAGAACCCCAAATAAGTCATATCCATATTGTGAAGATGAAAAGAACATGTCTGGCCTGAAACTACATGTTTATATATAGGACAGCCTAGAAAGCTTATTTTTAGACATCTAATGGAATGGATATGTGGCTCCACTGGTGGTTTCAGTCAACAAACAATTGAACAAACAATTTTAAAAAATGGAAACAACTGGGGCACCTGGGTAGGTCAGTCAGGTAAGCATCCAACTCTTGATTTCGGCTCAGGTCATGATCTCAGGGTTGTGTTATCAAGCTCTGTGTTGGGCTCTACTCTGGGCATGGAGCCTGCTTAAGATTCTCTTTCTCCTTCTGCCCCTCCCCGCCTCCCTCTTTCTCTCTTTAAAAAAAAAAAAAGAAAGAAAGAAAGAAAAGAAAAGAAACAGTTCCAAAGTACACAATTTAGTTTTGCCATTTTATCCTAAAAAGACACACACTTTCTATTGATGAAAGCAGCTCATGATCCTACCTGCTCCGTCACCTATGACCCTGCTACATCATCCATATGCACATTGTCACATCACAGTGCATACAAGTATGAGCATGGGATTTGTGTGTGGCAGAGATTTCTGACTTCTTACCAACTCCATTTCCTCTTCTTCTATACAAGTTAGATTAGAGTTCACAAGTTCCTTGCTGGTATTTGTGGCCATGTGACTGAGTTCTTGCTAATGGAATATGAGCAGAAATGATGTTATGACACTCTAAGGACTGACGCAAAAAACCTCTCATGTTTGATTTTTTCATATTCTTTCACCTTCTAGGGCTTGATGAAGACAAAAGTGTTAACATTGGAAGCCATGTGTTGAAGATGGTGTAGCTGTAAAATGGAAGGGTACTAGATCTTGGAGCTACGACTTGGAGAAGAACTCATTGATCAAGACTTTACATGAGTGAGAAATAGAATCTTTTCATGTTTGAGATTGTGTGATCAGAGGCAAGTTATTTTTCCACCATGCACATCAATTTCCTCATCTGTAGAATGGTATAATTGTTCTAAAATATGTATACAAACTCTTTGATACTTCTTCCTTCAAAATGCGGAGCATAATTTTCCTCCTCTTCAGTATACACTGGACTTAGTGACTTGTCTTCTAACAGAATATGGTGGAAGTAGTGGTGTGTGGCTTCTAAGACTAGGTCATAAAAGGTGTTGTTGCTTCCTTCTTCCTCTCACTCTTAGATTCTTTGCTTTGGGTGAAGTCAGTTACGCTGTGGGGAAGACACTCAAATAGTGCCATGGAGAGATCCACATGGTGAGGAACTGAAGACTCTTGTCAATAGCCATGTGATTGAGCCAACTTGGAAGCAGACCCTACAGCCCCAGTCAAGCCTTCAGATGACCATAGGTTTGGCTGGCATCTTGACTACAGCTTCATGAGAGACTCTGAGGCAGAAATACCCAGCTTCTCTCTGATTGTGATCCATAGAAACTGTGTGATCCACAGAATCTAAGTATAAAAGAATATAAGCCTATTGGGGGACTGTTAGGGGTGTTAAAGTCAATAGATTGGAAGTCCCAATGAAGATCAAAGAATTGTTGGAATGGGTTGGGGGGGGTTGTTAGAATATGTGAGTTAGAAAGACACAGCTGATGGTCAGAGAGTACAATCGAGATAGTGGAGGTAATATAGTTATGGATATGGTGATTTTGAGATCTAGGTTGTTAAGATCATGAGACTTGATGGCTAAGGTGAACTGAAGGGAAGATTGTTGGCAATGAGAGGCTAGAGTGATGGATGGATTATTTTGTTAGATGTTGAAGCTGCCAAGAGTGATGACGGGGATGGGATTAATTTTGGAAGAAAGTCAGTAAGCTGGGTGCTAATATTTTCAATAAATATGGAAGCTTAATTGAATACTGTTAGATGAGTAAAATAAGGAGGGGTAGTTGACGGTGCTGCCTGATTGATGTGGCTCAAAAGAGCCTGTGTGTTTGAGGAAGAAAGGATGAGAAATTATGTGGAAACAGCCAAGAGGAACAGGGACGATAACACTGCATGTCCAGGCCCTAGGGCACTAGGGTGCCATAGAAAAACATTGTCATTGTTGGTGAAGGCTACTGGGGAAGTAGTGTTGTCAGACAATGGCCAGATTCCACTTAGAGAAAGAGAGAGAAAGAACCCCTTCTCCCAGAGGAAATGTTGTGATTAGAGGGAATTTAGCTCATAATAGACTCTAAATTCCAGATGTAAGAGTCGAAGGCAGAGAAGTGGTAGGAGGCTGGGTCAGATTAGGGTGTTGTGAGGCTACAGGAGGATAAAAACCCCCGTGATTATGGGAAGACCTAAACTTCTGGAAGTGGCTGAGGTAAGCAGAGATTTAAAGCATGATCAGATTAGCTGTGGTGGCCTTTTCAATGAAGGTGATTAATAAAGTCTTATAGTCTTAGATTTGTTCTTGATCAGTTTGGAGGGGTGAGTGGGTGGTGGTGTGGCTGCAGGAGAGGCCATCTTACCAGGAGCACATGGAGCTTCATGGGACTTCCTGAATCCCCCCTGAGGGTGGTGCAGGGGTTACAGGAGACACTCTGGAGGCAGCTGGTGGTGCCACAGTCCAAACAACAGGACACCCACTGTTGGAGGTCTCCACAGAACTCGGGAAGTCTTGCTGAAATTATTATTTGCTGAGTACTAACTGCCTGCCCTGTTGATAGGTCAAAATGCCAAATATCCTTAGGGTTCAAAATAGCGGGGTCAATAAAATCTTGCTTCACGCCTGGTCATTACTTGATAAGGAATGGAAAATTGAGTCGAGGCTCAATATTTTATACTTAACTGTTTGTTTTTCCTCTTAATTAGTTTCCTTTAAAATTAGTTTCAAAAGCTAAAGTCATTGTCCTGAAAGTCTTCAATTATGATGAAACAAAAGTCAGTGGATTCTTCTTTTTGAATGGCTTCTGGAAGTCAGGCTGTGCTTTTTCACCTCTGGCGGAAAAGCCTGGTGGAAGGACCCGCTGGGACCTGAACACAGGAGTGGAAACCATGAGGCAGTCTTCCTCACTCTCACCGAAGTGTTCCGCAGGCCTGGCAAGGCACTCGATCTTGCTCTGTGTGTTTCCTAGTCTATAATCTCTCTGGAGTGCCTTGCGGAATAAATAATTAATGGTTGTAAAGCATAAAACCTAAAGTGCTGTGGAAACAGAAAAGCAACAATAAAGGGACCCTCCTTGTTGGTTGCTCAACTCCAGCACTCGGTAGAGCAGCTCTTGAAACATGAGCCCACTCAGGCTCCAGCCTGGCCAGGCTGAGAAGTGAGCTCAACTCCCTCAGTGTCTAGCATTAGCCTCGACCCTTCGACTACCTCCCTGACACCCACCTGTCCTCCTTTCCCTTTCCCTGTCCAGCCAAGAAGAAAAACAGTTCTGATTAAATGGGATCATGTTGATGTGGTTTAATTTCATGCACTTCATTCTTTCACTTATCCATTTAACATTCATGGTACACCTGCCTGCTCTGGGCTCTATACTTAACCTGATTACAAAGGTGGAGGGGTTCCAGTCTGAGCCTCACCTACATGAATGGTCATGTGCCCACATATCTGAGTACCTGGGAGAACCGGTGGGGCAGGGTCCTTAGAAGTATTTGCAAAAAAACTCCAGAAACCTTGGGAATAGAGGAAGACCAGAAGCAAGACAAGCTTCACCTAGAAACAAGGGTTTTGACCTCTGTCTCCAGCTTAGTCTTTGTTGCATCTGGTCTGGATTTTAGTAATATCATATATCTTATATGATATGTTTCAGTAATATGTATGTTCAGTAACATGGATTTCTCTCTCTCACTCTCTCTCTATGTACATATATATACACACATATATATGTATACATATTTATATATATATGTATATTCTATAATGTGGATTTCTGGCTTTCAATAATATCTGAAAGATCATTCTTTGTAAGCAGTCATGGCCTGGACAGCACAACTTTTTATGGTATTCCTAACATATTTGACACCTGGAGCAGATCACTTATTAATTCTCCCCAATTCAACAAAATTATCTTCTGTAGTAATCATGTAATAATAATACTCAATATTTTCTCGATTCATTCTTTAATTGACAAACAATTGAAAAAGAAACTTCACCTTAATGATAGTATTAAAATTCAACAAATTATTTAATATATGAACTGGAATTTGCACCTACCCAACAAAGCTTGCTATTTGCACTATATTTCATTGTTTTTAAATTTCAAACAAAAAAAGTCCAAGTGGTCAGATAGAATGACAGAGCTGAAGCTACTCTAGTCCTGTCTTTTCATCTTTCCAACCACCATGTTGTCATTAAATTGAACCTACTGTTTAAATGCCAAAATATGTACTATTTAGGAAATTGAAGACACAAATTGCACCCAAAGTGAGCTGGATTGATTTCAAATGATTCTTTACTCTTCAAATGCAATTATGTAGCTGAGTTTGTGTACCTGGAGGGTGACTATATAATATAGTTCTCTGAGTTAACTTTCATGTGGAATACCATGTTTATTTAAAGATAAGTCACAAAACTTGCTAATTTGAGGTCTATGTTAATTATTGCCACTGTTGTTTTGCTATTACTATTATTAAAACTCAACAAAAACTGCAGCAGTTGTTTAGAACTTAGATAAACTAAAGGGAGTAGTTTATCATTGTTAGGATTGCCAGTGTGCAGCAATAGTAAAAAGAAGATTGACTTTTAGATGGTTTTATTTTTAATTCTCCACAGGTAGTACATCCCTCTATTGCTTTCTCCTAAGGTGGACCCCTGTCATTTTCCTACCATTCCTACTCCACTACTACTTTGGGAAATTTTAGAACAGGGCAAAATGCAGACAGAGAGAGGAAGGTACCCATTTGTTCACAGACCACTGCTCAATTTTGCTACTCAGAGGATTCTAGCAGAGCCTGGCAGGGGGTGATTGTGGCAGACAGAGGAAGTGATACCCAGAGGGAGGGCCAGATATGTCCACACGTGAGTAGGACCATGGTGCCTGCCAGACAGACAGATATTGTTTGTGATTCACAGAAATGCTTTGCAACAGGAGGGAGTGTTTTGCAAAGGTAGGTGCCGATGCCAGCAGATTAGAGCAAGAGCCAGCACTCAGATATACCTAAAGGTGGGTAAGATAGAAAGACATTCTGCTCTCAGAGAGCACACAATCTAGTAGGGCAAAAGTCAAATAAATATAGTATACATAATATAGTATAATATAATTTCATATGGTATATAATCTTATAAGCAGAATGCTAGGTAAATATGTACGGGATGTTTGGGAAAGTTTCCTGGGAGATAAACACAAACACCTGAACTGATTGTCAAATAGGAGGAGGAGTTAGTCACCTCTAAGACTGAATTTGTCCTGCTGGGGTTTCAGATGTGACTTTGGGCAGATATTTGGGAGTGGGAGTGTTCCCAAAGATCCCCTTAAATTAAGCAGTATCACAATGCTCAAGATTTATTGAGTGTTCACAATGTGCCGAGCACTATGCTCTCAAGGTGCTGAGTACTATTCATCTATTTTTATCCTCAATGCAGTTCCAAGGGGTAGGTGCTGTTATCACCCTCATTTTACCAAGTGGGGGGCACGGGGAAAATGAGGCTTTTGGCAGGCAAGCAACTTGCCAGAGTTCATAAACTAAGTTACAGAGATAGGATTTGAATACAAACATTCTGACTTCAGAGTCTAGGATTTAATTTTTCAATTGCCCCCTGAAAATACATCTGGACACCATTCACTCAGAGCTCACTCTCTTTCCTCCCCTAAGCTGCATGTAAGACTGGCCTTTCTCTAGTGTGATGACTCCTTCAGCTGAGCTGTGGTTGGCGAAGACAAAGATCATCACCAGTGACCACTCCCCTGGGTAAGATTCCGGCTTTGTGTTTGAATACCATCTCCGCCATTACTTGACAATATGATCTTGACTGAGTCACTTATCCTCTCTGAGCTCAGCTTTCTCATCCATAACATGGGGCTACTAAAACCTAGGTCTCAGAATTGTTCTGAAAATTACACGTCAGTAAGTGAAGTAGCACCTGGCACGTAATAGGCACTTCACATGCTAGTCTGACATATGTCAATTAAGTTAACTAAGCAGAGCACCTCACAACCTGTTTTCGAAGAAAATTTTGCCAGCGCTCAATTTTGTTCTTCCACAGTGACATATTTTGAATCCTAAGTAAAAGACCCCAGGATCACTATTTATTTTAAACAACAAACACCTGTCATTGCTCAAATTAGAAACACTTGCAGAACCATGCTACAAAATATTTATAAATTTACAAATGTGTTTTAATTGCCACTAAGTAAAATGAATTCAGCTGTAGTTTTTCACTGTAAGAAAAAGATGCCTTGGTTCTTTTCTCCCTATTCTAACTGTTGAATGTTGGGTTTGTGAGGCCAAATATACAGTATTTGTGATAAAGGGAAGTTTGGGGGCTGGAAGGAAAGGAAGATAAAGCTGTGGGAGAGAGATGGCTTAAGCTAGGCACTTCACATTTCAGATAAACATGAGACCAAGGCAATGTATCTCCATTTTGCCTTGTAACTCCTACCCACAGTGGGAAATTCATCACTTAATTTGTGAGGTGTGTTTTCCTTTTAATTTGATAATGTAAGTCGGAAGGTAGCCATGCATTTACTCATCACAATTTTTGTGGGTTGTTTTTCCTTTTCTTTCTTTCTTTCGCTTTCTTTCTTTCTTTTTCTTCCTTCCTTCCTTCCTTCCTTCCTTCCTTCCTTCCTTCCTTCCTTCCTTCCTTTCTTTCTTTCTTTCTTTCTTTCTTTCTTTCTTTCTTTCTTTCTTTCTTTCTTCTTTCTCTTTCTTTCTTTCTCTTTCTTTCTTTCTTTCTTTCTTTCTTTCTTTCTTTCTTTCTTTCTTTCTTTCTTTCCTTCCTTCCTTCCTTCCTTCCTTCCTTCCTTCCTCCCTCCCTCCCTCCCTCCCTCCCTCCCTTCCTTCCTTTCTTTTTTAAGAGTCTGAGGGAAAATAATGGCAGTTTTATCTAAAAGAATAAATAATGCAGTTCTACTTCCACTGGTTATGGCTTTTTAAGAATTGTATCCCTGACTCAATTTCCTACTAGACTTTTAAACATTAAAGTTTTGAGTGCTAGTTCCATCTAATTTAGCATAATTTCTTAGTGGGAGAGTTATAAACCAAGAACATTCAGGTCAAATTCAACCTATAAATGTTTTGTTGGTGTTCGATAACTTTCAAGTAAATATTTTTTTTTAAATTGGAATATTTCACATAAAATCTGGGTTTTTGCTTTCTCTTACAAAAATGGAGTATCAAGCAAACTGGTCCTGCTGTATCCTATGGCAGTGGTTCTGAGTACGCTTGCTGCATGAGCAGCACCAGCAGCCTTTAGAAACTTGTTAGAAATGCAAATTCATGGGCCCTCCCAGACCTACTCAGTCAGAAACACTGTGACATTAGTTACCTTCAGGTCATTCTGATACACACCATGTCTGAGAACCTCTGCCCTGTGGCCCAATCTGTAGGATTTCCTTGGGAGCAGGCATCTTCCCACTGGTCTTTGATGTTCCCAGTTTGCCACCGACCCTATTGTGGAAATGATGTGTGTACACAGACTCCCTTACCCCTGACCTTTTAGGGGACAATTTCTTAGCCAGTCCCTGGGTCCTGCCAGCTTCATGGGTGTGTAACCCATGCAGTCACATGGCCCTACTCTCAGGAGAGGCTTGAGTTTGGTTTAAGGCTTTGCTATTCTGTCTTGAAATTCTTAATCATTTTATCTTTTGAATTCATGTTTTGTAAGTGAAGTGTGATGGGACAATTGAACATGTGTGTGAGCAGAGGAAATCCACCAGTTGGCAGCAAGCATGGACTCAGGCTGATGGGCAGAGAAGGATAGCAGGCAGCATGCATGCTGAGCAGTTGGCTTCGCTGCCCAGTGCACATGTGCATGCCTCGGGCAGTCGGGGCACCATAGATCCCCAAGGAAGCAACAGAATGCATAAACAGCTATCTTGATTATATATAACCAGCACAGGAACTACTGGCGAACACTCAGCAAACTTTGTCAGTAAATTACTATAAAATAATAGCATATGCATGGACATTGCAATAAAGCATATCAAGGAGTTATTCTTAAAAGAGTTTAGACTCTCTGGGTTTGAAAACTGTTGCACCATTGCAAAGCAAATACCTACAGGCTTAGAAACTGAAATTAAATTTAAAAATTATCACATTCAATAAAAAAGAATACTATTTTCCTATGAAGCTTTGGGTTTACCAAAGAAAACAATTCTAAGATTAATGTTTCCTTGTAACTAAAGATACAGTGATATGATGCATAAATAGGCATTTGAATTACATACAAACTGTGAAGCCGCTTTCAGTTTCTTGTATGACCTCCACAAATTACATAAAAAGTCAGAGGAAACGTTAAAATGCCATTGTATAAATTTACACTTACAATTAAATTCAAACTTACACAAAACTGATTTGTATGAAGAGTTAAATCTTTTTAGAAAAATTGTTTCGTAAGGATCATTAGCTCTAAATGTACTAAAATTTATATTTCAAAATAACTTATCAAAAATTTCTCCCAATATAATCACAGTCTATAAAATGCCCTTAACTAAAGTAACACTTGCATCAGAATAATGATCCTTCTCAAAGTTGAAAATGCTCAAAAATCATTTGCTACCTTTCATTTGCCGAGAATGATTACTTTCAATTATATTGATTGAAAAGGAAGTTGCTAAAAGTGTAAGTTAGATTGATCTAATAAAATGAATAAATGAAGACGGCCAGAAAAATTTTTATGATCACTAAGGTATCATATAAGTACTTAAAGTTTTGACTTTACTAGGATTATTATTTCTTATATATTTCTTTTTTGCATTTTCTAAGTTGATTTTGTTACTGATGTATTACTGCTACTTCATTATGTTTCATAGGAATAAAATAATTTTAAAGATAAAAACTTATTATTTTCCTCTCTTAAACAGCATTTCCTCCCCTGCTTTTTGAAAAAGAAGCCCTGCATTTTCATTTTGCACAGGTCCCATAAATTATGTAGCTGGTCTTGTCTGTGACATTTGAGGTAGCCACCCTCAGGAGTAGAAACAAATAAACACAACAACAAAGAAAAACAGTCAGAAGACCCAGTTTCAAAACCTGGCTCTGGGACACTCTGTAAGACATATTGTTTGTGTTTTCAATACACTGAAGGCACAAATGATGCTGAGACCATGACAGAATAGAGAAGACTAATAAGTAACACAGAAACACGGATTAAATCTTGGATGCGAAGAAAATCATAAAGAAAATTTGGGGAACAAATTTGAATATGGACTTGATATTAGGTGATGTCACTGAATTGACATGTCATTTATTGTGATAACAGTATTGTGACTACTGGGAGAATGTCCTGCTCTTAGGGAATACATCAATTTTTAGGAGTCAGGTGTTATGACAATTCTCGAATGGTTAAACAAAAGAATGAGTGGGAGGACAGTGTAAGAGCAAGCCAAATGTTAATCAATGAATCTAGCTAAAAGGGGTGCTTGTTTACTGTACTATTTCATTTTTTTGAAGGTTTGAAGTTTTTCCTGCCCCCCCCCCAAAATTGGAGGAAACAAGCCAATGACAGAGCACAGAAGGGCTTTCTAGAAAGTCGGTAATGTTGTATATTTAGACATGGGGATTGTTGCAAGGACATCTTTAATTTCTAAGATTCACCCAGCTATTCACTTCTAATCTCTGCACTCTTGTATGTATTCTGTTCTTCAGTTCAAATGATTTAAATGTTGCTTGATAATTGAGCAAGAAATACCCAAATGTGACGCATTGTTATACTGCTGAGTGAACATATGCCAGGGTTCAGTGTTTTTTGAGCGTGAGGATTTTGCCAATTAATCAGACGATAACTTCCTT
This sequence comes from Eumetopias jubatus, assembly GCF_037043125.1. Classification (NCBI taxonomy): domain Eukaryota; kingdom Metazoa; phylum Chordata; class Mammalia; order Carnivora; family Otariidae; genus Eumetopias; species Eumetopias jubatus. The sequence goes on from NW_028274809.1 coordinate 17,202,193, forward strand.
TTTGTTTGTTTTGCACATCAGATTCCAAATTTCACGTTCCAAATTTCAGTCGAAAGCTCAGTATGGAAGAGGAGCAGGAATAATATGAGGAAAACTTATTGGCGACAACTTGCACAGGGGTGGAGCTGGGTGCTCTGCAGCCTGATGCTGATACAATTTTGAGGACCCTCCTTGAGGAAAATAATGCAAAATTAAGCCTGAAAATAAATGTCGATTTAGGAAGGGTCTAGGAACGAAGGGCTCAGAAATTGAGTATCTCCGTCTTCATGAGAAATCTGCTTCTGTTTTTTTTCCTCATTATTTTAAGTTGGAAAAAGGAAAAATAATATTCTTATTGTGATTATTCCTATTTCAATCATTGCTATATTTACTACTTTATGCTACTTCTCCAGGGCACCTCCAATGATGGATCTCAGCTTTTTCATGACTATAGGAGCAAGCTTTCCCTGTTTGCTTCTCAACAACAGCTAGAAGAGAAGCACTGACGTATAAACTAGTATTATGGAAAAGAAAGGATTGGTAGAGTCTCTGATTTCCTCTTATCTGAAATGACATAAAATAATACACACTCCACCATCCTTGCCAAACTCAGAGTCCAGCTCATGTGCCAGGTCCTAGGGAACAGCTCACAAGTGACCAAACTGAGCTTTGTTTAGTCCTTCTAATGGCCTCCTGAGATGGGAATTACTGTTCCCATTTGGTAGCTGAAAACATTTCCCTGAGTTCATCCAGAGAGTAGTGATTGAGCCAGAATTTAAATCAGGGTTTTGTGCTTCTGAGGCCCACGTGCTAACCGTTACACTCTATACCGTATTAGCCAACTGGAACAACATATATCGCAAGATGGGACAGACACACGATTGCTATCTTAAGTTCAGAGATCTGGTGTCAGTTTTTTATGCCTCTAATAAAAGAAACGAAGTACAGAATAGTTGAATTTCAAAGCAGGAAATGTAGAGCAACAGGGCAGAAGAATAAGCCCAACGTGGCCGCGTGACTTAGGGTCTCACTTCTACCAAGATCAGTCCTTCCTACTTAGCTCCTGGAACTCTCCAAAATGCCAAAATGGAAAACAAGAAAATGGGACATTCATGAGTAGGAAAATGCATCTGGCTGATGTACATTTTTTTTCACCTTGATGTTCATACTTCAGTTGCTAAATTAATGCAATTGCTTAGTTCCTTTTCCTTTTTTTTTTAACATTTTATTTATTTATTTGATGGAGAGATAGCGAGAGCAGGAACACAAGCAGGGGGACTGGGAGAAGGAGAAGCAGGCTTCCCACTGAGCAGGGAGCCCGATGCGAGGCTCGATCCCAGGACCCTGGGATCATGACCTGAGCTGAAGGCAGATGCTTAACTACTGAGCCACCCAAGCACCCGTTAGTTCCTTTTCCTAATTAAATGATTTTTTTTCTCTTATCCCAGCCAACTAACCTTACCAAGATAGTTTAGCAACATACACATTTTGGTTTTTTGAAGCAACTCATTTTACTCCATTTTGGAGAGTTTCTGTGAAATTCACATTGCAAAGGCAATCAGCTCCTCTCTCTTTCTCTTCAAAGAGAAACATCAATCAATTAATAAATCAATCTCAAGATTTCATTTATAAATTAACATATCCAGGGTCAGATGTTTTTCTGTCAAAAATCTTATGTAAAGCTTATGTACTCTTCCTGCTTTGTATAAACTCCAAATCGGCATCAATCACCCTTTCTTGATTTGTTATCAATCCCCAGGACTGTGGCTGGCAAAGTTGGAACAAGCTTCAAGACCAGTTAAAAGGGGACAATCACTAGTAAATTAAAAAAAAAAAAAAGCTAATCTTTGGCAAGTCGCAGCTGAGAGCATTTGGTGTAATCAGGCAACCCTTGAATGGCCAGGGACTTACTTCACTACTCATTAGGTCTTTTTCTTGGCATGAAAGGCCTCTGCCTTCATCCAATGACACTGGCCATGGACGAGTTTTCTGCAGAATAACATCAAGAGATATGTTTTCCTCATAGTTCTGGCAAACAAGTCTTGTCTTTCATAAAGACCAGTTGACTGATGTTGAGACAGAGTTCTGCTTCCATTTCTGTTTGAATTCCTGGGTTGTGGCTGAGGCTGTCAGGAAGGGAGCACAGAATCTCTATCGGCAGCTAGTTCAGACCAGGTTCTCTGGAGTTAAGACTTTTAATAACCCAAAACATAGAGCAAATCAAAAGTCCTTCAATTGTTGGTAAATGGTCTTATAATTCTGGGAGAATAGGGTGGAGGGCAGATATTCAGTCACCCATTAAAAAAATTATAGTGTTAGAAATACATGTAGTCGGGCACCTGGGTGGCTCAGTTGGTTAAGCGACTGCCTTCGGCTCAGGTCATGATCCTGGAGTCCTGGGTTCGAGTCCCACATCGGGCTTCCTGCTCAGCAGGGAGTCAGCTTCTCCCTCTGACCCTCTTCCCTCTTGTGCTTTCTATCTCTCATTCTCCCTCTCTCTCAAATAAATAAATAAAATCTTAAAAAAAAAAAAGAAATACATGTAGTATTTTTCCTCTCTCCCACTCTCTCCTTGTAGGAGAACTCTGGCTCCATGTTTCTTGGGAATAGAGAACAAAATCCTTTTGGATTGCCACTTTGAGCCACATTTATGATGGGCAGAACTGAAGTTTCTTGAAGTTTCACATCCCTCCATATGCCTCTTGGAGGACACCTTAACTGTTCTTGGGGAACTGGACAAGACGCTCCCCCATCCAGTGTGCAGCCAAGATGCCTTGCAGGCCCATCAAGAACTCTTTGGAGAGGGGTGGGAGGTGTGTCTTGTCCCAGGATAGAAATCTTTAAGAGGGTCCATTCCACAGTTTTCTCTCAGGTTTACAAAGGCCTGTTGCAGATGCCACGGGAAAGGGGGCCAACTATTCAGTACTCCTTCACGGCAGCTGATAGGAAAAGAACTCCGTAATACTATATTATCTTTCTTTACAACTATTATGTCAATGCAGTGGTAGTGAATAACATCAACAGATGAAATTTACACTCCACCTACTAGAAACCACGCACTTTACATGAACCTATGGTTCCTCCCTAACCAAATCAGTCATTATTCAACAAATATTTGTTCAGTGTGCCAACATGAAGAAAACTCACTTAAAGTTTGGCTGAAACTTTGCCCCGGTGACCAACCAGCCTCATCAGAGGTAACGATGAGCATGATAGATGCTAAACATTGAGTACAAGAAGCAGATGTTGGGAGCAGAGAGGACCGATGCATACAAATAAACAGTGACTAATTAACCCTGGGTGATTTAGAGTAGGCCACCTGGCTATTTTCAAGGTTATGAGATGGAGGCAGAGGGGGAAGAAAAAGCATGAATTCAGCAATCTCAGAGCAAAGCACAGGATTTCGTTGAGGGAGCCCTCTTATGGTTGACAAACTAGGCTTGGAAATTAGGCAGAGACACCAGGAGCTGGCGCACAAGTGAAAGAATAGTGCCATGAAGCTGTGCGTGTAACTGTCTTGGCTTGTTTGCTGCACATGTAAATAATTACAGGTAATTAATTACCAATCAGTACTTATTACCAATTAACAGGTAATAATTACCAATCGGTCGACAACAGAAAGAAATTTGTCTTTGGAGTCTCAGACTACAGCTAAAGGAGGGAGCCTGGAAAACTGCTTAGTAGAGCTATCTCCCTCCCACCTCAAGGTTTATAGAAATAGAAACTGGGATTCAGGAAGTATTTGCTTAAAGTCACTCAATCCACGTCTGTTTAATTCTTTTAGCATCTGATCATACAGACATACTCAAACTTGGCACAAATGAAAATGGTAAATGTCTATGTACAAAGCCTCAGACACAAAGCCTGTAAATATTTGTGGAAGTACACCTACCCTGGCTTTTCCCAGGGTTATATTTGGTAATCTTTTTGATAGATTATATGCACATATACAATTATATGAGGCAAGTGGGATAAAGAAATGGGGAAAGTGTGTGGGGGGACAGTTCTTTGCAACTCTTCTGAAATTTCAAACTTGGATTCTGACAATGGAAACCTAATGAGAAATGCTATGACTTTCCAAAAAGGAGCTTTTAAAAAAAATATTGTAGTCATCACACTGAAAATGACAGAACTGATCCTGTCAAAGCTTTTAAAAATGTGGTCAATTAAAAACATACTCTCCAGTAAGTAGGAAAACTAGATATTACCGATGTGGGTTGTTCAGGGCAGTCTGGTGGTGGTTAGGTTATATTTTAGGGAAACACTGCATGTGATATCCGCCCCAGATAGAGATGAACTACGGATGCCTGTAATGTATTCCTTATTGCAATATCTAGCTCATTCATCTTACATAATTTTATTAAAAAAAAAAAAAAGAAAAGCCTGCCACCCTACCTCCAAAATGATAAGATTAGTTTTACTTTCAGATATTTTTTAAAGACCATGCTAACACAACACATTTCTTATTGGATGTTAATACATTGATTTAAGCTCCTTGGTTTTTAAGCAGCTAGATGGGCAGATTCATTCAGAAAATGTAGAATGATGAAGTCATAGATTGAGGCAATCATTGAGTGAAGTTTAGTACTTACTGCCAGGTAATACTTACAAAGTAGAATGAACATCACCTGACTTTCTGGTAGTTTTATTTAATAAATTGTTGACCGAAGGTATGTAATTAAGCATGGCCTAATGAAGATAAGCTTATTCAGAATTTGTTTCCAAATACTTCTTTTGTTTGTTTGTTTTAAAAGATTTATTTATTTATTTGGGGGGGAGGGGCAGAGAGGGAGAGGAAAGAGAGAAAAACTTCAGGCAGACTCCCCGCTGAGGTCAAAGCCTGACCGAGATCATAACCTGAGCCAAAAACCAAGGGTCAGACCCTTAACCGACTGAGCCACCCAGGCTCTCCTCAAATGCTTTTCTTGTGTGTTGCCTCTAGTTACTTAGAGATAGAAGATAAGAGTGAAGGAATAACTTGACAGTGGCAGCCAATCAGAAGAATTTCTAACAGAAAATTTCCCTTTGAACTTTAAATAAAAGCACACACATTTCATTGTGCATCAACAAACTTACTGCCCAGGGAAATGTATACACATATCATGCCATGCTTTAGCATGTGGGTCAATGACAGTTGTGTCTCCACAAGCCAAGAGTTTTATAGTTACTTTTAATTTCTACATGTAGTTGGTGAGTGTTTTTCTCTTTCAAAAGCCTTTTTCCTCTAACGACTCATGTTCACTTGTTCTTATAGCAAGGAGAAATGGAGCAGAAAAAAGGGTTACGTCAAATAAAATAGTGAGATCCAATTCAGTTTAGTAAGTGTATATATCAGGTGACAACTATGTACAAAACCCTGTGGTACATTTTCCAGTGTACCAGGAATTTTGGGTCTAGTCATTTTCGTGGACTTTGTTTATACAGTTCTTGGGATCCTGATCCTGGAAATGTCCAGATTCTGGATCAGCTTTCTCTCTTTAAATCCATCAGAAAACAGTAGCCCTGAGAAAGGTGCTTGGTCTATTCCAAGGATTTTTTGGGGGCCTGTGGGGAGTCAAGGTGACAACAGCAGCCTGCTTCCCCAGCAGACAGGAGTGGTTGAGGGGCTTTGCTGACTCACATCACACTGAACTTGGATCTCTCTTTTATTGGGAAATAACAAAGTATGAAACAAAAAGTTTACACTGAAAATATTAAGAAAAATTTTTTAAACCACAGCCCCTTCACTATCTAAATGGTATCCATATGGTTGCTGGCTACATGAGATAATTGTTCCAAACATTCTCTGGGAAGGGATAACATAAGAATCATGGAACCATGAGTAACCCAAGATTGAAGCAACACAGTGCTAGGTGAGGTGGGGTTGATATGAATGTAAAAGAAGAGAATAGAGAGGAATTTGACACTGACGGAACAGGAGAGAAAAAGCAGGGTCTACATTAAGGGTTTGGGGCCAAAGAGTCTCTCAACTAGTTCCCTTTCTTTCTGCTTTACACTCTTCATGTTATCCTGGGCTGTCAAGCCATCCCTCTTTAAAACTATTTTTTAATTGTATATTATTTTCAGTCTTGATGACCTCCAATCAGTAAAGGACATACACTTTCTCTTCGACACCCCATGTGAGTCCTCATTGCCACACCTCTGCAAAGCTCACCTCTTCCCTGTTGCCCTTGGCCCATCTGTAGGCTTTCCCGAGGCCACCCACTTTAAACAAGTGCATAACTGAGGAACTGGATCCGGAACTGGGTTTAGTCATTCCCCGGCTGGTCCCTCAGCATCATCCCTCTAGTCACTCTTCCCTCGGCCCTCTCTACCTTGGCAGTTTTCAGAATGAATCCCTGCACTGAAATCCCCAGTTATACCCTCGTGTCATTTCTACCGATAGTTAGTGCACAGGAGTTCGGTCCCCAAATCTGATATGCACAGTCAAGTTTGGCCTTCTAGTGTTTAGCTATTTATGTAACCATATTATAGTATAGGTTGTCAACATATGTGGAGATATACTGTATTTATTAGGCATCTCTTTTATTTGGCAAGCCTGGATTTGTATGACAATTTGTAGGTATATTACCTTAGGGGGATAATCCAGTTCTGCTTCTTAAAAAATACTATACACACACCTGAATCAACATGGCCAATCCCTGGCCAATAGGGTGTTGCTCCAAAGTAGGTGATTCACTGTCTATTAACCACTTACTCACTACTCCTTCTGAAATAAGAATTGCATCTACAATTAGCTCAGAACCACTAAGAATGGGGAAAAGGAAAGAAAGATGTTAAAAGAATGAGAGTAATCTTCCTTAAAGCATAGATTCTTTAGCGCTAGAGCAAAATAGGGAGTCAGAAGACATAATTTTTAGTAAGAGTATAAAATAGAAACGCTAAAAGAGAAAACACTTTTTTTTTAAAAGGGGGCACTATTACCCACCCATTAGAACGACTAAAAACAAAAATACTGAAAATATGAGATGCTAGTGAAGATGAGGAACAACAGGAACTCTCATTCATTGCTAGTGGGAATGCAAAAATAGTACCCTACGGACACTTTGGAAGGCAGTTTGTAGTTTCTAATAAAGTTAAAGATACATTTAACTTAGCAATTGATGTCCCATTCTTAGGTATTTACCTAAGTGAAGTTAAAACTTACGTTCACACAAAAACCTGTACATGAATATTTACAGAGCACCATTCAGCATCACCAAAAGCTGGAAAAACCCAAATGTCTTTCAGTGCATGGATAAGAATCCATGGTACATCAATATAATGGAAAACTCATTGGCAATAAAAAGAAAAGAGCTATTGACACACGGGACAACTTGGCCGGATCTCGATAGCATTTTGCTACGTACAAGAAGGTAGTTTCAAAAGATTACATACTACATGATTTTTTTTTTTTGCATGATTTTAGATGAAAAGTCTCTCAAAAAGGCAAAACTGTAGTGATGAGTACAGATCAGAGGTTGCCAGGGAAACAGAGGTGGAGAAAGGAGTGGCCCTGCAGGGGTACCATGGGGGACTTTGGGGGCCTGCTGGAAAGGTCTGTTGTTGTGTTTACGTCAATTTATAGACGTGTTAAAATTCACAGAACCCACAGCCGAATGAGTAAATTTTACTGTACGTTAATTAAAAATTAAATTAAAAAAAAGTGGTAAGAAGATGGGTAGGAAAGAATATCTAACACGAACCACTCTTGGTTTAAATCTTAAGTGTAATTTTTACCAAAGAACCCAGTGCAAAAGGATTTCTTTCTAGCTGCACAAAGAAACCACAGAAACTACCGAATACCTAGATAAGCTACCAGGAATTTGTCATTTTATTTTTCAAGTTTGAATAAAACTAGTTTTCTGATCTGCAGAACAGAGAATGACATGAGGGACCGGTGTTTATATTATGGTAGAAACCACAGGGAAGCCACATTTCCCCCCTTGCATATTCATTGCTTGAAAAAGAGGCTTTTCTAAAATGTGGGCCTATAAAAAATATTTCCTGAGGAAAGCTGAAAGTTTAAATCAACATATTATCTTTGGAAATGACGTTTGTTAGTGAAAAACCATCGGCTGCCTTCAATAGGCAAGTTTGCATCTTCACCTTTTATAGCATTGAGCGTGGTTGCCATGGTTAGACATTAGAGGAAAGGGAGGCAGATTCCTTTTATTTTGCATCTCTCTTTGGCTTTAGCTGTTCATGCCTATCATTCCCGAGAATTTATGGGCTTAATCAGCAATCAAGAGACAGCTTTGTTGCTTACATGGTGAGATAGGACTTTCTGAAACCATGCATTTCAAATATTCATCAATCTACATAATAAAGTAATTCCTTTATCATTTTGGTATGACATCATCCTTTTCACTTGTGGGTATGGATGTGCTTTTATAATTAGGCTACAGATCTACTTGATCTTTATTTTAAATTCTTCATACCAAGGGTTTGCCCTTTGTGATTTTTTTTCTTAACATCGGTGAGTATCTGTTTACTAAAAGAGCTTCATTTGTTGTTTGTTTAATGCTCTTGTACAGAGCTAGGCATTTCAGTTCTAATGGCTAGGCTCTCATTTTCTGAAATCTGTTTTCTTCTCTACTCATGGTTAACCACCAAAAACAGGTACCATTGTTAGGGATACAACAACATCACAAGACAAAGGTATCTATGGCAGCAGGTAAAGACCCAGACTAGAAGTCAATAAACTGTGACCCTGGGCTGGCTGCCTGTTTTTGTAAATAAAGTTTTATTAGAACATAGCCACACCTATTTGTTTATATAATATTGTATATTTCATGGTAGAGTGGTGGAGGTGAGTAGATGTAGCACACAAAGCCAAAAATATTTACTAATCTGCTTTTTTACAGAAAAATGTGTGTTAAACCCCAGACAGAACATTTAGCTTAGCCAGTGTGCTTCATTTGTGTTATGACAAATTTGATCTTAATTTAAAAAGCTCAAGTTATAGTTAAATGAAACCTCAGTTTATTGCTTCTGAAAAGACCTTGGGAGGGTATTAAATGGAATTTGAAATTAAGCAATGGGCACATCCACTGAGATAGTGCTTATCAAAGCCTGAATGTACAAAAGGCAGGGTCGCCAGAATGAAATCCACATACAGTATTCACAAAACTGTTAAACATCAGAGCTCTCTGTTACGCCCAGCCTTGCTAAAATGATAGGAAAAGTGTAACCAGAAGAATGGGCATTGTGTAATGAGTGTGCAAGGTAACACTTCATCTGGAAGATACACGTATTTTTTCACCTTAAATCTTAGCTTATCTTTAAAAGAAAAACATAACTTTCTATCTTTGAGGCATAAATTGGAGACTATTAACCAAAAGAATTTGGGGCATTCAAAGTCGCCACTCAAGAGGGGTTAAGTCTTCAGGATTTCCTTTGTTGAATGGATTTGTATAATAGTCAAGAGGAAAGGACAATGCAAATGGAACCAGTTGACCCACCCTTCTCTATTTGGGATTATGAATGCATCGTATTGACTTTAATATCCAATTTTCATTGGCTGGAAAACCTCACCTGACTGATGTCAGGAAATACAGTGCATTCAAGTGTCCCACTCCCCTGACATTTCTGAGGTTTCCCAGGTTTGTCTATAAAGTCTGTACATCAATCCTGGGCATTGCTGCCCCACTGACCTGCAATATTCAGCACAGATTCCCTGCAACCAAACCTGGACGACGCTGTGAATGTCCCGTTGAGGCAAGACTTACCTCTGTCATTTTGTTGCTGCTGCCATTGTTTGGGAGACCCACCTGTGCTCTTTATAGGAGGGTAGCTGCCAGGGCATCCTCCTCCACTCTATGATGTACATGCTGCCAGGCCAGGGCTGGGCTATCCGACCGCCTGAGCACTGTACCGGGAGCATTTCTTTTCTTGCTTCCTATGATCCTCAGGCCTTCATGTTGTCTCTGGCAGGTGTATTCACTCCCATCCTTATGATGAGGTCACTCCTGGGAACTCTCTTGTCTTTTCTCTAATCTGGCCCCCGTTAGGGTTAAGAAATCAGAGATGCCTCTTTGTGATGTCGTCCTGTTGAACATAGATACAGAAAAAAACTTCAGATATTTGGGGTACCACCTGCAGTTAACCATCTAAGAAGTTGGAAAAATAAGCATAAAACTGACTTCCCTTTCCTCAGTTTTCACTTCATTGTTGTTCTCATAGAGCACTGGTCACTAGTGTATTGGAAAATGTAAATTTATACTGATAAATAGAGTAGTATATATTACAAATATTTAAATGTCTAAGACTTATCCCATGTATCAGTCGCCTGCTGAAGAGCACCTTTAAGGTTGTCAGTCTACATTCTCCTGTAGTATCACATTCTTAATTGGTTTCTGATGCCCTTTCTACCCCTCGCAGCAGCACCTCACCGTCTTTCTCTTTTACTACCTTTTCTCTGGCTCTTTCCATCTGCCCCTCCTTCTTTTTCCTCCTTTGTCACTCTTGTATAGCTTTGTGCCTGAAACTAGGTCATGAGACTGTCAAGATGTCAGCTTCAAATTTAGTTCTCAATTCCGTGTCTTTAAACCACTTTATACTTTGGGAATGATTTGCTCTTCTTTGTGGTTAGATGAAACAATTTGAATACCCTTTGCACAGGACTTTTTCTTTGTACCTACCTGCTTACATGGCTTCTTATCAGTCATTACGCTTTGGTATTCACACATAACAAGGATCTGGGTCAGCCTGAAAATCTCCAGGTCTTGATAATGTGTTTGTTTGTTTTTCAATTTTTTAAAGATGGGGAGAAAAGCACCTTACAAAAGGAACATGAACTTAATTTTTGTCACCACATTTATGAAACAGCTCCACCAAACAAAATAGAGCCTACTTCTTACAAATGCAATTACGGTTATGCCTCATTGAGGGAAAAGATTTTTAAATATTAAAAATAAAATGAGCCACAGAAAACTCAAACATTCTCCCCTAGGAACAAATAGTAAAATCTGGTGTTCATTAAAATACTTGAATGCTAATGGAAGAGAAAAATGTAAGCCCTGTGTCTCTATTTCTTTGGACCAAGACAGTGTGGTTTCTCAGTTTTCTCAAGACCTGGCCAATTTAGGATCTGGTGAGACTCTTTGGAGACAGGAAATGTGAGATTGGATGTAGAGGAAAAATGGGTGAAATGGTTTGGGGCTTTCTTGCAATGTACATCTCTTTGACCTTCCCCAAGGTGGGTACTATCAGGCACAAGGAGTTCAAACTCCTTGCTGGTTCCTTTCTGTTGCCAGAGATCTCACTGCCACCAAAGTGAGGGGAAAGGTCTATAAGAAAACAAGACAAGACCAAATGTAGAGATTTTAGAGGATCTATGGATTTCAAAATGTAGACAAGGAAGAGATTGTAAAAATCAAGAGCATCAGAAAGGAAGTAACGCTTCTTCTCCCCGCCCCTCCCCCCACTTTTCCTGGTACACGTACTTTCTTGCTCTCACTTCCAACTCGACCCTCAGCCTGAGCAGGATAGTCCAGAGATATTTGCCTTTTTTTTTTTTTTTTTTTACTTCAATTGACTATACTAGTTAACTTTCCAATGACAGTCATTTTTTGCTACAGGGTTCCCTCCTCCTTTACGTCTTAATTTTATTTTGGATGCAAATGACTCCTGGAAGATCAAATGTATGTCAACTATTACTTCTTCAGAATAAATTGAATCAGATTGCCTTCCCCATAATTCCTAGATAAGACCAGCTGTGCTAAAGAAATGAGACCACAGCTGGGTAGGGAGGGGATTTGTTGGAGAGAATTCTGGGTGGAGGGAAGGAGGGTGGGGGGGAGGTCTAAGTAAGTAACAGAATCTGAGGCTTAGGGCAGCTTGCTGGCTCTGGGTATCTAGAGGTGTGTAGAGTGGAAATGGGGGTTGGAGGGAGGCAGATACAAAGCTGTCAAGGTCAGCCTTGGATGGGTTATTTGACATGTCTGCCCCTGGCCATGAAAAGGAAGAAAATTCCCAGGCTGATTGCCTAAAGGGAAAAAGCTGGAAGAGTTTTATGAAAGACAGTCAACATCCAAATTTTTGACTTGCTAATTAGGTGAGAGACAATGATAACTTCATTATTTGTTTGTTGAAATATTTGTTGCCAGTTTTCTACTCTTTTAAACTGAAGTATGTGTGTGCCATATTATGTGCTAAATAAATGATAGACGTCATTAATAGTATAAATTTAAAAAATCAGAAATGATCTCTTATTAATGTGTATAAAATTTAATTAATTAACTTTTTTTGAGTAGGTAGCATATGAAGAGAGTATACAAGCTCAAGAATTAATTGGGGGATAAGATATACATAAGTAAAATGATTACTCTTTTATCATAGAAATAGCAATAGGCAGAAATATAGCTGCTAATAATAAAAGTTTTCCAAAAAGGGAATCATCCTAAAATGATATGTTCTATTCTCTCTTTTCTTATTTTATTAAATACATAGTAGAGATGATTCAATGTCAGTAAACAGACACACATTATTTTTTTTTTTTTTTTTAAGATTATTTATTTGAGAGAGAGGGCAGAGGAATGAGACCTGGGGGAGGGGCAGAGAGAGAATCCTCAAACAAACTTCCTGCTGAGTGCAGAGCCTGATGTGGGTCTTGATCCCAGGACCCTGAGATCACGACCTAAGCGGAAATCAAGAGTCGGCTACCTAACCGACAGGCATTATTTTTAATGGCTGAAAACATTTTATAAAGTCACATATTTAATAAATCAATTTTTGATACATTCTTAGGTTATTTCTAGTTTTTTTTTAAATTAGTTATAAATAATGCTGTAATAAACTTCTAAGTGTCTATATTTTTGTTCTAAAAACTTGGTAGTGGGCAAGAACTTTCTAAACATTATGCCAAAGGCAAAATCATGAAGAAAATTCTAGATTTCTTTAACAAAAACAAAAACAAAATCATACTACTGAGGAAAAGAATGGAAAAAAACTCAATCTTTTTTTTTAAAGATTTATTTATTTATTTATTTGACAGAGAGAGACACAGCGAGAGAGGGAACACAAGCAGGGGGAGTGGGAGAGGGAGAAGCAGGCTTCCCGCTGAGCAGGGAGCCCGATGTGGGGCTCGATCCCAGTACCCTGGGATCATGACGTGAGCCGAAGGCAGATGCTTAATGACTGAGCCACACAGGCGCCCAAAAAACTCAGTCTTATACAGAATTCTAAAAGATAAATGACAAACTAGAACTATTGCAACATAGAAAGTAAAAGTCTATATTCTCGATATATAAAGAACATTGATGAATGAATCACAAATAGGACTACCTTAACTGAAGTGTAGGGAAAGGCTTTACACAGGCAGTTAATAAAAAATCAAGTGGCTCATAATGAGATGTCTTCTTTTTGCCAAAGAAAAAAACTTACTGTTTTTTTTTTAAATAATTCTTAGGGTCAGTGAGGAGAAATGAATGTTTTTAACATATTTTGCCCTTTTCTCTTTCTATAGGTTTTTCCATATGATTTTATCTATCCCTGTCTTTAAATATCACATATATTCTGGGATGCCTGGGTGGCTCAGTCAGTTTAGTGTCTGCCTTCAGCTCAGGTCATGATCCTAAGGTCCTGGGTTCGACTCCCACATCGGGCTCCTTGCTAAGCAGGGAGAATGTTTCTCCCTCTGCTTGCTCTTCCCCCTGCTTGTGCGCTCTCTCTCTCTGACAGATAAATAAATGAAATCTTTAAAAAAACACATCACGAAAAAAATCACATATTTCCTACTACTCCCAATTATATACATGTTTTCTTGGGCTTTAGATTCATACACGTCTGCCTACTTGAGCTATCCACTTCATTATCTGACAAATATCTCAAAATTTGCATATCCATACAGCACTTCTAATTGTCTTTTCATGCCTGGTCCTCTCCCAGTCTTTATTCAGCCAGGGCTCCACATCTCAGAGCAGAATTTTTCTTCCTCTCCCTTCTTCCTCTCCACACTCAGTTTCACCAAGAGCTCTCAGCACTGTTTCCAAGTACATCCTCAGTCCAGCCATTCCTCTCCAGTCCCATCAGAATGGCTGTAGTCCAAATCACCATCCACTCCTTCCTGAATTATAGCAGGAGCTTCCTAATTGCTCCTTTCAACTCCTTCTCCTCTTCCCCACTGATTTTCCACTTTTCAAATGGTAATAGACACTTTTCAAGTGTAAATCATGCTTCTTCCAAGCTTGAAACTCTTTAATGGCTTTTCATTACTTCTCTATTAAATTCAAACCAGAAGACCACAAGGTAGGCACACTATATATGTTTATGTTTGTATGTATATATGTGTGCATATACATAATATGTATATGATTATCAAAGCCGTCTGTGGTGTAACAACCGCCTACTGCTGGAGACTTACTTTGGGGCAATCTTTTGCCTTCTGCCTCTCTCATCTTCCACCTTCCCTCAGGGTCCTCAAATGTGCCAAGTTCTTGCCTGGTCAGGAGCTTGGCACCTGCAGATCCCCTCTTTCTCAAATGCCCTTGCCTCACTCTCAGAGGACTTCCTCTTCCTTGTCATTCAGTACACAGGATATGGGTACTGCCTCCTTATGAGTCCTTCCCCGAATACTTTGCTAAAATAAATTCACCCCATGATTCTCTCGCATACTGCCCTGCATTGCTTTCCTCCACATAACTTCTCAGAGTTTGTATTTTTATATCTAATTGTGAAATAATTTGATCAGGAGGTGTTCGGGCAGTGATCACAACTGTATTTGGTTCACGACTGTATTTTTCATTCTCCCATAACAGTGCAAATTATAAGCCAAGAAGGAAGGAGGGACAGACTTCCAGGGAAGATGGTCGAGGAGAGGACCCTAAGTGAACCTTGTCTTGTGGATACAACTAGATGACACTTACATCAGTGTAAATAACCCAAAAAACAACCCGAAGACTGGAGGGACAGACTCTCCACAACTAAATGTAGAGAAGAGACCACATTGAAGAGGGTGGGAAGGGCAGAGACATAGTAGCAAACAAAACCCTATGGGTCTGGCTGCCAGAGGGAGGGAGCCACAGTGGAAGAAGGCAGGGAAACAGACTATAACACCAGGGAAACTGCCCAGGGTAGACAAATCCCCATAGTATCTGGCTTTGAAAGCCATAAGGGATGAATTTTGTGAGTTCTTACAACCAGTAAGAGTTAAAATCTAGAACTTTAAAAATCAGCTGGCCTGGCTCTAGGAGAGCTAGCAGGAGGAAACTGAGTCCCCAACAAACAGCCCCTCGGAGATACAGCATAGCAGCAGCAGTTTGAAAAACACGTGGGGCATAGGGGAGGGAGATTTGTTTACTAATCTCAGAGTGTGTGCTGGAGGGGCAGGGATCCTTGGGAGACTTCTCCCAGAACAAAGCAGTTGGTGGGCACCATTTCCCTCCTCCACCCCCTAGCCTAAATGCACGGAACCAGGGCAGTGCCAAAACTCCCTACTTAACTTCCTAACAGTGTGCCCCACCCTTGGAGTTCCCATTCAGGCACACCCCCTCCAGCCAGGCCTCTGTACCAGGTCACCTCCCACAGCAGATTCTCGAAAACCCTGCTAACACTGCAAGCCGCACCTCTGCACATTTCTGTGGGTCCCTCCCATCCAACCCAACTTGTCTCAGTCCCAGCAGTTGCAGGTCCCCTCCTGCAGTGAACCAGCATGGAACTCACTGTCACTGCACACCCCACCCTCATGTTCTCCTGCAGACCTGCCCCTTCCAATATGCTGTTGGCCAGAGCCCATGCAAAGCAGTGCCACAAACCTGGTAGTGTGCAAGCAGTCTCAACAAGGGCAGCAGCACTCCAAAGTGACCCCTGCCTCAGGGAGCGGGGGAAGATAACCACATACACCATCTGACTACAACCCCAGCGGTAGGCTGGGGGCAAACAGCTGGTCTTACTGCAGCCTCTCTCCCTTCCCCCCATTAACAAAACCTTCTCAGGGAAGTGTCCTGCAGTTTGGTGTTACTGTATCTCTGGCAAATGCCTGGTCTGACTCAACTAAAGCCCAAGGTGGCCCCAGACCAGCCCACTAACAGTACAGGGACAAAACTCTGCCCACAACAGGCAAAGAAAGCCATCGCAGATGACTGATTGGACTGACAGAAAAAGTAGCTCAGCTACAACAGTAGGCAACATACATAAAAGATGGCCCTGAAGCACCAGATTCCAGTGAACAGGAGACACTGCCCTACAAGGCACTACAGAACCTCATCTCCATAAGTCCACTACTTTCAAGAGCAGGAGACATAGCTGACTTTCCTAAAACATAGGAACAGAGAGTTAGACAAAATGAGATGGAGGAATATGTCCCAAATGAAAGAACAGGACAAAAATCACAGTAAGATACCTAAGCAGAATGGAGATAAATAATATGCCTAATAGAGAATTTAAAGTAATGGTTGTAAAGTTACTCACAAGACTTGAGAAAAGAGTGGAAGACCACAGTGAAACCCTTACCAAAGAGATAGAAAATATAAAGAAGAACAAGTTAGAATTGAAGAACTTAATAAGCAAAATTAGAAATACACTAGATGGAATGAATAGTAGACTACAGGAAGCAGAAGAACAGATCAGCAACCTGGAGGACAGAGTCATGGAAAGCAATCACACTGAACAGATGAGAGAAAAAAAGTACAAAATGAAAAATAAACTTAGGGAACTCAGCAACACCATCAAACATAATAACATTTGCTTTATAGGGACCCCAGAAGGAGAAGAGAGAAAAAACGGGGCAGAAAATTTATTTGAAGAAATAAAGCTGAAAACTTCCCAAATCTGGGGAAGAAAACAGAAGTCCAGATCAAGGATACACAGGGAGCCCCAAGCAAAATCAAACCAAGGAGGGCCACACCAATTCACATAGTAATTAAAATGGCAAAAAGTGGTGATAAAGAGAGAATTTCAAGGGCAGCAGGAGAAACAAACAGTTACATACAAGGAAAACCTCATAAGGCAATCAGCTGATTTATCAGCAGAAACTTTGCAGGCCAGAAGAGAATGGCATGATCTCTTCAAAGTGCTGAAAGGAAAAATCTTGCAGCAAAGAATATTCAGCAAGGCTAACACTCCGAATAGAAGAAGAGATAAGAGTTTCTCATACAAACAAAAGTTAAAGGAATTCATGACCACTAAACCAGCCTTACAAGAAATGTTAAAGAGGACACTTTGAATGGAAAAGAAAGCTCGTAAGTAGAAGTAAGAAAACTAGGAAGCACAAAAGCAGTAAAAATAAGTATATCTGTAAAAATCAGTCAAGGGACTCACAAAATAAAAGGATGTAAAGTATGACATCATATATCTAAAATGTGGCAGGGGAGAAGAGTAAAGAATGTGTTCAAACTTAAGCAACCATCAACTTAATGTAGATTGCTATATATAGAAGATGTTATATGCAAACTGAATGGTAACCACAAATCAAAAACCAGTAATAGATATGGAAAAAATAAAGAGTAAGCAATTCAAATATATCACTAACTCCCCCTCCAATGACCTATGAAAGAGCAAGAGAAGAAAGGATCAGAGAAAAACTACAAAAACCACTACAAAACAAGCAAAAACATGGTAATAAATACATATCTATCAATAATTACTTTGAATGTAAATAGACTAAACACTCCAATCAAAAGAAATAGGGTGACAGAGTGGATAAAAAAAAAAAAAGACCCATCTATTTGCTACCTACAAGAGACTCATTTCAGACCTAAAGACACCTGCAGATTGAACATGAGGGAACGGAGAAACACTTTTATCATGCCAATAGATGTCAAAAGACAGCCAAGGCAGCAATACTTACATCGAAAAAATAGACTTAAAAAAATAAAAAAGACTGCAGAAAGAGACAAAGAAGGACACTATATAATAATAAAAGAGGACAATCCAACAAGAAGATATAAAATTATAAATATTTATGCACCCATTGTGGGAGCATTCAAATACATAAAGCAGCTCATAACATAAAGGAAGTAATCAATAGTAATACAATAATAGTAGGGGACGTTAACACCCCTCTTACATCAATGGATAGATCATCCAAACAGAAAATCAACAAGGAAGCAGTGGCTTTGAATGACACATTGCACCAGATGGATCTAACAGATATACTCAGAACATTCCATCCTAAAACATCAGAATACATATTCTTTTCAAGTGCACATGGAACATTCTCCAGAATAGATTACATAATTGGCCACAAAACAAGTCTTAATAAATTCAAAAAGATTAAAGTCATACCATGTATCTTTTCTGGCCACAATACTATGAAACTAGAAATCAAACACAAGAAAAAAATCTGAAAAGAGCACACATACATGGAGGTTAAATTACATGCTACTAAGCAATGAATGGGTCAACCAAGAAATCCAAGAGGAAAAAAAAAATACTTGGAGACAAATGAAATTGATAACACAATGGTCCAAAATCTCTGCAATACAGCAAAAGTGGTTCTAAGAGGGAGGTTTATAACAATACAGGCCTACCTCAAGAAGCAAGAAAAATCTCAAATAAGCAGCCTAACCTTAAACCTAAAGGAGCTAGAAAAGGAAGAACAAACCAAACCCCAAACCAATAAAAGGAAGGAAATCATAAAGATTAGAGCAGAAATAAATAAAATAGAAACAAATAAATAAAAACAATAGATCAATGAAACCAGGAGCCAGTTCTTTGAAAAGATCAACAAAATTGATAAGCCTTTAGCCAGACTCATAAAGAGAGAGAGAGAGAGAGAAAGAGAGGACTCAAGCAAAATCAGAAATGAAAGAGGAGAAATAACAACCAACACCACAGAAATACAAAGGATTGTAAGAGAATAGTATGAAAAATTATATGCCAACAAATCGGACAATCTAGAAGAAATGGATAAATTCCTAGAAACATATAACTTACCAAAAGTGAATCAGGAAGAAAGAAAAAATTTGAACAGACTGATTATCAGCAATGGAATTGAATCAGTAATCAAAAAACTCCCAACAAACAAAAGTCCAAGACCAGATGGCTTCACAGGTGAATTCTACCAACATTTAAAGAGGAGTTAATACCTATTCTCAAAACTATTCCAAAAAATAGAAGAGGAAGGAAAGCTTCCAAATTCATTCTATGAGGCCAGTATTACCTTCACGCCAAAACAAGATATAGACATTACAAAAAGGAGAACTACTGGCCAATATCTCTGAGGAACATAGATGCAAAAAATCCTCAATAAAATACTAGCAAACCAAATCCAACAATACATTAAAGAAACCACTCACCACAATCGAGTGGGGATTTATTTCAGGGATGCAAGAGTGGTTCAATATTCACAAATCAATCAATGTGATACATCACATCAACAAGAGAAAGGATAAATACCTTATGAGCATTTCAATAGATGCAGAAAAAAAATTGGACAAAGTGCAACATCCATTCATGATGAAAACCCTCAACAAAGTAGGTTTAGAGGGAACACACCTCAACATAATTAAGGCCATTTATGAAAAACCTACAGCAAACACCATCCTCAATGGTGAAAAACTAAGAGCTTTTCCCTAAAGGTCAGGAACAAGACAGGGATGTCCACTCTCACCACTTTTATTCAACATAGTACTAGAAGTCCTAGCCACAGCAATCAGACAAGAACTAACTAACTAACTAACTAACTAAATAAATAAATAAATAAGACATCCAAACTGGTAAGAAGAAATGAAAACTTTCACTATTTGCAAATGACATGATACTATATATAGAATATCCTAGACTCCACCAAAAAGCTACTGTAACTGATAAATGAATTCAGTAAGATCACAGGATATAAAATCAATATAAGAAATCTATTGCATTTCTCTACACTAATAATGAAGCAGCAGAAAGAGAGATTAAAGAAAACAGTCCCATTTATAATTGCACCCAAAATAATAATATACCTAGGGATAAACTTAACCAAAGAAGTGAAAGACCTGTAGTCTAAAAACTATAACACAATAACAAAATAAATTGAAGATAACACAAATAGAAAGATAATCCATGCTCATGGACTGGAAGAATCAATATTGTTAAAATGTCCATGCTACCAAAAGCAATCTATAGATTTAATCCAATTCCTATCAAAATACCAACAACATATTTTACAAAACTAGAACAAACTATCTTAATTTTTGTATGGAACCACAAAAGATCACAAACAGTCAAAGCAATCTTGAAAAAGAAAAACAAAACTGGAGGTATCACAATCCCAGATTTTAAGTTATACTACAAAGCTGTAGTAACCAAAACAGTATGGTACTGGCACAAAAATAGACACATAGATCAATAGAACAGAATAGACAGCCCAGAAACAAACCCACGATTATATGGTCACTTAATCTTCAGCAAAGGAGGCAAGAATATGCAATGGGAAAAAGAGTCTCTTCAAAAATGGTGTTGGAAAAACTGGACAGCTACATGCAAAAGAATGAAACTGGACCACTTTCTTACACCATACAGAAAAATAAACTCAAAATGGATGAAAGACTAAATATGAGGCCTGAAACCATAGAAGTCCTAGAAAAGAGCACAGGCAGTAATTTCTCTGACATGGGCCATAAAAACATCTTTTTAGATATGTCTCCTGAGACAAGAGAAACAAAACTAAAAACAAACTATTGAGACTACACTCAAAATAAAAGTTTCTACAAGCAAAGAAAACAATCAACAAAACTGAAAGATAACCTACTGAATGGGAGAAGATATTTCCAAATAACATGTCCGATAAAGTGTTAGGATCCAAAATATAAAAGATCTTATACAACTCAACACCAAAACCCCCAGATAATCCAATTAAAAATGGGCAGAAGACATGAACAAACATTTCTCCAAAGATATGCAGATGGCCCACGGACACATGAAAAGATGTCCAACATCAGTGATCATCAGGGAAATACAAATAAAAACCACAATGAGATATTTCCTCACACCTGTCATGATGGCTTAAAAAAAAAAAATACACAAGAAACAAGTGTTGATAAGGATGTGGTGAAAAAAGGAACACCTGTGCACTGTTGGTGGAAACGCAAACTGGTGCAGCCACTGTGGAAAACAGTATGGAGGTTCTTCAAAAAAATTAAAAATTGAACTACCATATGATCCAGTAATTCTACTACTGGATATTTACCCAAAGAATATGAAAACACTAATTTGAAAAGATATATGGACCCCTATGTTTATCGTAACATTATTTACAATAGCCAAAATATGGAAGCAGCCCAAGTGTCCATTGATAGATGAAAGGATAAAGGTAGGGGTGTGTGTGTGTGTGTGTGTGTGTGTGTGTGTGTGTGTATGCGTGTGTGTAATGGAATATCATTTGGCCATAAAAAGGAATGAAATCTTGTCATCTGCAACAACATGGATGGAGCTAGAGAGTATCATGCTAAACAAAATAAGTCAGTCAGAGAAAGACAAATACCATATGATTTCACTCATATATGGAATTTAAGAAACAAAACAAAGAAACAAAGAAAAGAAAAGAGACAAACCAAAAAATAGACTCTTAACTATAGAGACTCTTAACTGATGGTTACCAGAGGGGAGGCTGGTGGGGGGATGGGTGAAAGAGGTGAAGGGGATTGAAAGTACACTTACCCTGATGAGCACTGAGCAATGTAGAGAATTGTTGGATCACTATATTGTATGCTTGGAACTAATATAACACTGTATGTTAACTATACTGGATTTAAAATAAAATTTAAAAATAGAACAACAAAAAAAGGAGGGGCAAAAATCATGCAAGCTAATAATCAGTACATTTTCAAAACTTACTCTCTGCCAGGCACTCTGCCT
This sequence comes from Eumetopias jubatus, assembly GCF_037043125.1. Classification (NCBI taxonomy): domain Eukaryota; kingdom Metazoa; phylum Chordata; class Mammalia; order Carnivora; family Otariidae; genus Eumetopias; species Eumetopias jubatus. The sequence continues at coordinate 17,223,934 of NW_028274809.1, forward strand.
TGAAAGAAATAATGCACATAAATACAGGTAAATCATATTTGGAATTAGAAAAGTTCCTGCTGCTTGGTGAGCTGCAGTAATATTTATAAACACATATTCTTTCACGGAATCCTCCCAGTCATCCCATGGAAAAGTCTCCCTCCTTATTTTAGATGTGAGAAAACTGGGTGGGGTTTAATAAGCTTACGCAAATGCCAGAGTCTGACCCCAAACCCAGGTCCATCTGACCCAATAACCACCTCTCTGTCTCCAGTTAGGAGTGCCTTTGGTATCACACCATTTGTGGAGGAGTCTCCATCCTTGTGGGGCTGACCTTGAATGCCAATGCTGCCCAATGAGAGCAGGATCTTCTACTCCTGACCCAGCAGAGTTGGATGTGGAGAAGGGCCGAGATCTCCTTCAGGGAAGGATCTAAATTGAAGTCACTCCCATTTTCACTCCAGACGTTGTCCATAACTAAAGTGATCCTCCATCCCGGTTTGTTGGAGCAGTCTCCTTTTCCTCTGATTGTGTAATTATTAATAGCAAGCGTCCCTGTGCGCACAATAGATCACGTAGTCGCTCTGTTCACATCTGTCCTGCATGGCTGGGAGCGGTTTGCTAGCCTCCACTCCCCACTTCCTCCTTATTTAGTTGTAATGACTCGCTCTCTAGTGCTCTGTTCCATAGGCTCTCCCAGCTGGTAGCTGACTCCTGCCCATTGCCCAATCATCTGCCCTGAGAATCCACCTTTGAGCTATGTCAGAGCTCCGCCAGGGTTGGGGAAAACTGTGGGGTGCCAGGACTTTGGGCTCAGTATCTACTGCCCTGCATTACTCGACTCGCAGCCACACCTCGCCTCATCCAGGTTTCCAGCATCCACTCCAATCCTGATTCTTTTTCATCTGTGCTCTTCCGCAGTTGACTCGCCTCGAAGATGCTTCCGAAACTTCAGGCTGAGCAAATACACTCCCTACTCCCTTGCCCATGGGAGCTGCTGTGTGTCTTCAATGGGGCTGATTTATTTCACTCTGTCAAGCCCTTACAGGGAAGGCATGTGTCCTTGAGCTGCCTCTCTGCTTCCCGCATTCCCTGCTCAAGCCCCTGCTCAGTTTGTGGTTTTGAAATGATAACGAGCTGCTGGTTTTCTTCCCTGGTTTGTAGATTCTTGTTTCTAACAGTGTCTCCTGATTCATCATCTTAGAAAGATGAATGCTATGTGTCCTAACGATACAACATCACCTTGCCGGCCTCCTCTCCAACATAACCATTAGTAGATAGATGCTGGGCAGCCTGGACTTATTTTTCACTGCATTCAATCAGGCATATAATACCACGTAGAGAATGTCAGTTCGTCGCAGCTCAAGGTGAATTTCTTTCTCCTCAAGGCAAGGACACAAAAGTTCCCTAGGGGCAGCCCCTTGCAGACCCGCTTGATTGTATTTTTTCATAAATGAGCTTTCAGGGGAGCATCAGGCTCTGCTGTGATAGCGAGGCTGGACTGGTGATGGGGTTGGATATTGTCGCCCCATGCTCTTTTTCAGAGCAGCCCTGAATTGATTGCATTATTTAGAGCAAGCACAACCCAGAAAAAGTGAAGGGCTTGACTTTCAGGCTTTTCCTTCACAAAGGAGAACTGAAGGCAGTTTCACTTCTGAAGTTGGGGAGTGAGAGCTGAGTATTGAGCTTATGATCTGTTCTACATGGACTTCCTTTTGCAGATTGTTCCATCCAACTGCATCCATTCACAAGGCTGAGCGCATGCCCGTGCCAAGATGGCAGTATTCTGTGGGTGGGGAAGCTGGCCACAAGCATAAGAAGGAACAGACAGAAGCCCCACAGGCAGCAGTGGTTTTAAACTAGCACTCAGTGGAAACTGGAGGCTTTCTAGGAGGTCAGCAGAGAAGCCTGAAAAATAATTTCGGAATGTCTGATATTTCACTTTTCTAGCCACGCCAGTCTTTTATTTGTTGTTTCTTTTCTTTCTAACCAGACTTGCCATTGGAATGGTCTCTTATGTCTTAGGTTAACGGAAGTATAAAGGAAATCCAGACCTTCCTAAATCAAATATAATTTATTTATTTACTTTTTAATTAATTAATTAATTTTAATTTTAATTAGCATATAATGTATTATTTGTTTCAGGGGTACAGTCTCAAATATAATTTGAAAAGGAAAAACCTTTCCAGTATGGATGCAAGGTCTTTTAAGTGGAAGTAACGTGTTATATTTAGGGGTATTTCTAGGAAAAACCTAGATTTCTGAAGTAACTCTTGCAAATATGTAACTAGTAGAACTAGTAACTAGAACTAGAACTAGATCTAGCCCCCCAAGTAAGGCTTTGGTGCCCTAGGCAGCCTCTTTCCCTCCCCCTTCTCCTGGGAGAGCCTTTGTGGCAGAGAGAGCCCCTTGGAACATGGTTACTTGCTTCCTGGCCCGAGGGCACCAGTGATCGGGTGACAAGGGAGGTCAACTGTGGTGGAGCAGGATGAGGAAGGATAATGCAGAGCTAGTCACTCGTGCCTTTCTTTCTCTGTTCCATTTCCAACCTCATTACTCGACCTGAGTCACCCACTAGAATTCTCCTAAGGGTCAGGCAGAGCAGTTGCATGAATGACCTGAATGAAGAAGGTCCTCAAAACACCATTTCTCCACCTTGCTCTGCCCTTTACCAAGGGGCAGCTCCTACCCGGCAAGGAAAGGCTCTGAGCATTGCAGTCCAGCTCATGTAAAAATACTGAGGAAGAAGAGCTCTCCAAACTTCTTTTGAGGTTCTTCCCTTAGACACCATAGTGGCTTTTTCTTGGCTGAAGTTCAAAGAAACCTCCAAACTGAAGGAGGAAGCACTTTAAATCACTTTGTAACCCACAGCTTGTCTCTGCCAGTTATATAAGTTTATTGTATTATTTTTAGAATGTTTACTTAAACAATGTGCAGAGCTGGCCTAGGAGGCTAGCTGAATCTTTTATTAGAACACATCTATGTCTTCTATCACTGGGGTCCACTGGCAGGAGGCTAAAAATAGTCTACCGAACCCTTTCCTCCACCAGAAGGATTCTTTATTTGCCAGAAGAAGAGAGAAAGCAGAAACTACCCCCCCTTCACCCTGAATTCCTTCTGGAGCTGAGTGACTGCTTTGCTTCAGAAATAAAAATTCTTTTCCTTTAAATGGGGGGCCAACGGATAGTTGGCAGCTTCAGTCCATTTCCATGCAGCTGAAGGTGACATGAATGTTCTCATCATGTCACACACTTGCTCGAAAACTTCAGCAGCTTACCATTGCTTGTAGGATAGGGAGTGAATGTCCTGCATGTGGTATTTGAGTTTCCTTTTAATAAGATCTACACCCTGCCCTGACAGATTTCCAGCATTATCTGCCACTGTTCCAGAACTTTCAGCTCCAGATTCGTCTCTTCAATGCCCCACAATATCCCTGGTGTCTGGTTGTCCCTTCGATCATATTCTGCTTTCTGCTAAAATGTCTGACTCTTCCTGTAAACTAATCTGGTCCTGCTCATCATTCCAAGAGGAGGACCCCACTCCCCCCACATCCCCTCCCTCCCCTCCCTCCCCTTCCCTTCCCTCCCCTCCCCTCACTGCCGAGGTCACCACCATCTTTCCAGGCTCCTGCCATGCTCCTGTCCACACCGGCCCCCTCTTTCTGACACTTAGCAAATAAGAGAGTCTCACAAGGTTATTTATCTTTTTACATGAGCAAGTTTTATTTTCTTAGTATTTTGAAAGCTGAGAAGAGTGGCGGTAGCTTTTAGTCTCTTTATCTGCTACTGCAATTGACAAATCACAGGGGCTTCATTTGCGTTTAAGGATTGATTTAAGGGGATCCCTACTCTATTCCCACAGGGCGAGTTCACCCTTACCATCTCTACTGGGACCATCCAACCCAGGGGCAAAGCTCTCTAGGGTTTCTGTAATGTTAATGTTTGATAAACACTCTTCCCTGCTAAAATGCTTGCAGGGGGAAGTGGTGGGTGTTGTGAAGAGGAAGGTCACCTTTGTGGTTTGAAAAAAAAAAGGTCCTTTGTACACTGTCCTTATTGAGTCACAAGACCCTTGAACATATTAAAGGTGCTGAGAAATCCTGCAATAAAGAAAACTTTTATTTTGTTGAAACTACCATTCATCAAATTTACCATAGAATTCTTACCTTCCTTCCTTCCTTCCTTCCTCCCTCCCTTCCCTCCTCCCCTCCCTCCCTCCTTTCCTTCTTTCTTCCCTCCCTTCTTTTTCTTTTCTTTCTTTCTTTCTTTCTTCTTCCTTTCTTTCCTTCTTTCTTTCTTTCCTTCTTTCTTTCTTTCTTTCTTTCTTTCTTTCTTTCTTTCTTTCTTTCTTTCTTTCTTTCTTTCTTTCTTTCTTTCTTCCTTCCTTCCTTCCTTCCTTCCTTCCTTCCTTCCTTCCTTCCTTCCTTCCTTCCTTTCTTTCTGTGCCTCCAGTCCCCCCAAGAAGTAATAACATCAAGCATCCAGAAACACCAGATGTCTTAGTCAGCTCTGGGTTCTATAACAAAATATAGACTGGGTGGCTCAAAAACAGACATTTATTTCTCACAATTCTGGAGGCTGCAAGTCTGAGATTGGGGTGCTAACATGGTTGGGTTTTTGGTGAGGGTCCTCTTCCTGGCTTATAGATGACCAACTTCTCATTATGTCCTCACATGACACAGAGACAGAAGGACAGCCCTGGCCTCTCTTCCTCTTCCTTTAAGGATTAGTGTCCTTAATCTAAACCTAATCACCACCCAGGGGCCCCACCTCCAAATACCATCACATTAGGGGCTAGGACTTTGACATCTGAATGTGGGGGAGGGGTACACAGACATTTAGTCTGTAACACAAAGATTCTGTTGAACACAGTGGAGAGTGTCTTCTTCCTACCTGGCTTCCCAGTTGCCCTCCCCCCCCTTTTTAAAAATATTTTATTTATTTATTTATTTGAGAGAGAGAATGAGATAGAGAGAGCATGAGAGTAGGGGAGGGCCAGAGAGAGAAGCAGACTCCCCGCTCAGCAGGGAGCCCGATGCGGGACTCGATCCCGGGACTCCAGGATCATGACCTGAGCCGAAGGCAGTCGCCCAACCAACTAAGCCACCCAGGCGCCCTGCCCTCCCTTTAAGACACACGTTTGATGCTTTATTTTCCATCTTTGACTCTGTTAGGATTTCTTGGGTAATGCAATTCCAATACACTCCCAAGTGTTTATTCTTTTGGCCAGTTTGCACTGCTTACAAATTCCTGCCATTTCTGCTGCTCTGATTTGTATCCTTTTAGATTCATCCAAATAAGGAACAGAAAAATTAGTACTTTCGGTAGCTTGGTAAGGACTAGACTGAACTAACTAGACATTTTCTTGTGCCATTTTAGAGATTTTCTAGTCTAACCAGATTTTTTTTGTAAATACATGAATTAATTGAGGACTTGGAAAGTAAGTAATGTATGCACAAGTCAGGGGTAAAGTTAGAACTCAATCCAGGTCTTCTGGCTTCCAGGTAAGTGGACTTCTCCATACACCTCTCTGACTTCTAGGTTATGTGGAATCTCCCAGGTCCTAGATTGTCTTTAATCTCTTGAAGTCATCCGAGATCAACCCAAACAGAAAAGATGGTTCTATCACATTTCTTGACTTTTCTGGGTTGCTTTCAACCAGACTCTTCCATTCTTCCCTGCCTGGTATGCTTTCTATTAGCTTCTGCACTCCAGTCACCCTCCTCTGGGTGCTTTCAAGTCAATGTCCTTTGAAAAATGTGGCACTTGAGACAAAACCCAGTTCTGCAGATGCAGCCCGACTTGACAAAGTGCAGTAGGGCCCTCCTGCCTCCTTCATCCAGGCACACCTCTTCTCTTGCTGCAGAAGAAGGGTGTTAGGTTCTCAGTGGTCCTGGGTATTCTTTTGATCAAGGCCTTGCCTGTCTCCAGACCTGGTCACAACCCTCCAGTCTGGGGTTTTAAGCCCTCCCACCATTTGGCTCCTCTCTGTGTTAATTCGTCTCATCTCTTGTTACACTCAGGCTTTTGTCTTCCTGTCAGACAAACCTGCAGTGCATTTCCCTACACCTGCTTCTGCTTTGCTCATTCAGATCCCTGACCTCTGGGCAGTTCTGGGCACTTCTTTCAAATCATCCTTTCCTGTTTCTGTCTGCTAAATGGCGACTCTCTCCTTCTTCAGGTCTTTGTTCATGTCACATCTTCTCTATGAGAAACTTCTAGACCAATCGCTCCCAGCTCCTACCTCTGCTCAAAGGTGTGTTCTTCTCCCTGTTTTCCCTCCAAATGTTCAGCACTTGGGGAGTATCCTTTGCACACCCTTGTACTGCTCAGTGGAGGTTTCTACCATTGGTCCCTCACCTTTCTGTCTCTCTCAAAGCAGTAATGATTGACATGCTGCCAAGTACTCATCCTGGAAAGTACTTGGACTTCAAGTCTTTTTGTTCTTGTCACCTCTCTTTCATTTTGTCACATTTTTGTATTTTTAAATTCCATGTTCTTTACTTGACAAGTAGGTTTGTATTATATATAAGAATCAAAGTTTTAAAAATCATTTGTGAGACATTCATTGAAAATGAGAACCATTTCACATTGTACCTGTTCTAGCATTTTCTACCACTGAACAGAGCAGTTAAGGTTTAGCTGATGTCTACTAGGAGAGAGGCAAAATAATTCGAGCATAAGGTGAAGCTAATTGAGAATATTTGATGAAAAACAATAAACATGAGGCTACCCCCACTTTGCCTCACACTATGGCAGTAGAAAGGCAATTCAGTGAATGCTTCTGAGTCCTTACTCCATGCCAGTGTCATTCTAGGGATTGGACAAAAAGGAGTAAACAGTATAGATGAGATTCCTGATCCCATGGAGCTCATATCCTAAATGTGAAGACAGGCAGTACAAATAAATAAACGAATGATATATTTCAGTAGTAATAAATACTAGAGGGAAACCGCATAGTAAGATGTGATGGGACTCAGCTTGAGGACAGGGCACTAGAGAGAGGAATATCAAAGACCTCCCAAAGGGGTGGCAAGTGAGTTGAGATTCGACTGTTTTGCCAAGCAAAGATTGGGGGCCAATTGTTCTGGGCAGAAGAATAAGAAGACCTCAAGGGGGGGAAGAAGCCATGTTTGAGGCTTAGAAAGAAGGCCAGTGAGGCTAGTGTATTATCATAAGTGAGGGAGACAGAGAACTGCAAGTTTATACAAGGGCCTTATAGATCAAGGGAGCCATTTGGAAGGCTTAATGGGGAGGGATGATGTAATCTGATCTACATTTTAGAAATATCACACTAGTTGCTCTGTGTACAAAGGGCATTATTGGTAGGCAGGCATGGAAGCATTGAGGTTATTCCATTAATATTAATCCAGGTGAGAGATGATGGCAGGTTGCACCAGGTATTAAAGATGATAGAAATATAGAGAGATTTAGGATATATTTTAGAGATGAAAATGATCTGGTAGGCTAATGGATTTAGCACGGAGGTGACAAAAAATGAAATCAAGGATGACTTCTAGTTGCTGATGCTAAATAGAAATATTTACTAATCCTCTGGAGAGGAGCCGGGCAGAGTTTGAAGTGAACACTGGGGTCATAGCGATAGCATGTACTGTCCAGGGTGTTCTGTGGGTAAGCTCCACCAGTGGGATGGTAGAGCAATGTCTCAGACATTTTGAATAAATACTTTAAATGCCTCCCTTATAATGAAGATTATGTGATTTCTTTGCAAATTTAAACCAGGAGCAATTCAGGGGAACATAGTTTTAGTTTAAAAGCAGAAGAACCTGTTAATGATTGAAATAAATGATACTCAATGTACAGAATGAGTCATATAAAATGAGTTGAAATATATAAAGAGTTAGAAATATGCAATGCATTGAACTATACAATGAGTTGCTTCTCACTAGTGCAACTCACCCAGAGGCAGGATATGCAGTTATTTCCTCTGGTGGGGAGATGAAGCTTCTTGGCATTGAAAGAGAGGCATAGTCCTGTTCTAACGTGGGTAGGGAAGAAGCTGATCCGATGTCAGGGCCCCCCTTAGGAGTGGTGAGAGAATAACCAGTTGGTTGGTGGTATGACCTAAAATATCAAAAAGATACAACCCTCCTCTGAGTATCTGACCCTGAGTGTTTCAGAGTCTTGTTTTGACATGACTTTTTCTAAGGCTTTTTCATCGTGGTTTTAGCAAGTGTTATGATGCCTTCAGAATTAAAGAGGAGGAATTTCTTCCAGAGAATATAGTAAGGAGGAGAAGTCCTGGTGCTCCTTGCCCTGTTGTACATATCAGTCAGGATCCTTGGGGAAAATGCTCAGCACACTGAGCTGGGATTTTTGAAGACTTTCAATAAAGGGACTATTGATAGCCAACCATGATGCCGAAACACTTGGAGAGCTGCAGTGGTGGTAGCATCTTCTAGGTCTACAGAGCAAGGGATGGAAAAGTGCTGCCAAAGCTTGAATGAGACCCAAAATGTTAAAGAAGTGTCGTTCAATAGAACTTTTAGAGGCCACAGCCACTCCAGAACTGAACTCCAGCAGGGAAGGAACAGACAAGAAATGTTCCCACCTTTCTCCTCCTGCTCCATGATCATCCGCTGGGGTATCTCACTGGCTGATCCGCAAAAAAGAAGTCAGAGGGTCAAGAATCTAGCTTCACCATCCTGGGGTGCAGGGCAGGGCAGAGCAGGGTACAGAATAGATTTGGGGTTGAAACTACATTTGCCCTTCTACAGTCACTTTTGGTTCTATGATTTCATGTTTACATTCATTCTCATACTGTTTTGTGTACTACCATTTACATGATGAGTGCACGTGTATAAATAATAGTTGTAATCACTATAGGGACAGTCGTTGACTATAGATTCTGAAGGGCCTGTAGCTAGCCATTTCCCACAGAGGTACAACATTTTGTTTCTAAATGCACAAATTGAAAGAAAAACAGTAACAACAAAAAAAGCAGATTCCATTCCAAAATGTTTGGAGTCCATTGCAAACATTGTCAGAGTATTTTGCTCAAAGTTAATGAGCAGTTGGTGATGATATGTACAAGGAGGGTGTGGGTCCAGCCACGATTCCTCATGCCTATTCCACTTCTTCAGCATTAGAGAAATGTTTCTGGGATTAGATCAGTGAGGACTTGGTGCTGGCAAGGAACGGGTGTGAATGGAGTTTGACCCAACTCAAGAATTAAGAATTCCAACCCCATGTTGCTTATCTTCATTGCTCCTTAGCTACTAGATGCAGCATGAACCCTCCCAGCCTCTTCCCTCTTATCTGAACTGCACTGTGGTTATTAAACAAATTGTGGATCAAGTCCACATTCTCTCGAATAGTTTGAAAACTACACAATACAAGACTTAATGAAGGTGGCATGCCTCGGTGACTTAGAACTGGAAATATGACTACATCAAATGTCTTTAGAAGGCAAGATTTTAATGGTGGAATAATATGCTGGAACAGAGGAGTAATTTCTTCTCGAATGCTAGAATGAATTATTTATGCTTTGACAACATTATGTGTCTCTAAAGCAGCTTTTAGTTATTCGCCACTTCTGGTCTACAGCTGATCCTGCTGCCCATTCTTGTAATTACATTAACCTCTTGACTTTACATGACAAGATTTCCGGTGCGCTGCGATCAATAGCCTATCACTATACCTCCTTAATAGGGCCATAGTTACACTTCAGTTCAGATACAATTAACTTTGTCCCCTCTTTTCTTTCTGGTAGGGCATGTAATAATATTTCTTATTTCACATCTGAAACAAAGGAAGTCAGTCTGAAGGAAAAGATACACGTAGAAATATGTAGATCATGTGGGAAGAAATGATTGCAATGATAAACAGACCAGGTGCAAATCCATTTCTGCCAACACATGGGATTAGAAACGCTGGGGGAAGCAGTGGTGGATTTCAATGGATTTCAAAGCCCGAAATTTGTGCCGTGGCTTTTAAATCTCTGCTGTGGTAAACTTTTTACTTTCAGTAGGATTAAAAGCACTGTGGACCACCTACTTTCCTACTTAAGCCAGAGGCAATTAATTATAGTGTGTATATGTAAATAGAGAAAGCATACTGTTAAATGTTGAAATGAGGTCAACTAGTGAAATCCTCCTCTTTGACAAAGAGAAATTGAGAGAGGTAAATAGCAGCAATGTGGTTAGAGCCCCTCAGCTCAGGAAGGCTGATTGTGTGTGTTCAGTCATGTTGGTGGCTTTCATTCAGCCATTGTGGGAGCATTTACACCATGGAAATTGGCAAATGTTACAAACTGGTGCTTTTCCCCACAAAGAATTACTTAAACATTCACCTGCGTGTCACTGTGTGTGTGTGTGTGTGTGTGTGTATGTACACACACACACGCGCGCACATGTATGCATATGTATAATCTGTCACACATATATGTTTCGATGTGCTATATTATGTAGGTATTCCATCTGTATTTTTCATCAGAAATGGTCTCAGAAAACTTTTCCAGATATTTTTGTGACTGCATTTTGTTTTTTCTTCCTTTGCTTTATAATACATGAACACACACAAACACACACACCCCCACAGTAGGTATCCACACAGACTTGCAGGGACTTGTATTTTAGATTAGCCTTCAGATTGCACAGACTTCTGAGCCTGTGGATCGCTTGGAGAAACTCAAAGGAAAGGTCACGAGAATCAGCTCTACAAAGATGGGCACAATGGCCAGAGCTATAACTGGACAGGTTTGGAACACTAAAGGTTTTGGGTATAAACTGAATTCATTTTCCTTCTAATTATATAATACTATAGGGGAACAAATTCTCTTACTGTCTTCTGTACTATATTATCAGAACCGTATATCTTAGAAATAATAAAATTATCCATTACCAAGAGCAATAATTTAGGACCCAACCAATGTTCCCTACAGATAATGCATCTGCTTTAAAAATCACCTTAAGAAATAACAGTGGCTGCTTAAATCCTGTCAGACCACTCTAATTTTCTTTTATGACAGTGTCAGATTTGCTATATTGCAGGAAAGTGATCTACATAATATACATGCTTGATGCCTACACATATTACATGATCAGCAAATTTAGTGTAAAAAAATAATATTGTAAGTGGGTGCAGAATCAGCAGAAGGGAATTACAGTATAGCTGCCACTGAAAGAAACTAAGAATAGAATTACAATGTCCTAGGGCTCGAGCAACCTCTGTTCCAGTGGGGGAATGAGAGTACATACACCAACATGTGTTGGAGTATCAATTAAATAGTCAAATATCTGGGCCCCAGTCCTTGACACATTTAACTGAATCTCTCTAAGTGATTCTTATGCACACATGAAATTGGGAATTACTGCTATTGGGCTATATATCCCAAATGAGGAAAGTCCGAGAACTGGGGAACTTTCAGAATGTTCTGAGGTGAAACTAGAACATATTTTACTTTCTGGTAAAGATAGGAAGACATGAGAGATCCCCAGGCTCCTCTGAAGTCTGAGGATGTCATCTCCTCCTCCTCACCCTCTTGCCCCTCGGCGACCTCCTTCTCTGAAGTTTGCCTTGGCTTCAAGTTAGTATGAGGACCAGGATTTTCAGATAATGATTTCAAGGCAGTGGAAAGGGATGGAAGAAGCTTTGGTCTGGGAGACATGAAATCAGCATGGAAGGCCCATTCTTTTGTGTGGCACTGGATAAATTACTGACTTCTCATGGGCTTCAATTGTCAGAAATGATACATATCTGTTCATTGTATATCAGAGAGTTGTTCTGAGAACTAGGGGAGACATCTGGAATGTAAAAAGTTAACCCCAAGGGGTTGAATACAGGGTCATTCAAGGTTCCCATGACTGAGCTCTGGGACTGTGTCACTTGCTCTGAAATGGGCTTTAGTAGGAATCTCTATTTTGTGGTCAAGGGTCTAAAGGTCTGAGTGAGAGGCATCTGAACTGGGAGGTAAAGGGAGACATGAAGAAAGAATTAGTGATGGTAGTTTTAAACACACACGTAATTAAAGCTAACAAATTTTGATCACTTACCATAGTAAGCACTTTACGTAAATAATCTCATTTGTTCCCTAAAACACGTTTAACAGGACATGTACATACTATTATAACCACCATTTTCCAATGAAGAAATGGCGTGATTGATTGCATGATTTGCCCAAAGTCACATGGCTTACAAATGGGCATCTGGTTTGACTCCAAAGCTTCAACCATCCAAAGTGGCAGGGGGGTTAGTTTTGCCAATGGGACTAGACTAACCTAGTAGCTGCTATTATAGCCATAAGCCTTGAGCTATAGGATAAGATACGATTAAAGGTCAGGAAAGATGGAGAGTGAGCAATGTAAATACTTCCCTTCCTTCCTGGAATACCCCAGAAACCACAGATTAGAGAAGGTGGGTCCTTAATGTCCAGTAACTCCAGGTCCAATTTCCTTTTCACTGAGGGTTTGTAAGAACTAGATTGGACAATGATGGTAATTTCAGAATCTGCTTCCCTAGAAGATTTTAAAAGGTTTTATTGGTTAGGATTGTTGTAAATAATCTGTTCTGAAAGTGAGGAGAGGGATGTGATAGATCATGTTCTTGGGTCTTTCTGATTCACCTAAGTTCTTTTAGTTAGTTTGGTGGAGAATAGTTAATTTTTGTGAGGACATATTTAATAAAACAGTAAAAGTTTATATTCTGCATTAAACTCTAGGGATGCTCTCTTTTTTTTTTCCCTTTTATGGGTGGTCTGTAGGAGCCAACAAAATAACAATCTCCGGATTCATCAGAATGGAGCACACACATTGCAAAAGCATTTTGCCTTTTCAATGGGTTTAAATCACATAGAAACAAAATCTGGACCCTTTCACGTAGATGGAGCTAAAGGGTCTGATATCAGTCTACAAACTAGCACTTTGCCAAAAAGATCCAGATTCTTTCAGATCCAACACAGATTCTCCTAAAACGTCTGTATCCATTCCCAGATGAAAAACCCATGGGTTAATGAAATTCCCAGATGTGACTACTTGTCAAACAATCGAGGTGCTTTTATTAGTGAGTCCCTACTTTAGGGGTGGATGTGATAGGAGTTGAATTGTCATTCTGATCTTATCCTTCTAAACAAATCAACATTTTCAAGCCTGTTACAGGCAGATATCATGATTTGAACAATTTACACCAAAAGGGGTTCTCTGCTTCATGGGTAGGGGAGATAAAACCCTGAGTTCAAAGCACTTTCTCGCCTTCAGAATCAATTACCCTCTGTTTTCCTACAGAACTTATTATGCCCTTTCCCACCCATCTTGTGCCCCAACATACCTCTTGATCATGAATATATGTGACTCAAAAGAAAAATCTACTTGGGATATCTAAATTCAGAGATGTCTAGTTTGAATCTTGTTTCTTTACCTCAGTTTGTGACCATTATGAAACAGTTCCTTTCTGCTCAGCAGAGGCAAATATTTCCTTCCTGAAGGGTGAATCACTCGGAAAATAATAAATCCTACTCTGGTGCTCTTGTTTAATGTTACAATTCCTTCCTTAATGGGGCTATCTGACCCCCGTAACCCGTCTTCCCATTCTAAAAGTGCAACCTCAAACCCAAATAAATAATTTCTCCCATCAAAGGGTTCAGAAACAAAATGCTTTCTGAGAAACAATGGATGTAGTGCCTTCACACTGACTGTACCAAATAAATTCAACACAATCCCTCTAAAACCAAGGAAGATGTGAAGACAATGATGCAGACAGACGAGCAGCAGCGGACTCTAAAAGCAGGTTCCTTAAAAGATCCAAGAGCTGCCTTGAATGGACACGGAGAAGGCCAAACCATAGATGGGATTTCAAGGAATCAGGAAATTCCTTATTTTGATCCCCAGTATGAAAAAAGAATGGGAATAGCTGATAATGACAACCGGTCTGAAGGTGAGGGAGGCTATGTGACACAGCCCTGTGGTAAAAGAGAGGGTTGTCTGTCCTGGAAACCAGAGCAGACAGCTTTCCTGGTATGGGAGGAGTAGCCCTTCTTTATCACACTAGGGAGGTTTGCCACGGCTTTGAAACAAATATGCATAAACTGTACTCTGGTCGTTAGATGAACTCCTGCAGTTTCAGGAATAGGAGTCTCTCTTTAGGACGGAGTTGATATCAGTACATGAAACAATACCAGAATGAAACCAGGAAAGGCCTGGTATTCAGGAAAGAAGCTGGAAGGCTGTGTCCTCGCCAGAGTTGAGCAGTCTTGACAAAAGGGCCAAGATAATTTCTGGTTCAAATACATGATAGCTCTATGAATGTTTTGTCTCACGTAAGGAAGAAAGCACTTGCCAGAGAATCCAGAAGCCTGTGTCCAGCACCCACGGACACAATGTCCCCTAAAATTTATTATGTTTGGAACCAGGGATCTTAAATTCATTTCTCTTACTCTTTACTTGGTTCATTTTCTTTAAACTTTTTTGACAGGTGGTATTTCCTTGACCTTTATTTTATTTTTCTGCTTTTCATGTGTTTTCCTATTTTGTCGTGCTGTTGCTTTTCGTGTTAGTTTGGGTTGGAGGTTGATTAGAAGTCTCTCTTTTGAGATGAAATCTCTAGTGGTAATGCTCACTGGTTGTACTGCATCATGCACTGTCCTGGCATATAAAAGGCAGGGTAGTGTGTGAATTTTCCTGTTTTTAGTTGGATACTTTAAACCTCTATGGGACGGATCGTTCAGAGAGAAAAATAAATCTTGATAGGATTCATCACTTAGCTTAGCATCTAGTTTATTATGCAATCATTAACTCTAGCTTAAACTGGAGGCCCAAATATTTCTTCCATTCCCCAGTCTGGTATTCAAATAACAAGACAATAACACCTTCTTACATTGATCTAAAGTATTTGGAGATCTGCAGACAACACTAAAGACTAAATACATTGCATTTTCATCCCTTACCTCAGATCAAAGCAGCTCATCCTTCTATTTCTTTTTTCTGTTTTTCTCTCTTGTTTTGCGTGGACACTTCTTACAGATTTCAAAAATTGAAGTTTGGTCTTTTCATATTCTTAAAATGCTAAACGCTCCTTAGAGGACTTCATATAAAGAACAAGTCATCTTTCTTTAGAAACATGGATAATCATTTTCTATTCAGACAGCTGTCTCAAAAGACCTTGCTATTACATACCTTGTAAGTTGAAGAAATAACATTTCTATGAAAATAAATGACCAAAGCCACTTCAGAAAGCAGCAAACTTCAAACAACTCGGTAATTTGTAGACCCCTCTGACATCCCAAGTGCATAATGGATTTGCAAAGACATTGAAGATTAAGTAAATTGACTATGATGTCACAACTCTATTTTAGCATTTTTCCTTTAAAATCTTTATTTTTGGGGCAAATATATTTGCTGATTAATATTCCCTGGGGAGCCTCTGTGGTTTTCATCTCTGTCCCAGGTAACCCATCTGTCCCAAAGATGCAGTTGATAAAATCCACAGGCTGAAGGCCAAACTTAGCCCTTGTGGGTCATAGAGTCCTATTAAAAAAAAAACAAAAACAACTTCAGATAATCTGGGAGGTTCCTTAGAATAACATCCAGAAAGGGTATTTTCTGCTTGTGTTATAGGCATTGGAAAAAAAAAAAAAATCTGTGGTATATCCAAAAGTGAACCATTTGAGGTTTCTGTTCTGGTGATGGGGCCATTTTATTGAGTACTGTCACCCACATTGAATTTATGGGCACTCACAGAGAGCCGGGGACTGTAAATTCTGAGGCCCGCTTATTAGAACCCGAGAGCATTTGACAATGCACGTAATTAATGATCATTTGCTAAAAGTATTTTTGGGAATTTTATTCAAACAAAGTAAGAAAGAAACACATTAAATATTAGTCCTGTTATATATTATGGGACATTATATCCATTTGTGTGCCCATAAATCACTTAGCTATGAATACTAAGAAGAGCAAGAAAGTGATACCCTATGTATGCTCTGAGATAATATTGTCTTAGTATTTGATTACAGTGTCCTTAATGGACAGATTCATGCTCCATATCCAATGTCCAGTTGGAGCTGGGGCACTAAGAAATGATAACAGGAGGATGTTCGGCCAGGATCACCCAGAGTTCAGGAGTGTGAAATTGTAATGAAATAAGACTTTTACTGGCCCTTGTCAGAAGACTCTCCTTGTCTCTTTTACTGTCTTGCTTTCCTGTGATTGGTTTTGTTGTCCCAGTGTGGGTGTTTATGTTTGTGTGTTTGTCTGTGTATACTCTTTTTTCTTTCTTTCTTTTTTTTTTTTTGGTGGCAGGGGGTTATTAAAAATATGTGGCCTGGTTTAACTATCTTTTTATCGGGTCAAAGGAAAGAGGAGATCAGTGGCTGCTTCTGTGGGAGCTGAAGAGATAAACCTGACAGTTAAAACAAATAGAAGATTTATTCTTTTTTGAACAGCTACAAAAAGTCATTACAATTTGAGTTAAACCAGAGGTAGATCTTTGTCTTCACACATAGGGTAAGGTAGAAAATTAAAACAAAACAAAACAAAACAGAACCAAAAAAAAAAAAAAAAAGGAAGGAAGGAGGCACAGGAGGAGGAGAAAACGGAATGAAATATACCTGGGAAATGGAGATACCCCAACACAGGCTTTGGGAAGTGATGAGAAGAATCAAGGGGTTGTTTTAAGTGCTGACTGCCACAGACATGTCATGTGATTTGGGACAAACCACTTAAACTTTCTGGCCACAGTATACAATTCTAAAAAATGAAGGAAAATCATTAAGATCACTAAGGACTTTCTAATTGCAAATATTTATTATTCCAAATTGACATTTTCAGGAAACACACAATCACACACACACACACACAATGTGGATTTTTTTTTTTTTTGGTCCAATTGATCCATATATTTTTTGTGTGTGGCTCCAGTTCAGTAGACACAGGCATGTTATGTCTAGCTGCCACTGTATATCATTTTGTGGTGCAAAGTCTAAGCACTTATTGCCTGCCTGGGAAGGAAAGAGGGTCTAAAAGAAAATTATTTAAGGTCATACAAGCAAACTGTGAGAAAGATTTAAGAATACATTTAAAAAAATTGGAACTGAATGCAAATCTTTAAAGTTCAGCTGAGGAAGACAAAGGACTTCAAATATTTGTTGAGACAAGTTGAAGTTTATGACATTGATAAGCATATCAATTGGTGATTTGGTTATAATAGTCCAAATGAAAGTTACGAGAGTTAAGCTATACCATTTTATTTTTTAATTTTTAAAAAATTTTATTTATTTTAAAAGATTTTATTTATTTGAAACAGAGAAAGAGAGAGCACACGAGTGAGGTGAGGGGCAGAGGGAGAAGCAGACTCCCTGCTGAGCAGGGAGCCCAAGTGGGGCTCGATTCTGAGACCCTGGGATCATGACCTGAGCCAAAGGCAGATGCTTAACTGACTGAGCCACCCAGGTGCCCAAGCTATACCATTTTAAAATTTTAAATGTAGTAACAAGTAAATAGGTCATCTTGTCCAGTTTCATACCAGTTACTTGAAGCAAATCTATCATCTATCAGTCATCTATTATCAATTATCTATCTATCGGCTATCATCTATCATATATCTATCATTAATCCTCTATCATCTATTATCTACTTATCTATCTTCTATCTACTTATCTATTATTTCTCTATCATCTATTATCTATCAATCATCTATCTACCTATCATATATCTCTCTATTATCTATTTATCTACCTACCTATTTATCTATCAGTATCTGCCAATGTTCTTCTCTAGAGCTTCAGCTTCTCATCATAGTGTTATTTAAAGAGTGAGTTAAGGGGTAAACCAACTAAAGCATTTTTCATTCTTATTTCTGAAATGTAGGCCAACATTTGTTTAGAAAAATTCTTTCACTTTTCATGGCTGCCCAGAGTCCACAATAAATAAAGTGTGAAGGGAGATGAAAATTGTATTTCAAGTCAATACATACCCATGATTATGAGATCTTGAATCCACTTTCACTTGTAAATTAAACATTTCAAGAAAGATGCTTAGAAAAAAATTTATGTGCCTAGAAAATGGCACCTTTGAAAAGAATATTCTCACAACATGTCTTTTTCATGTTTAGCCAAGTTGAAGGAAAAATAAAATGGGCCAATCACACATTGTGTTTTGAGTTACAGAGGATTCTTTGGGGGTGGAGCAAATGGCACTTAACCTGCATCAGAAGTTGGCAGATGAACCAACTGCTGAGCCTTTTCTTCTCCAGAGAAGCATTAAAGTTTCATTCCCATTGCACCTGCATGGAAGCCAAGGGTGGGGGCGGGTAGGCACAATGTGTTTTAAATAATGCAACCCAAGCCATTTTGGGCAGTTAGAGATTTATAACAGAAGGCAGCCAGGAAATTTCTCCATTGGTATCATTGGAAAAAAAGCCACTTTCCAATTTTTGTTAGTCTGTTTCCCTCAGACACCAAAGAGGCACCAAGAGGAAGCAACTTGGTCGACTGACTAGAGCAGGGGAAAATGTTAACATCTGTCAAATCTGGATGGTGGGTAGGTATATGGCCATTTGTTACATTGATCTCTATGTCTTTCTGAATGTTCGAGAATTTTCATAATTAAATAAAATGAGTATGTGTTTGGAATTAAGTCTTGTGTTTCAAATCCCCATGACCTTATTTTCTAGCTATTGTGGCTTGGAGCAGTTATTTAATTTCTCAGAGCCTCAGCTCCCTCATTAACATAATATGTACAGTAATATCTACCATGTGGGTTGACCTGGGGATCCCAGATAATCAATAGAGTGCCTGACAAGTGGCTGGATTTTCTATTGGTAGCAGTTAGAACCCAATTTTAAACCAAAACTCAGCTGAGAGAAACAATCTCCAGGGAAAATTTCTTAGAAGTTATGCACTGCATCTGTTCTTCTATTTGTATTTACTTCTGGTTTAAGTCAGATCACTAAAGATCTGTGTGTCTGCACCATATCATTCATACTGGGGCCCGGTCAGGATGTTTACATTTCATTGTCCTTGGGAAAGATGTCATTGGCTTTCAGTAAATGCTCCTACTAAACTTCTGCATGCTCCCTATAAAGGTGTTATGGGGGTGTGGTTCACTACATGACACAGGACTCTTCGGTAGCCCCTATGAGAGACATCCCTATCCGATCTTAACGTTTCAAGTAATTTTTTCTTTGGGGTAACTTCTTCTTCTTTTTAAAATACTATGGATTGTTAAAATGGTTGAGTTTACCTTCTGGGACTGGTAGCTAGGAAATTGCAAGCCAAATCAGTAATCTACCCAGAATAGCCATATGGGTCCTTATGGTTTGAAGCTTTGCATTTACTTTATGCCAAGCCCATTTTTATTTCTCTACTCTTGTTCTTCTGACTTTTTTTTTAAACTGGTTTTAAATTTATGTCATATCGTTGTGTTTTGGATGTTCTCATAAGTCATCTTAAATTCTTTGGTCAAACAGATAACCAGGGTGGCACATAAATAAATCAACAAACAAATAGTATATCACAATCATTATCACTGATAATAATAGTAGAAATATGAGGTGTAACTAGAAGGAGAGAAGGATGAAGGAAGTAAATATTTCAGAAGAAGATGACTAATATCACAAGAAGGCTGAATATTCTTAAATGGATAAAAAGAATTCATTTTATATAATGGGTTCATCGAGAAACATAGTTAATTCAAAAAATATTTATGGAGTACATGGTACGTGCCAGGCACTACTACTGCTATAGTGATAAGACCATGGTGATCATTTCAGAATATCTTGCACGGTACAGGAAATTGGTTTAGAAATTGGAATTTGGAAGTAGGTTAGACAGAGGATCATGGGTGTGGAAAATGGGAGAGAAGAGCTGTTGGATTGTTATGTTGTTTTGTAAGGAAAAGGGAATAATGAAAACACAAAATGAAAAAAGACAGAAGTTCTGTTGCTGTAAAGCAGAGAAATGGTGCTGGGCTGGGTTGAATAATGAATGTCTAAGCCATAGGCCGTGTCTGCAGTGTGGCCAGAGGAACTTTATTAAGGATGGTGGTCTCTGAGGCACAATTTTGGAAAGGGAGCTGGAGAGCTAGTTGAAGGCCAAAATCTTGGCTAAAAATGGTTCTCTCCAGTTCCCAATGTTGAATCTCTTCTCATGGACGCATAGGACATGGCAGCTGATTTATGGCAGAGGTGATGTGCAAGACTCCAGGGTCAGTGATATCTGGATTTTTCCCTAGTACTTTTTTTACCATTTACATGGAAGCTGGAGAATTATTATAAAGGCCTTGATATAGATTTTGCCATGCAAACTGAGAGCTGAGTGGTTTATGGTATTTCTTAGTCTAAAGTTGTTGTCTCAAACATCCCCTTATACCATCATGTACATACTTCTTAGAAGATTTATTTTTATTCTAGATCTTGGTTGATCTCTGATACCTTTTCAGATGACCTGGGACGATTTAGGAGGATACTGGGCCTCAGGAAAAGATCACAGTCAAAAGCCAGAAAAAATTCTCATGTTTTATAGAGAGTATTGTCATTTACAAAACTCATTTACTATTATAAATAGTATGGTCTTCTGTCCTGGCTCAAGGTATAAATAAAGTCATCTCTATGTGTTTTAAAACAATTACTTGCTTCTTGGTTTACCCAAACTAATCACATGAAATAGTGAATGTTCTTTATGGAATCTACTACCTCAAAATTGTCCAAGAACACTATGGTATATTTAGTCAAAGGAACACTAGTATATATTTAGGGTATACATACTAGGGTATATTCTTACAGTGCTGACGATAGTAGAAAGCAGAGAAAGAGGAAGAGGAAGAGAAAGAAGAAGAGAAGAAGAGGAATTGAGAATAAGATCAGTCTACCACTATTGTTGCTTCTTGAAACCTCAGAGTATTTTCTTTCAAGACCAGTCATACACACATCCAAAGATTAAACTTGCCTACTGCTATCGGGGAAAGCTTGCTCCCTTTTTTCTTCTCCTTGGACACAGGAGTGACCCTCTTTTGGTACAGGTATGGAGCTCCTTCTCTCATACCTCCTTACTTCACCATTGTGCCTAAAGACCACCATTATACTAGCTTGACATTCTCCTGATGCTGACTCCTGAGTGTTTCCTCAGTGCATCCCGACATCTCTGTGACATCATATCCCTGTAAGCAAGGCTTGTGGGTCTTGGATTTTCCTCTCCCAGAGACCCTAGGCTCTTTATGCTAATTGATCTGCACCTCCTCAAAGATTAGCTTTTCATATCAGAGGTCTCAAGGAAAGGCAGTCTTGATTGAGCCATGCAAGATTTTGTTACACCTTTTATCCCAGACAATGGGAATCTATCCACCCTATGTTTGTACAACTTCGAGTCAGACATTTAAGAGACTTATCCTTGAATAAAGAAGGTTTACTCCAAGTTGATTTGGCCTCTATCCCTGGACATAAGAAAGGCTGACATAGTCTCTAGTATCTTTCTTACTTGGTATCCACATCTTGTAACATAATCCTGAGAGGCAGCCGGTACTCCATCTCATGGATGTGGAAACTGAGATTCAGGAAGCTTAAGTGAGTTGTTTTAAGTCACACACTGATACAGTTGACATCTCAGCACAGTGGCATTAGCTAAAGGGCAGAGACCTCAGCAGTGTGGGGAATTATAGAACATATAAATAGTATCAAGGAATAGAGAATATATGCTTGTTGGATACTTTTGTATTAATGGAATATTTAATGAATATGCATATGGGTATGTTTTTATAGAAATATGTTTTATAGTAGTAGAATACAAAAAAAAAGAGGAGGATTTGTTTTGGAAACATTCTTAAAACAAGATCTTGCTCTTTGTAGTAAAAACAATGAGAAATTATAACAATAAACCAGTGGGGTTTTTTAGAGTCCTTTGAGTCAGGCTTTGCAGACAGAAAGATTAAGAGGAGAAGGATCTCAGAGACTTTCTGGATAGTGAAACAATCAGTCCACGTGACATCAAATATAGCAAAAACTGCTGCTAAAAATAATAGTCTCTTTCCCAATCTCCCAATGTTGATGGCTTAATACTCAGTTTTCACGGCAGAATTGCAGTTTTTCTCTGTGAACCAATGAAACCATAAGCCTTATATAAGTGAGGGGGATTCTGTAGATAATGCTTAAGTCACCTTTTGAGAATAGGTGATTCGGTGAGGGGAGGCAGGGTTTGGCCATACCAGAACAAGTCAAGGCTGCCTGAAAAGGCAACACACTGGTAGTGTGTTGGGAAGAGGGTGGAGAGAGGGATGTGGGAGATCCTGGGGGATATACCAAAGTAGGCTCTATATCCTTTTTTAGGTCTAAAGTAGTCACGTCTGAAATATAAAGGATCAAGGTCTATATCCAAGTGAATCAATCTAACTGTTCAGGAAGTCAACAAAAGCAAGGACAGAAGTCCAGCCTGGAATGGAATGGCCAGAGATGTAATAAGAGTCAGATGAACTGAAGGCTGAGTTAAGAACTCAACAGGTACTTGGCACATTATTCTTATCAGCTGCTTGGTGACTCTCTTGGAGCTGGGAGCATGGTCTTAAGGGACACAGTGATGTTCACTGTCTGACTGTGACTCAGGCTGAATCCCTTTGCTCTGTTCTTTTCATCCTCCCAGATGCCAGAGAACCCTCGTCAACTCTTCAAACATGAGAACTGCCAAAAAGTTAAGAATAGATTAGAAAAGACTTGACTAGAGAACACAGATGAAACATCAAAGAGCATTCAACATTTAATTGTCCTCAGAAGAATTTCTCACAGTTGCTGAGCCAAATGCTAAATGGGGCACTACATTATGGAGGAAAATTTATTCAATGGCAAATATTTATTAAGCATCTAGTATGTGCTAGGCCCTGTGCTCAACATTTCGTACAATGAGGAACAAAATAAACAAAATCCTTGACTAATAGAGCTTATAGTCTAGAGAAAAATTCATATAAAAAATGAATAAAGCCATCAGGTTAAATTAGTGTTATAAAAGAAAGACCCGGATATTCTGAGAACAATAAGAACATGAATTTGTTTGGGGTGATCTTACAAGGGGTAGTTTTATAAATTAAAGCTTAAACCTGACAGAGAGAGAGAGAAAGAGGAGTTACCCAGGTAAAGGAAGGATATTCCAACCAGAGAAAACAGATCAAAGACCCTGGGACAGGAAAACGCTTGCTGTATCTGAGGAACTCAAAGGAATCCTCTTTGGCTGGACGTCAGGAGAATGGCATGAGATAAAGCTCTAGAAAGCCTGGAGCCAGATCATGTGGGGTTTGTAGGCCACTTTGAATGGTTTTAAGAAAGGGACTGAAGTGGTTTTACTTGTATTTTATAAAGATCACTGTCTGTTGAATGGAGAAAAGAAAGAACAGAAGCCACCAGACCAATTCTTAGACTATGATGATGAATAAGATGATGGTGGCTTGCACTAAGCTGAGTGCAGTTGAAATGGAAAGAATTGAATTAATTTGAGATACATCCTGGAGTTAGAATCTACATAGTCCACCCAGATTGTTGAATTTAGAGGATAGGGAGAAAAAGAAGAGATGATAAAGGAGATTGAGGAATACCAGTCAGAGAGGTAGGAGGAAAGTTGAGAGAAGGGTATAGTAGAAGTGATGAGAAAATGGTTCAAGAGCCAGGAATGATCAGAAATTTAGAAAGAGGATATTTATGTATATATGTATTTATGTATTTATATTTTTTAAAGATTTATTTTTTATTTATTTGAGAGAGAGAGAAAGAGCATGAGTGGGAGGGGCAGAGGAAGAGAGAATCTCAAGCAGGTTCATGGAGGGGTAGTGGTAGAAGATAGCATTTTAATAAGAATCACAGAAATAGCAAGAGAGAAAGTGAAGACAGGAGGTGAAGTTATGACAAGTTTGACTTCCTCTTATAGATTAGAGTTTCTCAGTTGATGTCTAGAGGGTTAAAGTGATGTGTTCCAGTTCACCACATTGAGCAGAAGGGGATCAAAGTGGACATGATCCAATCTTAGATTCTCTAGCCCAGTGAAGAGGGTTATCCTTAGCATGACCAAATAATAGTACGCTGTCCAATAGAGTAGTCACTAGCCACATGTGTCTATTTAAATTTAAATTAATTAAAACAAAATAAAATTTTATAATTTAGTTCCTTAATTTTACTAGCTGTATTTCAAGTGTTCAAGAGCCATGCATTTCCAGTAGCTACCATATTGAACAGCAGAAGGTATAGAATATTTCCATCAGAACAGAAAGTTTTACTGAACAGCTCTGATGTAATTTATCATTCACATTTGGGCACTTTGAAAGTGACTGATTCATAATCAATACCAGGACAATAGGCTTGAACCGTGACTGTCTTGGAAAAACATATGGACACCTTGGCTAGACTGACCATTTTAGGAACTTTATTTCAAGTCTTTAGCTGGCAAGACGTGAGTAAAGCAAATGGTCTCAACATCTCCAAGCCTACAGGTAGGTTGGTGGATAGCCTCTAATCAGATCCTCTGATGATTCTCACTTTCAGACAGTCATGCCCTTGTGTAATTCTTACACCTTGAGTGTGGGCTAGACCTGTTGACTTGCTTCTAACAAATAGAATATGGCAAAAGTGATAGGATGTCATTTCCTAGATTGAGTTACAAAAAGATCATAACTTTCATATTAAATGTTCTTGCTTCTTGGCTGGCTTGCTCTGAAGGGAGCCAGATGCCATGCTATGATACAACACATGGAGCGGCCCATAGGACAAGGAACTTAGGTAGGTCTCTGGCCAACGAACAGAGGCCCTCAGTCCAGCAATTACCAAGGGACTGAGGACTGTCAGAATATGTGAACAAGCTTGGTAGCAGACTCTCCCTGACTCAGATAAGACCGAATCTGCAGCCAACAGTTTGCAACCTCTTGAGAGACTTTGAGCCAGAGGCACCCAGCTAAACCACCCATGGATTCCTGACATACAGGAGCTAGGAAATAATAAATGTTTGCTATTTTACAGTACTACATTTCTGGGTAATTTGTTACATGGCATTAGATAACTAATACATCTAGGCTACTCAATGGGCCATTTTAACAAAATATTAAGGAGGTAGGTGTTGATATGCAGGCATTTTACCTCATTGCTCAACTCTCCCAGACTCAATTCCTCTTTCTCTTTTGTCTTCTACAATTTAGGAAGGCCAGCATGTAACTTGATTGAACCACAGTAAGCCTTCGATGTACATTTGCTGACTACATAAAACAATGAATAAAAAATAATATAAGGCAGGCAAAGTTGTCCTCCTACCCATCTGCAG
This sequence comes from Eumetopias jubatus, assembly GCF_037043125.1. Lineage (NCBI taxonomy): Eukaryota > Metazoa > Chordata > Mammalia > Carnivora > Otariidae > Eumetopias > Eumetopias jubatus. The sequence goes on from NW_028274809.1 coordinate 17,249,143, forward strand.
TAGATTGCTAATCTTTGACTTGAGAGAAGAACACCTCTTCAGCATAAGCGAAAAAGTCCAGAGAACTCTCTGGAAAGGTATTTAAACTGAAAGCAACTCATTTTCTTGTTTTTTTTTTTTTTTTTTTTCCTTGACTCTCTCTGACATCTGTTTTCCTCTTCTTTCACTCACCGTGGTTCTGTGTATATTGGTGGCCATGGACATATTGAATTGTGAATGTAGGTCTTTCACCCCAGTTCCTTAGTGTTCATTAAATGACAGTGTTAGTGAACAATACCATCTGTCTGCACCTTGACATCTCTATCACCCATATTAACTCAGTAAACCTTGATGGAATTCTAGTTCAAGTAAGAGCGTCTCCAATAACCGTAGCATATACATTATCTCTATGACAATGAGAGTAAGTCTGTGTTGTCTTAAATGCTCCTTTGCCACAGTAGCAAAAGCCCAGAAAGTCTTGATATGAAGGCCATTAAAATAGAGGTTGTATAATTTCATGAACCCATGGGGTGCTATTGGCAAAATTATTCCTCAAAACCATTTTTTTTAAAGAAGAAAGTTGTAAATAGTGTGAAAATGAATTCAGAAGCTAAAGACTGAAATGTTGAGAGGCTTATAATTAACATTCAGCAAGTGAACGTACGCAGGCATCCCAAGCACATTGAATGTGACTATAACCAGGACTTAGGATAAAGGTAGACTTTAAATACCACTGGATCAAAGATAAGTAGACATTCCAAGCAAGGACAATAAAATGCACCAAGAGGAAGAAAAACATTTATGATTCTACTGAGAAAAATAATCAGTAGTCATCTGATGAGGTCAGGACAATGAACACCTCGTCTAACAATGATGGCTTGAATCACTATGAAAATTAACCACCTACTTCTATTACTTCAGAGACAACACAATTACCATAGCTGGCATCATAAAAAGAACATTTCAAACAGAGGTTCACAAAATGCTTTTTGTTAGGAACTCTCTTGGCTTCTGAATGAAAGTCCCTGAGCTATCTTCTATTTTGCAAATGTAAGTGTCCCTTTGGTGTACTCCCTTTCCGTTCTGTATGGATGAGGAAGCTCAGTGACTTAGAAAAGCCCTGGGGGAATATGCATGGAAAGTCTCCAGGGATTCTAGAACCATTTTGGGGAAAATGAATTTTTTTTAAAACTGAACAATTTTTAGACATGCTTTCATGAAACTGGGAAAGATAATTTATATAAAGTGTAGTGATATGATTCAAAAATAGTTTGATGATGATCACTGTAAATTCAGAATGAGAGAGATTTCCAGGAATGTTACAGGACCAGATGACACCTCAGTCCTAATTTTGAGGTGGCCTAGTAGAAAAGAAGATGGGAAATTCACTTTAGAGGTGGGAAAAGGGGAAATCCATGGATTTCTCTGGTTCACTGAAAGCTCTGGATATTGATAAAAGGTTTTCTCTACTATGTACTAAACCATTCCTATCTCATCCTGCTTTATCTTAACCTGGATTATTTGGGTAAACTTTTCTTTCTCTTCTCCTAAAGTATATTCTTCCGTTAACCTCCCTCTCAAGAGCAAACATTTTCCATGAACTATAACCTCTCTCTTTTCTGCTTGCGCTAGATTCCAGTGATCCTTGAGCTAAAATGGCCTTGTTGGCTAGTGTCCTCAAATGCATAACTAACTTACTCTTGGTATGGGTGCATACATGTGTGCCTTTGGTCCTTGCTAAACTAAACTGTAAGCTCCTAAGAGGGTAGGAAGTGTGATTTATGCTTTTGGTGCTTGCCTTCTACACCATTATCCTATTTAAATGCTGCAAACACAGCAGACACCATGACCATGATGGTTTGTCCACTGATGGAGCTCCCCAGGCAAAGTGAGTCCATTCAGAGAGCATCTCTCAATGACATCAAGTTTGGAGGAGAATATGTTTGAAATGAATGTGATTTATAGTTGTGGTTTAAGTTTTAGGGTGCAATAAAGGCAACCCTACTCTGAGCTGCTGGTTTGGAAGTACTGAGGATATAGAGTTGCCTTTATGAGCATACAGTAGTTACAGGAGGAAATTGTGATGATTAATAGCTTATAATCACTGGATGCAACCCTGCAGAAAGATAAACATTTAGACTGAATAAACACTGAGTGCTTACTCTCTGCCAAGCACCACCATATTTTACCCTCGGAGACATCGTGCCAGGATATCATTAGCCTTAGTTCACAAATGAGGAAGATGGGCTCTGAGCAGAGTCCAGAGAGGGTAGGTTGGAAAACCTTCCTTGGAAAGCAGGCCTCTTGACTTCAGCTGCAGCTGGTCACAGTTCACTTGGGGTGCTGAATTTTCCAATAGAAATATTTTTCTATGTTTTCAAGTTGCAATAATTAAAAAGAGGCATATATTTAATTCTAAGACATTCTTTCTCATATCACACTGGTTATGAGTTATACTATCAATCAAAACCAAGTATGTGGAAATAAGTATTAATACATTTGAAACAAAGACAAACAGATTGCCAATTCAAGAATTAAAGACAGCATTACTTCTCTCTTGATGTTCTTATTCAGCCAAATAAACAAATTCCTGTGATTATTATTGATCATGAATAGAACTGTTTGGAAGAATATCTCAACGCTACTTGTAGTAGACACCTGGTGTTTTTTGCAGGAGGTCTGCTCAACAAAAGAACCCTCTTTCTGGTTTTGCTGAGTCTCTGTTGCATAGCTCTTGCTGGGAAGCCAGGTCACTACTTTACTATAGAATCTACCCAGTTTCTCCCCCATGCCCTGGAGGCCAGATGGAGGGATGGGCATGTAAGTGAGGCTCAGCCAGCCTGACCCCGTAACCCAAGATTTTGAATGTTGAGTGGGTGATCTCACACTGAGATAATATAGCCCAACACAAGTGGTGGACACCTTGTAGTCTATATTCAGCGGTGGCAGTAGTGACAATGCTCATCCCCAAATATTTTCATCCCTACCCTCCCTTACCTCCTTCCTGTTTTCCTGACACTATAGCCTCTCCTTTCAATTCATTAGCAGGTACGCTTCCACATCAGAAAAGCTTGAATTAACTTGAATGGTGGTCTGTGCTTGCAACCAATAGCATATTTATGTGATAGCACATCAGGAAAACATCTAAACCATACAAACCATAGGACTAATCGAAATGATTAAGTTAATCGTTATTTCTTTAATTTTTACCAGGGACAGGTGGATGGTTTTCAAAACACAGTGATTCACAACCCAAACAGATTCTTTTAGGTCCTCAGGGTTAATGACCATTGTCAAAATGAATGAAATACTGGATGTCTGGCCTAAAGCTCGGCCTACGGATGTTGGTTATTTTCCCAGGGTGGGGCCCAGCAACACAAGGTGCACAAAGTCCGGAGGCAGAGGGATGAAATAGGAAACGCACAGGCTTTGCAACCATTTCTGTCTACATCACCAGCTGTGCAATCCCTACAATTATCCAGCTTCTCTAGATTTTACTATCCTCATGTGTTCACTGGGGAGAAGCCCATATACTCTTCTAGTTGTATTAAGAGTTTGTGAGCCTGAAGCACCTGGTAGATACACGAAGACGTGTGGGCCAAGCCGTTTCCTCTTCTGTTATGACTTCTCTTAATTTCTGTATGTGGTGGAAACCATTGTCTATACAAAGGGGATAATAAAGGAAAAGATCACTCAAGGAGTTGTCTGTCAAAAAACCAGGGGAAACATTATATATACAAATATGTGTCTGTGTGTGGCTACTGGGATTCATATAACTAATATTTATAACTTTGATTATTTAAGAGTAATCCCAGAGGTCCATGACACAAAATACTTTGTAGTTTTGATAAAGCATATAAATGTTTGAACTGTATTCTGCAAAGGTGGTGATGGAGAGCAAATCACTTAGCTAGTGAATAAACCCAGCTGACTTCCCCAGCATTAGCAGTTCAGCTTATCTCTCGTTTTCTAGTAACTTCTCCTGCATATTGAAGTTCTATGAGGTGATCGAATTACAGTTTCTTTGTGGGAAAGGACCTCCAGAGGAGAAGGGGTACAGGTGATGCAAGGCAAGAGAGAGTGAAGAAGTACGAGGAAAAAGAAAAAAATAACCTGATTTTTCTTTTTTCTTTTTTTTAAGTTTCCTTTTATTTAAGTAGTCTCTATACCCAACATGGGGCTTGAACTCATGACCCCAAGATCAAGAGTCACATGTTCCTCTGACTGAGCCAGCCAGGACCCCCATAACCAACTGATCTTTCTAAAGAACAGATACCTTAGAGTTGAATCTGACCTCAGCAATGGCTTGGCTTGGAGTGGGTGAATTTCCAGTCTTACTCTCCATAGAAGCGCGACATAGGGCTACATGAAAACATTTTTAGCAATTGTTTCAGTCAGCCCAACACTGTTCGTCAAGTGAGAGAATATTAAAAGAGGTCATTTAACATTTTTATTCACATCTCATTGCAGTTTGTGTTTGGAATTGTTTGCTGTCATAGTACCAGGGAATTTGTTGGTTGGCAAAAGTTCATGAACCATTCTTTCTTTCTTTCTTTTTCTTTCTTTCTTTCTTTCTTTCTTTCTTTCTTTCTTTCTTTCTTTCTTTCTTTCTTTCTTTCTCTCTCTTTCTCTCTCTTTCTCTTTCTCTCTTTCTCTCTTTCTCTCTCTCTCTCTCTCTCTCTTTCTCTCTTTCTCCCTTTCTTTCTTTCTTTCTTTCTTTCTTTCTTTCTTTCTTTCTTTCTTTCTTTCTTTCTTTCTTTTTCTTTCTTTCTTTCTTTCCTGTCAGCGGTGGAATTTAATATAATGTTAAGGGGTCAGGATTTTACAAGGAAAAAAAAAAGTCTACATAATAATGGATTGATTGTCTCCCAAAGAATTTCGAGAACAGTTTTCGCACTTGATCTTAGCCAAAAGGCCGAGAAGTGATTGAGAACAGTTTTCAAAGAGAATCATCAAATCACAAAGCCACGGAGCACCCCAACCTGTCTTTCTGGTTATTTCAGATGATAATTTTAAATTAACATTCCAAATTGTGTTTATAATTCTGGGGACAACTCTGCAGACATGAATTTTAGGAAGTTAGCTATTATCAGATCAACCAGGCGCGATACAACCCATGAGATGGGGGGTAAGGGGTATGGGGTGGGTGGAGGGGAGGTGGGGTCATTTAGCTGATCACCACTTGAGGAAATCCTTTGATTTAGAATACATGATTACTGGTACTAAGGGAGTTAAGATAATTTGTCCCTTGCCTGTGCTTCTCCACCTTGGAAGGCTCAGGTCTACGAAGCAGTGTTTGACAGGAAAATAAAGCAAGAAGATTCAGGACGGCCAATCAGAAAAAGTCTGTAGCTCTTGCCTTAGTGAATTTCAGTTTGAACTGATAGGAGCTGCCTGAAAACATACCTCAGTTCTTTATGTAGGATTTTGAATCTTACTGTGTTTTAAGGAATGTGCAACCATTATGCTGTCTCTTTTGATGGATGAAAAACCTTTCCTCCATAGTCTCTACAATTAACATTATATTACTTTATTTCCTCTCTTGGAAGGACACATTATTTTTAAAGGTTATTTATTGTGCAGGTAGGTCCTCTCTGTGATTCCTTCCTCTGATGAGGTTACTTGGAATATTATCCTGCAGACATGCAGTAAAGCTCAGTAGCAGAGAAAATAACAGTGTCGTTAACCTCCTTAGCACTGGAGATAAATTAACACTAATAAGATAGGTACCAGGGTAGCAACTGACAGAATGACAGAATGAAACTCACCAGCCTAAGGAGGCGGTAGCAGGTGTCATTCTGCTATACTCCCCAGTCCTGTGTGGACCCTGTGGCTGGGAGCAGCTTATTCCTGCTTTGCTGACGTTCAAGCGTGCTGCCCTGAAGTCAAGTCCAGCTGATTCAGGGCTGCTCTCACCCTCCTCTGCTGTCCCTGCTGATGGAAACCGGCACCACCATTATTGAGTCTCCATGGATCCAGTAACTTTTCTCATCTCACTTCATGACAGGATATCATGACAACTTCATGGTAGATACATATGCCATGACTAGAGTGAGCTCTGCCATACTGGAAAACATTCTGTCAAAATATTGAAATGATGTGCTATGCGGGGAAATGGGCCACAGTGGATATCTTAGGAGAAGCAAGCTGGGGGAGGGGGGTGTGGGGGTGGAAAGAAACAACCTAAAAGATAAAAATTAAAAAAAAAAATAAAAGGATGTTGGTTATTCAGGTGTCCCCCATGTCACCTTTGGCCAGCCATGGAAATGAATTTTAAGTCTTAATTCATTAACTGACCACTAAATATGGTGATAATTAATATCTTGACTGCTTATTAATGAGCAACCCGTATCCTGTGTAAGCTACCTAGGAAGATGATCTATGAGGCATGACTAAGTTGCCCACTGTGAATTGATGGTGTCTCACACATGGAAATACAAACGTGTTAGTCGTTTGGCTTCATTATTAGAGGAGCTTTTAATAAGTGGACGGTTCTTCCAATCCTTTCTTGGTATTGCTGGGAGGGACTGCAGTTACACAGGAGGGAGACTCTTTGCTGTTATTTACCGCTGCCGGCCGGCTGAGATCGTGAGCAGCCTCCGGCTCACACCAGGTTCGCTTCTGAAGAGCCTTTGTCCGTGGCATGTGGAGTTTTTCAGGTTGGTGCCTTCATCCAGTTGCCAAAACATCTGGTTCAGTTTTGGGGAAATATTTGTAGTTATTTTTCCATCCGGAATTAATTACTGCCACTGGAACATTAATGGGTGCCCTGCTGGCTTAATAGATTCTGTCTGTACACCCTCCTATCTGTGAAGTGAAACCGACGAATCAGAGCTCTGTTTTGCTGTGACTTTTCTAAAACGCCACAAGCTGAAGAACTGGGGGCTGATGATTCAAATCTGGATGAACAGATAACAGATTTGTGAGACAAGGATTCGAATTTGCAAAGAAGATTATTTTGCTATTTAAATAATTTAGCATTCATTGAGAAAATCATCCACTATATTCCAAAATTAATACCTTAAGTACAATACGTTAATATCAATCATAGGAGTATATGTTTTAAAGTTAAAACTACTGTGATCTCTATTTAATGGGAATGTTTGCTTCTTTGTGTGTTTTTTTTAAATCTTTCAAACAAATGGGTTATATAGAAAAGATGAAGGAGGAGTTACTATTCATTACTTTCTGTTAGAAGGCACTGCGTTTAATGCCTTAAATATCTAATCTCATTTTAATCATTCAGATAGTATGAGGTAGGTATTATGATGGCCCATGTTACATACAAGGAATTTAAGACTCTCTGAGATTGTGTAACTTGACCAAGGTCATGCATTGAAAAGTGGTAGGAGGGCTAGGATTTGAATGCAAGTATGTTGGACCTTGAGTTCACTCTTTTAACTATGATGCGAATGGTATACCTTTATCATCCCTTTTTCAAACATCTGTTAAACACTTGAGGTCTGGCCAAGGTACTTGTGCTGGAGGCACAAAAAGGGAACAAGTTGAGGTTCCTGGTGCTGCCAGAGTGGCTGGCAGCCAAAACGGGGTCTCTGTTGCATGATAGTAGGCTTGACTAGCTTGGTTGCGATTCTGCAATGCTTTCTACAGGCTTAAAGCTTCACCCCCCAAAAGGCCTGTCCCATTGCAACTGTGGCTGTTAACATGGTTGGAATGAATGAAATATATCTTTAAAACCTATAAGATAGTAGTAGCTTATCACCACCTAATATTTAGTAGCAAGCCAGCCTGTTATAGTGGCTGAGATGACTGATTTCAGAATGAAAAGGATTTGCCTCTGAGTCTTTGCTCATACTCTTAGGAAGTTGTTCAGCCTTTTGGAGGTAACACTTTTCTCATTTATAAAGTGGAGATAATGCTGTTGTTTTCATTTGGTTTCTCTGACCACTGGATGAGATGATGTACTATACTCTAGCACAGTGCTTAGCATATAGTGACATCTTAGAAATGTCATTGCTCTTCTTATTAGGAAAAGAAAAGAATATCACAGGGACTCATTTTCTCTCCATGTGTTCATTCCAGCCACGTGAGTCTCACATATTTCAGTCTGTAAATTGGCTCTTCCCCGGAAGCGTATGAAAGTTCCAGAGATGAGGCAGCATAGCTTGGTAGCTCCCACCAGCTCAGTTTATCTCCTGGCTGGTTTGAATTCTGGCTTTATCTAACAGGATTTCTATTTATTCCTGGGTTGTTCATCTCATGCTGCAGGTGGATCTCTTGATTCCTAATTTTTTTGCTTATCTCCTGGATATTACTGCTTCCTTTATTCCCCTCTTTCCTTGAAAGTATGCTACTGTTTTGGACCTCCAACAGAGAACTTTAACTTGTTTTAACCTGACCATACCTTTCTCCCATGATAGCTGTGGCCTGTTGCTGCCCAGGCCCTAAAATAACAAGATCCGGGTTCTGTTTGTTTGGAGCAGGGGCATGTTTGAAAGTTGCCAAATTGGCATTCAGATGTATGACCAACACACAGGCCAGTAAGGATGAGAATATAAATTTTTGGAGGAAATAAAAGTTTAAAGTAAAATAAAAACAAAAACAAACAAACAAAAAACCCAAACACACACACACATTTTTGGAGGACACACATTAATATTTTGCCAGAAGAATGTTTTCAGTAGATTGTGCCAATGTGAAATAACATACACAAAAATCCCTGGGGTTAGAACTAAAGGGAATTCCCACTGAATTGAGGAAAAAGTTTTGCATAAGAGGAAAAGCGCAAGTATAGACATACAGTAGGTCAGTTTGAAACTTGACTCTCTCAAAAATTTGCTTTGTAACTTTGAGGAAATCACATTCTCTCTCTGAGGCTTTTTTTTTTCCTTAATTTTCTGTAGGAGGATTATATTATAATCCATGTCACAGATTATTGGGAAGATTAAATAAAATCACATCAAATAGTTGATCTATTTCCTTGTAGGTAGTGGCTATGATTTCTTGCTGCATTCATGCAGGTATTCTTGCACAATAGCTGTGTATGTGGGTCAGGTCCAGCAACTGTCAAGAATGAACTCTGGGACTCAGTTAAGGTCATTTTCACTTTGTTTTGCTATAAAAAGGTTGATGAGTTCAGCAGCCTGTATGGAGTAATAGCTTCTGGGAGGAATTAGTGGGGGAAGATTCTGAGGCTTCCATTGTCATGTAGAGCAAGGCTGTTTTATTTTTTCAATGACTAGACTTGATTTTTTTCGAGCCGTTTCAGGTTTATAGAAAGTTGAGCAGAAAGCACAGAGTTCCCATATCTCCCTCCTCCTGCACAGTTTCCCCTGTTATTAACATCCCCTTTTGTTAACATCGTCCCCTATTATTAGCCTTGGTGTGGTATATTTGTCACAGCTGATGAACTGATACCAATACATTTTATTAATGAAAGTCTGTAGTTTACGTTGGGGTTCACTCATTGTGTTGTATAGTTCTAAGGATTTTGACAAATGAATAATGTCAGTTGTCATGGTGGATGCAAATGCACCCACCACTACCGTATCGTAGGGAATGGTTTAACTGCTCTAAAAATTCCCTGTTTTCCACCTATTCAACTTTCCCATCCTCCCTTTAAATCCTTGGCATCCACCGATCTTTTACTGTCTCCATAGTTTTGCCTTTTCTGGAATGTCATATAGTTGGAATCATATAGCATGTGGTCTTTTCAGATTGGCTTAACTCACTTAGTAATATGCATCGAAGATTCCTCAATGTCTTTGTGTAGCTTGGTAGCTCATTTCTTTCTAGTGTTGAATAATGTTGCATTTTACAGACATACTATAGTTTATCCATGTACCTATTGGGGGACATCTTGATTGCTTCTAACTTTTGGCAATTATGAGTAAAACAGCTATGAACAGTCATGTGCAAGTTTTTGCGTGGACATAAGTTTTCAACTCACTGGAATAAACACCTAGGGGTGTTATTAGTGGATTGAATGGTAAGACTGTGTTTAGCTTTGTAAGAGACCACCAAACTGTCTTCCAAAGTGGATGTGCCATTTTGCATTTCCATCACGAATGGCTGACAGTTTCCCTTGCTCTACCCCTAGTCAGCATGTGATGTTGCCAGTGTTTTGGATCTGTCATTCTAATAACTATGTAGTAGTATTTTGTTCTAATTTGTAATTTCTTAGTGACACGAGATGTTGAACATCTTTTCGTCTGCTTATTTACTATCTGTATATCTTCTTCTTTTTAAAGATTTATTTATTTATTTGAGAGACAGAGAGTCCAAGGGAGGGAGAGGCAGAGGGAGAGAATTTTCAAGCAGACTCTCCACTGAGTGCAGAGCCCCAGGCAGGGCTCATTCTCATGACCCATGAGATCATGACCTGAGCCGAAACCAAGACTCAGATGCTCAATCAACTGAGACACCCAGGCACCTCTGTATATCTTCTTCAGTTAGCTGTCTGTTCAGATCTTTTGTTCATTTTTAAATTAGGTTGTTTATTTTCTGTTCGTTGTTGAGTTTTAAGACTTCTTTTTGTATTGCAGACAGTAGTCCTTGAACAGGTAAATACTTTTCAAATGTTTCCTCTCAATCTGTGACTTGTCTTTTCATTCTTTCAAGTGTCTCTTGCAGAGTGGAAGTTGTAAATTTTAATGAAGTCCAATTTCTCAATTTTCTCTTTCATGGCACATGTTTTTGGTGTTATATCTAAAAAATCACCATCATATCCAAAGTCACCTAGAGTCACCTCAATTCTATTTTCTACAAGTTTTATGGTTCTGTGTTTTACATTTAGGTCTATGACCCATTTTGAGTCGATTTCTGTTTCTTTTTTAATCTTTAAAATTTTTAATTAATTTTTACTACTTATAGGGTCTGAGAATCATTGAGATAGAGAAACTTGAGGATAGTGGTCTCAGACACTGGTAACAAATTCCGTACTTGGAGTTGCTATTTTGTTCTCTTAGATGTGAAACTCTATTTCAACACAAAATACCGGTTTTTTCCTTATGTTCATAAATGTTACTGGAAAAATAGAGTGCAAATGTTGAGATCTGTTATGTAACTCCTTTTCATTCTATGGTCAGGGAGGAATGGGTACCTCAACTCATACTCCTCTGTAATTACCAGCATTACACACAGTAATGTCCCTAATCACCAGTACTATCAGAAAATGATTATCAGGATTCCACTTAGTTTCTGTGAAATATTCTAGGCAATTAGAATATTGAGTGTCTGCTAGAATCCCATACCTCTGCAGCTGCTCAGGGATTTTAAAGGATGAACCCTTATATAAGCCCCCCTTACATCCTCTGTGTCCACCCGGATGAAGAGCTCTGGGTAATTTTAGACAGCACAGCCCCAAGGCCAGTGGGGATTCTGGAAGCACACAGCTGATACGTAGCACAGAGAATATGGTAGCTTAGCTTCAGGACTCAGAAAGTATGAAAAAGTCAGAACTTTGTATACAGGGCTTCTCAAACTCCATTGTGCATTTAAGTTACTTGGAGATCTTGTTAAAATGTGGATTCTGATTTGGTAACTCTAGGGTGGAGCTTAAGATTCTGTGTTTCTCACTAGGGCCAACTTGGCCATTAGATACTCTCTTCAGGGCCCAAGCCTTCATTTCTTTTAAAATCTGAAGGAAAAAAGTTGAATGTTTAGGTTGAAGAAAAAGGTTTTAAGTATAATATTAATATATCTGAATTTATATTGGCATAATCATAAAAATACACTTTTCACTTTTCTTTATTGAGAGGGACCGTGAAGACAAAAGCACCAATGGTCCACTGATGTCATAATGGGGCCCTGTTTCTAACCCTGGTAGCAATGCAGCTGGCCCAGGGACTGCATTTGGAGTAAAAGCTTTTATCAGCTTCTCTTATGGGTGGATGATGAGAGGGGATATTTGAAACCATGTAGCATTTCTGAGATTCTCTCCTTATTAAATAAAGTCTACATGTGCAGGTCAGACTCTCATACCTGACTATTTTATTTTTATTTAAATTTAATTAATTAACATATAGTGTATTGTTAGTTTCAGAGGTAGAGGTCAGTGATTCATCAGTCTTCTGTAACACCCAGTGCTCATTACATCAAGTGCCCTCCTTACTGTCCGTCATCCAGTTACCCCCTCCCCGCAGCAACCCCCAGTTTGTTTTCTATGATTAAGAGTCTTTTATGGTTTGTCTCCCTCTCTGATTCATACCTGAATACTTTAACAGAGAATGCACTTTTCCCGGTTTTCATGGCAATGACTTTCTTGACTATCGGTGTATTTTCTCTTTCGAATGAACTCCCCAGAATACTGGGCCCACAGTATATAATCAGTTAAATCTTTCAACTGCTATTGTCAGCTTTGGTAGGTTTCCTTCAACATAGGCATTCTCTATGTGATTGGTAAATGTGTTCAAGGCAGTCTCTGAAATGTCTTTGCTATTTACTCAGGATTTCTTCTTTCTCCACGGAGAGAACAAAGCCATTTACCTCCCCTGTTCCTGTCAGCCCTTGCCTTTTCCTAAATTAAACAAATATTTGTTAAGAACTTATTCTATGCCTTCATATTGTCCCTGCCTTCAGGTTGCTCTCTTAACTTCCTTTTACTTGAGTCCCAGAAACATCTAAAGTCCCAGAAACAAAACAAAACAAAATACCAACTAACTTACCAGCTAAAGGAACTAACCAAAAAATTCCACCTGGAAAAAAGAGGAAATCTCTCACCTGATCCCTTTGCCATTTTCCATGACAGTGGTTCTCAAAGTGTGGTCCCCAGACCAGCAACATCAGCATCACCTGGAAACTTGTTAGAAAACACAAACTCTATGGGGCGTCTGGGTGGCTCAGTCGTTAACCGTCTGCCTTCGGCTCAGGTCGTGATCCCAGAGTCCTGGGATTGAACCCCGCATCGGGCTCCCTGCTCCCCGGGAAGCCTGCCTCTCCCTCTCCTGCTCCCCCTGCTTGTGTTCCCTCTCTCGCTGTGTCTCTCTCTGTCAAATAAATAAATAAAATCTTAAAAAAACAAAAAAACACACAAACTCTAGGACCCACCTCAGACTTACTGAATCAGAAACTGGGGGTGGGGCATCAAACTGAGTTTTAACAAGCCCCAGGTGATTCTTAAGCAAGGTCTTATTTGACAATCACAGCCCTAAAACATTCGTTCTTAACTAAGCTGCAAAATAGAATCACCTGGAGAGCTTTAAAAAACACAGATGCCCGGGCTCTCATCCAGACATTCCGATTCAGTTAGTTTGTACTGGGGCCTGAGCATGGATATTTTTAAAGAGCTTCTCAGATGATTCTAATGTACAGGCAGGGTTGAGACCTCTGTGCCATCTGTTTCTTCACGTTAAATTCTTTGATGGCAGGTGTGTTTGGGTAAATGTGTGTGTCTGTGTGTGTGCGTGTCAGTAACCTGGTGTGACTGTGTATGAGCTTTGAATCTTTGTCTAATTAAGCCTCATTCTTAGAAAACTGCCTGTCACAAAGGTTGTTCTAGAATAATCGAGTTGGTGGTTATCAAACTGTGCCCATGGGCCACATCTAGTCCAGATGCTATCTTTGGACTAAGAATGATTTTTTTTTTTAAACATCTTTAAAGGGTTGCTAAAAAATAGAGTCATGTGGCAGAGAACATATGTGGTTCTCTAACCCTAAACATGTAGCATTTGGTCCTTTACAGATTATCTTGCTGACCCTGCCAGGAGATGCATCAGGGACATCTATAAAAGAGTTTGTAAACTGGCCTTAAATATCAGGGTAGTTACCTGCTAAGCCTGTGTGAGTCTTAAATGATGTAACACATGAGGGACTTCAGCTAAAACTTAAAGCATTTGGAGAGGTAGAAGGAAGACGACAGCCATTTTACCTAAAGCTTTTGGGAAGGGGGCAGACTTCAGGAAACTCAACTTAGAGCACTCCTCTCAAACTTAGAACACGGGGTTCATGACATGTTGGGTTCCTTCATACAGAATACACTCTATCCTCCATTGAACCACAGGGATTTGCAGCCATGGTTATACTTTATTTTAAAAGATATATCAGGAGCACTTTTTAATTTTTTAATTAATTTTTTAAAAATATTTATTTAAGTAATCTCTACACCCAGTGTGGGGCTCGAACTCATGACCCTGAGATCAAGAGTCACATGCCCTTCCTACTGAGCCAGTCAGGCCCCCTATTTTTTATTTTTTAATTAATTAATTACTTACTCAAAGTAAGCTCTATGCCCAACATAGGGCTTGAACTCACTACCCTGACATTGGGAATTGCATGCTTTACTGACTGAGCCAGCCAGGTGTCCAAGGAGCATTTTTTAAAGAGAACCTTGAAATTTATGGGAAATTGAGGCAATAGTACAGAGAGTTCCCATGGATCTCCTTTCTCTCCTGTTCACAATTTCTGCTGTTGTTGACATCCTGCAGTACTGTGGTACATCTGTTAGCATCAGCAAATCAATATCAAGACATCGTTATTAAGTAGACTCCATAATTTACATTAGGGTTGACTCTTGTTGTACAGAAGGTTCTGTGGTTTTGACCAATGTGCAATGGTGTGTATGTATCCACCATTATCGTATCATACAGAATACTTCATTACCTTAACAATCATCTGTGCTCCACGTCTTCATCCTTCTCTTCCTCCCCCAAACTTCTGGTAATGACTGATCAATTTTTACCTTTTCCAGAATGTAATCTAGCTGGAATTATACAGTACATTGCCTTTACAGACTGGCATCTTTCACTAAACAATATTTTTTTTTTTAAGATTTTATTTATTTGAGAGAGAGTGCAGGGGGAGGGGCAGAGGCAGAGGGAGAAGCAGGCTCCCCACTGAGCAGGGAGCCCAATGTGGGGCTTGATTCCAGGACTCTGAGATCATGATCTGAGCTGAAGGCTGACGCTTAACTGACTGAGCCACCCAGGCGCCCCTAAGCAATATGTTTTAAAGGTGCCTACATATCCTGTAGTGCCATGATAGCTCATTTCTTTTTATTTCAGGCTATGGATGCACTTTTTTGTTGAAGTTACGTTGTGGGGCAGCCTGTTCCATCTCAAAATCTGTTCCATTCGACATATGGCTTTGTAAGAGAGGCCATTTCTTTCTTTCTTTTTTTTTTTTAAGATTTTATGTATTTATTTCAAGAGAGAGACAGAGAGCAAGCAGGGGGAGGGGCAGAGGCAAGGAGGAGAGAGAATCTCAAGCAGTTGTCACGCTGAGTGTGGAGCCCAACAAGGGGATGGATCTCATGACCCGGAGAGCATGACCTGAGCTGAAATCAAGAATTGGATTAACTGACTGAGCCACCCAGGTAGCCCAAAAGAAGCCATTTAGAAATGGCCTTAGAAGGCAGATGTTGTTCTCACTGCCCCAATTTCCCTTCACTCTTCATTTCACTATGTACCCACCGAACACCTCCTTGAAATGACTGCTTGTGCTTTTATTGCCCATCTCTCCTTGCTGGAGTATAAGACCCATGAATATAGGAATCTTGCCAATTTTATGCAATCCCACATCACCAGCACAGAGCACAGGGCTTGGTATAGAGTAGGCATTACACAAAATCTATATAGACTGGTACTTCATAACTGCTCTTTTTTTTTAATGCAATAACATAAACAAAAGATTTGTAGATTGAATATACTGGGGGACTCTTACCAAGAAAAAGAGTTCTTTTTAACTGCAGGAATTTTCAGAGTCCTTAATATGCTAAAGTTCTAGCTTGACAGGTAAATGTCATACATATTATAATGTCAAGATTCCAAAATGTTTGTAACCACTTGTATCAGATGCAGGTACTACAAGGCAGAATCATCGATAAAAGTTTATAAGAAAATGGAGCTGGTGAATTCCTAATCAACACAAGCAGCTGTATATTTACGGGACTTTACTTGGTATTCTTTTCTTTGATAACCTAGTAGTTTATACAATTGATTGTGCATAATATAATCATGGAGGTTTGTTTCTGCTGCAGTCACCTGAATATTTTTACATTGTTTAAAATGAGACGGAGTCAGTCTTCTAAGAATAATTCTTTTCCCTGATTAAAAGGTGTCCTGAAGTAGAGACTAGTTTATGGACCCAATCACTGAGGAAAAGTACCCAAGTTATCCTCTCATATAAAATGTAATAAGCCATGATGGTTTGGAGTACTTTGATGTCTTACTCTCTATTCTGATGGGAAATGAGAGGTCTCTGGTGTCATTTCATTTAGGGAGAGCTATTCATCCCAGATAATCCTACAGTTATTCAATTAGCCAAACACCATCATTCTTACTTTTTAAATTAGTTGGAATTCTCTGGTGAAAATCAGTCCAGGTTGAAAATCCATCCAATCATCCAACAAAAATTGGACTGCCCTCTGAGTTCAAGGTGTTGTGTCTCTATGATCAATAGGAGATGAGTGAGAAATGGCCTGGCTCCCCTAACACCTATGATCTAGCAGAAGAGCTAGCCATACCCCAAGTTTACAAAGGGGCCTTGAAGCAAGATGCTTGAAACATAGAAAACAGAAAAATAATAATGCAGATGCTTATTATTCAAAAAAACAGGGGGAAATAGGGAAAAGCACAGGTATTTTTTAATCATCTTTATCCTACTAATAGAAATTTTTCTGTGTAATGAAGAAGAAACTGGATAAAGCCCTGGGCAAGCTCTGAAAAATTTTGTTCGAAAGTTAAATGAAAGGACATCCTCCGTATGCTCCCAGAAATGGCAAATGGCACTGTATACGTTATAGTTTACAGAAGCAGGTACAGAAAAAAATTGAACTGGCCCTGCATGAGAATTTCGAAGCAACCATTCTCTGGGGATTTCAGTCTTCTTTCAGCTGGGATAATTGGCAATAGCTGAACAATCAAGAAGTCACATGGTTAATCAAATGACCAAAATCACTGTATTGATTGTTCTTGTTTTGTTCCTGTTATTTCAGCTATCAAAACAGAGCAATCTAATCTATTTTATAGTTGACAGCTATGACTGCAGCCCAAATGTATTTGATTGGGAAATATTAAACACATGTTAAGTGTTGAGCTCGGTGAATCTGGTCTGTTAATGACAGCTTGCAATAGGAGATTGCAGCCCAACTTAAAGCATCCCAACTTTGCAAGTTTCAAATATCTTCTAGTCCCCATGGGAAATAACAAGTGAGTAGCCGTTACCTTTTCTTCATGATTTGCCTGTTTTTCTTTCTATTTTCCATAACTTTTAAGTAATCGCTACCCTCAATGGGGGGTTCAAACTTATAACCCCGAGATCAAGAGTTGCATGCTCTCCTGACTGAGCTAGCCAGGGCCCCTATTTTCCATGACCTTTAATAACAGAAATCTGTGCAAAATGAACTTGAACTTTTAAGAGGTTTTCTTCTGTTTATATTCCCAATATGATTTTCCCCATCCTTATTTCTATAGTCTGATAGACTGGTTACAATTGAATTAAAAAACAAATACTAGAGTATATAAATCCCCTGGCAATAGGACACCTGATGGTACAGAATTCTACCTAGAAAACTACATATATTTACTTATTTTTTTCTAAACATAGTCCATTCTGAGAGTGCTTTTGAAATGTTGAATGCTTAACTTAACCAAAAGTTGGTCTTAGCCAATGATCTGGTTACAACAAACAATAGAAAGAATTCACCACCTGAAAATAATTTTAACAGGATGCAAACTGAGCACTGTTTTTCTTTACCTAAAGTGTGAGTCACACCACCGTCCTGTTCTTTCCCTTGCTTTGGGGAGTTAATGTTTTACAGAAGTTCTAGGGATGGATTGATTTGCTTAGGTGTTGGTTTTGCTTTGATGTGCAATAGACAGATGCTGTCAACCTTGGTAAGACAAGGCAGCCTCTTGTCTCCTGGAGAGCCTTGGGACTCATTTCACAACTCATTCATTAGAAAACCAAGCCCATCTCAAAAAGAGGCCAACAACAGTACTCCAGAGCCCTCTGATGCAGGGGAGAGCAACCCTGTATCCCTGGGGGCAGATAAAACTCAACCTCTGAACCTCAAAGCAAGCTTTTGTGCTGGGAGGGAGCAAATTTATGACAGTTGATGAACCAAAGAAACCATGGGCATTTGAAGGAAAAAAGGTTAACTGAACATTGTCTTTTTGTTGGTGGGGATGGATTTGTTCTTTTTGTTCTTTCCCTTTTGAAGTATTTCTAAAGGGAAGAAAGTCTCCCGCTCAATCACATTTAAAAAAAAAATAATATACAGCGTATTCTAAAGAGCACATTGGAAATCTCACACCCACTAGGTAAGAGTTCCAGGACTGCACTTGAGAAGGGAACTATACTAGTTGAGCAGTAGATGGTCTTAGTTTGAGCCATGGTCAGTGGTGGAAGATCCATGCTGCTCCTTTGAAAGTTCTGGAAATGTATAGCCAAGGTCACAGCTTGATCTTAGCCAACTTCAAACCTCCACATGGAGACAGCAAGTGACTTCTGTCTCAGTCCAGAAGGTGGTCAGAAATCTCTGGTTATCTGAACCCTGGGATTATTATTCAGAATCATCAGGGCCTTGAAAATACATGAATAGAAATAACAGTCCTCAGGGGTCCTAGGGAAGGTGAACAACTTCTGATCTACACTGCCATTCAAAGAACCACCTGGTGAAGAATGATTATGCTTCTTATGGGTAGAGTCTATTGAGAAAAATTTAGAGCATCTAAAAAGCAACAGTAGCAATAAAAAAAAGACAAAACTGAAGTTCATCGGAGAGGCTAAATATTATTTAACCTTCATCTTGAGTACCTGGATTTCTGACATCCTATATGCACTATGTGTTTCTTAACCCTAATCTTGCCTACTTTAAACCTTGACTTTATTATGCCCTTACTTCTTCTAATAGCTTCCCCAGTATTGAAATGCTATTCTCATCCAGCTACCCGTGGTAACCCACATTCCACTGATACCCACTGATGAGTCTGTTGTGACAAACAGGATGGTGTTTTGGAATTACAAATAAAAAGGTTCAAAATCCACTTTATTCCAGCTTCTTTTCCTGCTTGTGAAAGTAACAAAAACACTGTCAAACATTCAGAAGTTGAAGTGCATGAAATATGTACACAAATAAATACCCAGGGTACAGTGTTTTTTAGCTTTTGACTTGTTTTCTTTTTTTCCTGGTGAAATCCAAAGGAGTCAAGCCTAGGGACAGTGTTTTTATTACATTGGCACAAGACTCCTGTGTAGTCAAAGTACGCAGGTGCCCACATGAGGTAATATTGTGTGTGCAGGTAATATTTCAAGTCCACAGAGTATTTTTTTTTACCCATCCTGTTTTATTCTGTTAACTCTTTATTCTGGGCTGATCAATGCCCCAGAGAGTTTTGATTCCTAGTGGCAGTTTCAGTGGGATTGGGCAGATACCGCGTCTCTAGGTTTTTAGTGAAAGTTCTGGTGTCTAGTGGTCCAGTCAATGAAAGAGAAATTAAACACTTACAGAGCTGAGCTAGCCAGATGCATCAAGTTCAATATCAAAATGAGAGTCCTCCAACACGAACATATTTCATCATCCAAGCCTCCCAAGCCAGAGAATTTAAAAAGTTAGGTCAGGAACTAGGTAGAAAGGTTGAGCACCAAGGAGTTTCAGAAAACAATGGTTAAGCATCCAAGAATCATCTGGATGAGAAATGGCTCTGCCAGATCCTGAGTTTCTTTTGTCTTTTTTTGTGAAATCTTCCAGACCCACCTGCTCTTGCACATAGCATGATCTAGGGCAAAGAATATGTGACTTGGAGTCTGCACAGTTCGGATATTTACTACCCTTCTGGAGCATTTATTCTGTGGTACTGTATATACAATCTCTCTAACCCTCACAATCTGCTTCCGTGCTGGGATTATTATCTATATTATACAGGCACGGAAATAGAGTCTCAGAGAGGTTAAGTAATTCTTCAAAAATCGCAAAGCTAGCACATGGTATTTGAACCCATTAATAATCAGTGGAAACTGAAACTGTGAAATGGGAATTATAAAATGTGAGGTTGCTGTGAGGATCAAGGGGAACATGACAACGTATCGTAAAGGCAACTCAGCTTGATAGAGATGCTCCCCCTTTTCCACCGCCTTACCTGCACCAGAGCTGGAACACTGCCCCATGTCAGAGGAGCTTACCCACTCCTGGGGATGGAGAACAAACCTCCCAGTGGCTGTGGCTGACTGGGGGATCAATAAGATGTCATGGGGGGGCACCTGGCTGGCTCATTCGGGAAAGTATGTGACTCTTGATCTCGGGGTTGGGAGTTCAAGCCCCACATTGGGGGTGGAGCCTACTTGAAAAAAATAGAAAAAGAAAGAAAAGAAATCATGGGACCTCTAGACCTATGCTATCGAATATGTAGGCGTCAGTCTCAGCTGGCCATTGAGCTCTGGAAGTGTGGCTGCTCCAAACTGAGACATGCTGACGTTGAAAAATACCCACCAAACTTCAGACTTGGTCCAAAGAAAGAGAATGTAAAATACCTCAATAACAGGGTTTATATTGATCACACATTAAAATGATAATATTTTGAATACACTGGGTTAAATAAAAAAGATTTTTGAATTAATTTTACGCTTTTCCCTTTTTTTAATACAACTATTAGAAAATATAAATTTATGTATATGGTTGCATTATATTTCTATTGAAAGGCGCTGGTCCAGAAACTTTGTGACTTGGTCTTCCTATTTTTAAGACTGTCTTCTTATACAATCTATGGTCAAGAGTCTTGATGGCCTTTGGATATATAAAGCATTAATATTTCCTAGAAATAAACTAGTGTGCTCCTGACAGCTATCTGCACTGCATAAAAATTAATTAGCTTTGTTACATGTCAAGTAGTCTTTTAAAACAAAAATGATAACATAAAACTCTAAGTTGTCTTGGAAGATGCAGGCAAGTCCTGGTGGGAAGCGGAGGAAGAGCCAGAAAGCACAGAGAAGCTGGCCAGCATGCCGGGTGTGACAGGTGGTACCTGCCCCTTTTGGGAGCATGATGCATCCAACTGAGAAGTTCAGAAAAGAGATGGTATTGGCTTGGATTAATCTTGGAATTTCTTCTAAGAAGTTCCCTATCACCATTAACCTTGAGGCTTTCATTTCTTTCTAATAGACTATTTTTTAGAAAAGCTTTAGTTTTGCAGCAAAATTAAGTTGAAAGCATAGAACTTCCTGGATAGCGCCTGTCCCCACACATGTACAACCTGCTCCACTATCAGCATCCAGCACCAGAGTGACATATTTGTTTCAATCAATAAGCCTACATAGATGCATCATGATTGCCCGAAATCCGTAGGAAGTTTTGTGTTTTGGTGGTTTTTTTTTGGTGAAATACATAATTTTCTATATGTATGTGTGGTTAGTTTTATATTTGTATATACATATATACCCACTTGCTTTAAAAAAAAATTATTCAGGATAGTGAAAAGGAACTTAAAGTTTTGGGGAAGACAGTTGGTGGGTAAGTGGAGGGTCTGGGATATGCCCTCAGGTCTGTTGAAATCCAAAGCCAAGTTGTCCTCTATGGGTCAGGAAATGAATGAAAAATTTCAGAGCATGAGATCTAAGATTAATACTAATTTGTCTGGATGCAGAAACTTGCATGATCTCTACCATTCAATTTTCTCATCTATAAAATGGGAATGATTATATTAACCCCAGAGGGTTGATGTCTGCATGAAAGTGAGAGAATACTGCATGTTTGATCCAGAGCAAGCACTCCCAAAATGACAATGATTATTAATTCACTAAATAATGCACGTTTCAAATAACTTCTCCTTTGGACAATGAATGAGTCCTATCTGAATCACTTGACAGCTTCTACCCCAGGGCTTTGAATCACATTCTTGCTTGATGAGCTTCCAATATGCTTGTCTGGTTCTTGCACACAGCAGCTGTCTTGGACACTGCCTTTCTATTGCTTATGCTCCCTTGGTCTTGGAAAGGTCCAGCCTTAATCTTTAGTAAATCTAGCTTGAAAATGCTGTGGTCTTGGAATGTTTTACAAACCTTCACCACTCTCTAACTAACTGCTCTAATGAAGAGAAGAATGGTAATTGAAATGAGACTAATTAGATTGTCAATTACCTGCCTCCTCACATAGGTAATTGAAATCCCCCTAATTATGGTGTCTGTGTGTCTAGATGCTTTGTACTGAGGAATTATTAATGGAAAGCAGCTATAGATGAAGTAACAGGAAATCTTGAAAAATGATTTAGAGAAAATTTGCTTTAATGCACTCATTCTTTCAAAGCAAAGATGTTATATATCCAATCCAGCAATGAAGTCATCAAGGAGGAAAGAAAATCAGCCCAGTATTTTGCTTTGACTATAAAGTTCAGGTTTAAAAGCAATAAGATGATATTAAACCCTGACCTTGACCTTGATTTCTATTTCCTATTTACCCCTGTTAAAAAAAAAAAAAAAAAAACACCACAAAAACAAAACAAAAAAATCCCTCCTTTGGGTCCATGGGTTCTTTTTGCACGGAAGGAATCAGCAGGTCCTTAGAGGACCTCAAGATAAATATAGAAAGTGGGATTTGCAGATGAGGTGCAAAAATGTATGCAAAATTAAATATATACATCAAACAAATGACTTCCTCTGAGTGCCCACTAGGAAGAGTTTTTATTGAAGTGGCTTCAGGAGTGAGTAGGGAAGGCAGTTTTGATTACGGAAAAAAAGTCATAATGATGAAATCCTTAGAGTTCTCACAGCTAGGAAGGTGGTTTCCAAATTTAAGCAAAGAATGTTCTTAGAAACGAGACCTCTTCCATACTCATTTCAATATCTTAGTGGAAGAGTTTACTGAGAGAGAGCAGTAAGGTCACACTGATGACTGTATTTGTATTGGGATAATTTTTAAAGCTTTTTCTAGCACTTTGACATCTGATTGCTCATCAGTTTTATAATAAACTTGAAGTTAGACAAGGGGAATTGACCATGACAGAGTGCTATTTAGATCAATCCCAGAGTCTAGGGGAATGTGGCCATTGCATGAGTAAAGCCAGGCTCTCACTGCAGTGCCCTCAACCCTGCATGCCCCCACCCCAGCATGGTGTTCACATTTCAGAGATAATGTGCTCAAGAGTTCTCATTGTGGGAGTCCAGGAGTGGAGTAGCACTATGGTCTGTGATGTCTGGAAAGTGGTGGATGGTATCATTGCACCATCGAGTCTGTGCTCAGTACCAATACCATATGACATCATTTGCTGAAAATTGGGTCCCTTCTTGTTTAGTGAAATGGTAGTGCAGTAAAGTCATTTTAGTGGATAATAATCAGCATATTTTTGGAATAAAAATAGAATATAATTCTAATATCTAATAAATAATAATAATAATAGATAATTCTAATATCTAATAAAAATAGAATATATTTCAAGATGTAATTTTACATTTCTGCATTTTAAAAAGTTTGGCCATAATCTAGACGCACGCTTCTAATTCATATACCTGCACATGTGACCTTTGTGAACAGAAATTTGCATGTATAATCTGTGTTTACTTGTAACTTTCTGGTAATATACTGCTTATATCTGTGGATTCAAGTTTCTGAAGTGAATACTAATAAAAAAAAAACCCTAGGCCAAAAAATATATATATAATAGAAAATATCAAGGCGGAAACACAAGTAAAACAAATGTCTTTAAAAAGAAAATGTTGAGAAAAAAATAAAGAAAAAGAAAAAGAAAATGTTGAGAATCTCTGACTTTTAGATTTATGGGAAAACCCAGTCCCCTCTCTAGGAGATGTTTAGAGGTAGGACTCTCTATTGGATGTAATAAGTAACCTTCTGATTCTTGCTTATTTGAATAGTGAGTGGAGACCCAGGGACAGTACTAGACTTATAGGGGAAAAAGTGGAAAAGGTAGGGGTAAATTTGAGGGGGGAAAAAAAAACACAAAAAATGTACTGTCTTTGATCCTCAAGCCAGGGGGAAGGGTCATGCTGATTATAATGACAATTAAATACCTTTGTTTTAGGAATTCCTAAAACTGCTGGGTGGTTTACATGATTATATTCTAAAGCATGATAAGGAATCTCAAGTTTTCTAATCTTCATTGTGATGAGCTCAATCAATGAGGTGGGAAAATTTAGTTAATACTTTTCCTTCCTCCAGCTGTCTCCTGAATGACAAAGGCCCAAAGTGTTTTCAGGCTTTCTGGAAACTGCTAACTGGTTGAACAGTTCATCTAATAAGAACGATTCAAATTTCACTGAAAGGGGAATCCATAAAGAGAACATGTTTTTTCCGATGTTAACATTTGTCTTCTTTTTGTTGCTTGGGGTGTAGGCCAGTGATAGTTTCCGATGGCACAGGAAATTGGTGGCATAGCAACATCGTGTCTTGATGGGATTTGATGGAGGAGTTGTTAACTTTCCTATCAACTCAGAGTACCTCCCATTGGCAGCATCGGCCCTCAACCTGGTTTCATTCCTACTGCATGCCCAATTTTTCTCAAGCATCTATGTTGCACTTTCCCTGGTTCCCGGCTCTATTCATCCATCCAATCATGGGTGCATCATTTATTAAGGTCCTGCTGTGTGCTGAGGGCACAAAGAAAGGAAATTATGGATGTTTCCCTTCAGAAACTTACAGTCTTCTTAAGCATCTCCAGCCCCAATTCACTAGTAGGAGCCTATGGCATATACTGCTTATTGGCTAGCCCAACGGCTTTTCCAATGTCCTTCTCATTCTCCATCTTCCCACACAACCAGGGGTGATTTTGTCACTTTTCTGACCAATGAGATACAAGAAGAACCTGATGGAGGGAGGGAAGGGTCGTAGAATTTCCTGATAGAAGGCACAAAAGTGCCTGGCACTTCCCCTTCATACTTTCTTTCTGTCTTGAGCAAGTTGACACCCATGGTGCCATGATGAAATAATGAATTGATAAACAAGAAGGAAAAGCCAGGAGAATAGCAGGTTCAGACTGTCAGAACTAACACTATTACAAATCACTTTGAGACTTTCTGTTATGTATTTAAGGCCCTTTAAGCCAGGTGAAGTTTGAGGAACTGTATCTCATGATCAACCTGGCTGTACTTGACATTTGATGGGTTTTTTTCATTGTCTTTCATCTAATCCTCTAGTAGGTTATTGCTACTTCTATTGGCTACCAAGAGACCCTGGGCCTCCCAAACCTCCCAAATTTCTTGTCCCCCCTTGTAACTATTTAAAAAGAGTTTCACCAGGAAAGATGAAAGAAAAACAAATCAAAATATAGAATTCTACCGAAACCTGGCTTTTAAATGAGGTAGTATGTGATAAGTTCCTGACACATAGCAGGTGCTCAGCAAATGTTGATTTCCATTGTCTTTCTTCCACTGGAGCTGAGGTTGCTCATCCTAAGCAGCTGAGGACTGACTAGTCATGGGGTCAGGTGAATGCTAAGGGTTTGACACAAAAGCACCCATTAATTTTCATTAATTTAGCCTAAAGAAAACCATTCAAAAACTTCTTTTTTCGACTTACAAGACTTTCTCCTCTCACATACTTCTTTGTGCAGTGTTGTAGAAAGAACCCAAGACCATGAGTTAGGAGACTGTGTCTTAGCCCTCGATCTGCTGTGGCTTTTCATATAAAGCTGAGTAGTTCGTTATCAGTTGGCAGGCTCCATAGGTGCCCACCACGCATCAGTCTCTGCTGCAGCCTGAAATACAGACATGAGCAAAGAGATTATGGTTTCTGCCATTGAGAACCTTCAGTATAGTTAGGAAAAAGAGATACCTGAACAAAGGCTTTCAGTTCAGCATTGTCTATGTTTTGTTGGAGATACACACAGGACTAATGGGAACAGAGCAAAGAGCTCTGAAATTAGCCTTGGAGTTGGAAGAGATGATGCTGAGGATGAGTACTGCCTGAGAAGGATTTAGCTAGGTGAAGAAAGCTAGGGAGGCTGTCCTAAGAGCAGAAATTGTGTGAAAAAAACATTTTCTCCTATGTAAATTGACAGTTTTGGATGGGTGATTCACAGATCTCTCTTTAGATTTAGCATTATTCTATATTTGCTTGTCTGGTGTCTTTGGAAAACACATGAGTATTTATTTTCCTGAGAGCTATCAAGCAAGAATAGAAAGAAGGAGTAGAAAGAAAGAGTCTAGGCTGATAGAGCTGACCACAATAATTTCTGCATCTCTTCTTTTGGTTCTCAGATTTTATTAAAGTTAAATGATACATACACAATTTCATTCTCTTCTATGAGTAAAACTTCATTAACTGTGTAAGTTTTATCATGGTTTTGAAGAGGTTATTGCTATATTCTGGGGAGTAGGGGACCCTGTGAATATTGTGTAATATGAGTGGTCTATAAACTTAATTTAAAAAAAAAGTCTCCTCTAAAGTTAGGAATAAGGGGCACTGGAAGTTACTGGATTGAAACTTTGCTCATCCTACCTTTGGCTAAGAGAGGGTCAATGCCTTGTAACTTGTATCAGTGGGCCAGGAAGGGGGACTGGAGTATAACCTCCCAGAGAATAATCCTTGTTCATGTCATATCCCTGATAACTAGAACATGTTTAGTACATATTAGGTGCTCAGTGAAAATCACTTAAATGAACAGGTAGGTGGGATGATCTGTTTCTGTGATCCACTGCTTGGAGCATAAGCAGGTATTATAGATCCAGAAAGCAGTAACAAATCAAAATCTGAACTTTGCTTCACAGTATAAGGCAACTGGGGTGAGCTTTCCAATTTCTGGAGACCCCAAATTTCCCCAAACTTTCTTGCTGAGTAAGAACACTGAACAGGAATTTTTTTCCTCGATTTATAATCCACTGAAGTCTTCTTCCCACATACCTTTGGCCAATAGGTCAGCAAATTCAGGTTCAGTATAGCCAGAGAAAAGCAGCCTTGGTCAATGTTCAAAAGCATAAATCTAAAGACGGATCACACTGTCAAAGCTGGTTGCTAACAGAAAGCCAAGAATATATTTCTCATCAAATGCAAGTTGGATTTTAAGTTTAAGTGTTCAAATGCCACCTTGTTGATTGGCTGACCTCTGGTTTTGGCAGGTATTTTTATGCATGAACTTTGCGTGAACTTGGAGAGACAAAAGAGTGATGTGCTACTGGGTGAGGATTAAGAAAGTGACCTTGCCTGGGCCACTGTGGGATTCCCCAGGGATATCCGAGAAGGCCCTGCCTTACATTGTCTAATAAAGTCCAATAAAAGGGAGAATTAGTCCTGGTGTGGTGTCAGCACTGCACATAAATTCTTATGCAATAATAAAATAATAGGATGCTATTAATTCAACCATTCTGGTTGCTTCTGAAATAGTATTAAAGTAATATCATTGATTCATATTTTCAACTGCTAATACATTATTTTCTAGAACTATTAGCTGCTTTAAAATCAGCGTGCCATAATACAGTGGGAAGAGATAGTGAAATATTTCGACTGATTCCAGCAATTAACTTAATTTAAGGCTACTCTGCAGATTTTCAAATTAAGAATTATGCTTTGGAATAACTTAGAGAAAAAATTAAAATGAGACAATGAGTGTTTTTGAACTTCATCACTCAGTCTTATAGGTGAAAGTTGGGTCACATTTTTTTCCAGGAAAAGAAACTTCAGTAGACATTTAAAATGTCAATCTCCCATATATTTTGTACCTTTGAATCAGAGGAACAAAAAAGGTGTAAGCATTTATTGAATTCCTACTTTGAACAGTACATTGTACTAAACACTTTCACTGTATGGGCTCATTGAACCATGATCTGGATGAAATTAAAATAGGTTTGCTATGTTCTCCTGCTCGAGACCTACAGTCTTAAAAAAAAACGACGTCTCCACCAGGTTCTATGAATAGGGTGGTGTGGTGGGGTTTGGCAAGTGGATAAATGTCCCTTCTTCAAAGCTCTGGACTACAAAGTAGTGCTGACGTCTTGTGTATCTGCATTAAAAAGCCAATACTTTAAGCTGTTAAATGTAAAAAAAAAAAAAAATCATGGCAAATGAAATATATGGGTCTCCGGACAATTAAAAGGGACTAAAGAAAGGGAAAAATGGTTTCCCTCAGTAAAAACTGAAGAACAGGAAATTCCAGCATTTTGTACAACCAAGAAGCGTACGTGTTTTTAGGTGCGGTGTTGAGAGTAGTTTGGTTTATAGAAGGGTTGAAAAGGGGGGGTACCTGGGTGGCTCAGTTTGTTAAGCATCTGCTTTCGGCTCAGGTCATGATTCCAGAGTCCTGGGACCGAGCCCTGCATCGGGCTCCCTGCTCCATGGGAAGCCTGCTTCTCCCTCTCCCATTGCCCCCGCTTGTGTTCCCTCTCTTGCTGTGTCTCTCTCTGTCAAATAAATAAATAAAATCTTTTTTTTAAAAAAAGAGGGGTTGAAAAGGAACTGAAATAAGAAAGAAAACAAACAAACAAAACAAAAAGACACAGAGGGGAACTGGTGTAGGAGAAGGTTCTGCTGGTAACTGGAAAGAAATGTCCAGACCAAGAGGTCTTCATGACTCCCTCTTCCTCAGAGCTTACTCTGTCAACTACTCCTGGTAGCCAGGGGACCGTGTGAAATCAGCCTGAGATGTTTTCAAACATTTTTCTGAGAAGTCAGCAGATTAGCATCGAATGGATGTCTGTTGGGCTCTTTCAGGTTGGGAAGAACAAAGAGACACCCAGTAATAGGCGTTTTCTAAAGGTTCAGACACTCAAGCAGCTTGAACGTTCGGGTCCTTCCCTTGCATGAGGGGGCCCTAGCAATGTATTCTCATGATTTCAAAATTGCTTAGCTTCATTAATACTTATTGAGTGTGGATAATTATACCGGATAGTTATCCAGAATGTTTAAGGCAAATCCTAGCACGGAGAATGTGCTCAAGTTTATGACTCGCATATAAATGAAACTATTTGCCCCCAGTTTGACAACAATTCTAAAAATTCGCATGATATGACCAATATCAAGTTGTGAAGTTGAATTAAAACTCTCTTGTCTATCAACTTAAATTTTTTATTAACCATGCTAGAGGAAAGACTGATTTATCTTTTTATTCTCTCTATAAAAAACACTATTAAAAAATTATTGCCATATGAAAAGCAACCAAAGAGAAAACCCCATCGATGTAGGAAGCACATTATGGGGGTATATCAGACAGTTATGTTTCCGGATTTTCCAATGTTTGTAGCATTGGTTGTGATTTATATCTTCAATTTAGATAAATACCACATCACACAGACTTTTATGTTTATAATTTTCTATCCTTTTTCTTAAAGAGGGCTCTTGTGACCATATAAGCTTCAGGACTCACAGATTTTGGATATTCCACTGGGAGAGGCAGAAAATAATCTCATCTGCCAAAAGGCTGTGACTTAAAAGACAATAGGAAACAGGACCGGCTGCATAATTTGTCAAACCCAGGGCAAAACGCAAACACAAGGCTCATTGAATAAAGTCCATGAAGAATTTCAAGATGGTGGCAACAGCATTAAACCATACGCTGGGTCCTTCCTTGCCCAGTGCCAGTGAGCACACACAGGTCCCACACCCATGAAGTTGGCCCTGACAGGAAGGTGGTGCATGGTTACACTGCATCTCTACCTCAGCCCCAGGCATCATCTGGTCCCTCATCTGGTCCCTACCTCAGCCACAGGCATCTGAGGTTTCACTCCCAAGAGCAGCCATTATGGAGACAGCTTTATGGCTCTTGCTTCTACCAACAAATGGATTCGTCTCTGCTCTTTCTTCCTGACTTTTACCTCCTGGCTTTATACGCTTTTATACTTCTGTTTCCTACTGTTTCCCACATTCAAATTCTCTCAGAAAGAAAGAAAGAGAGAAGTGGTTAGGTTCATTAATAGTTATCCAGCATGAAGCATGCCGTTGGGTGGAATTCTCATGCACAGATGTTTCATGGATCACTAGATAGCCTATATATACATAGCTGCTGTGGGTCAAGTGACAATCTTGGTCTAATCAACTTGTGGCAAGGGTTGTGATGTCATACAGCAAGAAGTACGATGACTTATTTGCTTCTAACTCCTTCGCTTAGAGCCATGGGCTTGGCAGTGATGGGAAGATTCTCAGTGGGCAGGATGGCTGGGAGACATTGGATCTGCTCCGTCCAATCCAATGTGCCTAAGGTCCAATGCTAAGCTCCTGGAAAAATATCGAACTGTATCCTATACCGCAGTGCAAAACTCGACCTTTGCAAGTTAAAAAATATTGTGTTCCTAAATTGGAGTGATTTGAACATTGGAAAAGCCGAATGTGAGGCTGGCTCCCTCTGAGGATCTCACTCAGCTTCCTTATCAGATTTCAGCCTTCTGCGAAGGCATTTTCAAGTGGGCCGTAATTGCCTGCCGGTATACACTTCAGACCCTCATAAATCTTCACTAGCACAGAAAAGTAAATTGTGTTGGGTTTGAGAATTCTTTGGAAATGTATTGCCATTGGATTGTGAGAGGGAGTCAAGGTAAAGGAGAAGCTGTATTCTCAAGGTGAAAGTCGCCAGTCGGAGAGATGGCAGTGAAGGCAACACCCAGCTGAGGAGCCTTTGAGCAACTGCCCTTTCTGTGTACGGCAAGGACATGTGGATGGGACAGCTGTGGCTGACTGTCCCACAGAGGCGATTTCACTAGTGTCTGTCCAGAAGTTGTGTGGGGTGATAGCATTCTATGCATCATTGCGTCTCAGCCTGGTTGAGCTTCAAAAAGCCCCTGGGTGGATTTTTACAAACACAGACTTCAAAAATAAAATTTCAATCACGGCAATATAGGTGTATAGGAGCCTCGGTCTGGAATCAGACTGTTTGTTTGAAGTCCAGTGTGAGGCCTTGCTGTGTGACTACTCCATACTCTTGTTTTGTCATCTACAAAATGTAGAGCAGAATCTTACCTTTCCCATAAGGTCTTGTGAGATTCCATGAGAGGATGAGTATGTCAGCCCAGGATATAAAACTTTGGGAGTGTCCAATAAATCCTGCTTGTTATCTTACATATATATATATTACCTATTTTATGTAATTCTGGATGGAGGTGCTCACACATAGGTTTACGCACATATATACACAGAGACACAGGTAAATTACATTAAGGCCTAATGCATCATTGGAAAGGGGATATTTTACTATAAAATTTCTTTTGAAATCTGCTCTTGAAAGATGAGCAGCGTGCCCTCCAACATGTGCTAAAAATTAAGTTAGAACCCAAATGAAAGATCCTAAAAGAGAGGCATAGTTGTATATGGAAGGATTTGGGATTTGACAAACAACCAAAAGGAAAATCTAATTTATTTTAGGGGAGAAATTATTCAGAAGCTGAAGAAATCGGCTCCTGTATTGCCGAGCATAGGGAGGAAAACAAGCCAGGCAGGCATAATGACTCTTTCCCAGGCAAAAGCAACACTAATTCAGTGTGCTACCAGGCAGGAGTGGAGAATCTCAGCGAAGCACAATCTTTTCTCTCCGATTTATAACTACAGCTCTCTGGATTGTCAATTCCTGCAGGGCATGGACCATGCCCGGTTCACTCCCTTGAGCTAGATCCTTACACATCACTGTGTGCGGATTAGCATTTTATAAGTGTTTGAGAAGATGACTGATAATGCGACCGGTGCACTTGGTAATTTACAGCAGGGCTCTGTCGGTAGTCAGAAGTTTTATTTTCCTTCCTGTGGGAACCTCTTCTCTGCTTGACTTTTCTTGTTGATTGCAAGCTCCCTTGGGCAGGAAACGTGTTTGTCTGTATGTTTATTAAGAGGCATCGAGCAAATTGCGACAAAGTACACAGTGATAACGGTGAGTAAAAATTTCATGAGATGCTATCAAATGATTCATTAAAAGATAGATCCAGGATATTACCACCAACTGCTACGTTAACTAGTCGTGTCATAACACCGTCAAAATGCTAATTAGATTGTCTGGCATGATTTGTTATTAAAAAAAAAATCCAAGTTTCCTGTAGTTCTTGAATTTGAGTAGTTTTGCCTCTCCTAATATTTGCTTCAGGGTCGGCCGAGTACCATTTTGTGCTCTTGCTTTGGAGATGAGCAAAGCTTCTGTGCATCCTCTTCTTACTGTGGACCCTTCAAGCACTCTGAACCTTCAGACAGAAGTGCAAGTCTGCAGAATAGTGAATCAAAATCACTAAGAGAGGATAAAGAATGGTGTTAGGAAGATGCCGGGGGAAGAGACTGCTCATGTTGTCCTATCTTGGGATCCAGCCAGGGCTGACAGACTGGCTGCTTGCAGCTGGACAAGACAGGTGGGAAGGACTAAAATCTAGGGTAGAGCCATCCATTGGCATAGGCTAGTTGTTGGCAGGGAAATAATAAAGGCAGGCAGACACAGAGGAGGTCTGTCTAGCAGGCCAAGTCTGGTATCTTGGGGACAGGTTTCAGAAGCAATCAACCATAAACACAAATTCAAGATGAAAAAAGGGGTTTTCCTAATAAATAGGAGTCACTCAGCCTCGGAAGGGGAACACCGCACTAAATTATTTTTCCTAAGTGGTCACTCAGAACAGGGGTCTAGGCAGAAGTCCAGCTATCGAGATGCTGTGGCCCACATGGACTTATGATGAGAGTCAAAAGGAGGGGCACTGGTCAGATCTGGGATGCTGTGTCATGGCTGAATTGATTGCAAGATGACATAGTGCGCCCAGACATGCTGGTACCAACAGGGCCAAAATCATTGCTTTAAGTCAGGCAGTGGGAGCAGGGCTGAGCCTGCAGGGACCGCATGGTTCCACGGGGAGGTGGGGGGGAGACTGGCGGCCAGCATGGCCCTGCTGTGTGGCAGCCAAATCTGCTTTGACTCCTGTCTCCAAATGTCTAGAACCATGGAATTGACCATCATTCCTGAAGGCAGAGACAGCAGATCATAATGCTAAGAGCACATGCTCCAGAGTGAGATGGTTTGGCTTTGACTCCTAACCAGAATTGCCAGATTTAGCAAATAAAAGTACAAGGCACCCAGTTAAATTAGAATTTCAAATAAACAATGACTAATTCTTTAGTATAACTATGTCCCAAATATTACATGGGATATACTTATACTAAAAAAAATTATGGTCCCATGTAATATTTGAGACATAGTTACACTAAAAAAATTAGTCATTGTTTATCTGAAATTCTAATTTAACTGAGTGTCATGTATTTTTGTCTGGCAACCTACTCTAAACTCTTACACTTTCTAGCTATTGAACCTTGGGAAAGTTATTTAACATCTCAATTTCCTCATCTGTAGAATGGAAATGACCCAACCCATAAGGTCATTGTGAGGACTGAATGAGTTAATACCTGTAGATTACTAGCCCTAGTACCTGGCACAGAATAAGTGCTCAAAAATGATTATTTTTCTTTTTATGGCTACCAGCACTATATCTGGGGGGTCAGTCTGAGTTACTAGTGTCCAGTAGGATCTTTTCATTTTTATGGAGTAATGCAGGGCAAAACCTCAGGAAAGGGGTGAAATATTTTATTCATTCCTTTATTCACAACTCTATCCCCCCCCTCAATCATACAGATCTTACAATAAAAGAACAGGAAAATAAACTCAAAGATAATCACCATAAGAAAGAAGACAATCACCCAGAAGTTCAAAAAAAGACAAAGAGAGGGATGCCTGGGTGGCTCAGTCGGTTAAACGCCTGCCTTCAGCTCAGGTCATGATCCCAGGGTCCTGGGTTCAAGTCCCACATCTGGCTCCTTGCTCAGCAGGAGCCTGCTTCTCCCTCTGCCTGCCACTCCCCCTGCTTGTGCGTACTCTCTCTCTCTCTCTGACAAATAAAATCTTAAAAAAAAAAAAAGACAAAGAAAAATATCAAGATTCTGGTTGAGGACGTAAGTCTATATGGCAGCTGAGTCAACAGTTAAGTTCTGAGTTTCTAATAGCTCTGGGGAAAAGAGATGGTGGGAAAGTGGAAAGTAGGTTCGACACACATTTGCTGTCCCCAATTGCCCTTCCCTCTACCACTCTGCCCTCCTGATGCCCCATTATGTTCTCTCAAAACTTGCTCCAGAAAGCCTCATAGCCTAGTATCAACTAAAG
The DNA here is from genome assembly GCF_037043125.1 of Eumetopias jubatus. Taxonomy (NCBI): domain Eukaryota; kingdom Metazoa; phylum Chordata; class Mammalia; order Carnivora; family Otariidae; genus Eumetopias; species Eumetopias jubatus. The sequence continues at coordinate 17,283,057 of NW_028274809.1, forward strand.
TTAGTAACTACCTTCAAGAGTATTTCCACTTCAACTTCTTGTAGAACACAAAGGCTTACCTTCTGTTAGAAAGGACTTCTGATTTAGTACGTTGTGGGTAGAGAGAGTTTTGTTTGGTGCTAATTTTGGGGTGGGAAGTTTTCCCATCAATGCAGTGGCCCTTGATTTTGTCTGCCCAGTAGAATCACCTACGGCTATCGATGATTAAAATCTACAAGTCCAGGCTACAACTCACACCATTTTCTTCAGAATCTTTGGGAGTAGTATCCAGGCACCAGCCTTTTTTAAAGCTTTCCAGGTTATCCACCTTGGGCACCCAAAGCTGATAGCCATTGAGCTAAGAGGAATATAGCCCTGTGCAAATGATTTATATGGCAATACTTATGAGATAACCATATAATCCGGGAAATAATAATAACCATGATTTCCCAAAATTCGTACCATATGCCTGTTACATATATATACTTCCAACCCTTACAACATTGAGGAGTAAGTGTTTTTATTCACATTGTACGATGTGGAAACGAAAATTATAAATCACACAGTAAGTCCATCAGTACAAAAGCAATTGGATGCTTGATTCCCAAGCCAGAGCCCTTTCCAATAAGTCAGATTGTGGAGGAAGATGGAATCTGTTCCTTTGGAGACCATACCAAGTGTCTTTTCCTTGGGCCTTATTTTCATCAGTGCCTGGTGGTCATGCAGGCCTGTGCCTTTGGGAACTCATAAGGAGAAAGCCCTGGCTGGATTTTGCTCTAACATTTCAACTCGCCCACGGGTGCTCTATCCCCTCTGAGGACCAGTCCGAAAGAGTAGAAGAGCAGACACCCACATTTGGGCTTTGTTGGACTCACCTGTCTGAAGACAGACTTGTGAATGGTGTGCTGGGACTGTCTAGCTGTAATTAAACAGGGTTTTGCCTGACAGGTTCAGCCAGTTAAGCGGGACTTGACTGTGCCTATGCCAATGACAAAGCTTGAATAAAAAGTAGGAGCAAAATCAGGCCCCCACAGATCATGTCAGCCCTTCTCATCAGGCCCTAGTTAACTGTTTTACCAGGAAAGCCCTCTTTGCAAAGACAGAATGCAATGCTGTCATATTTTATGATTAGCTCATGCCTGGAAGGAGCTGCCAGGTGGATCCATTTGCCTGTTCAAACCCTAACCTGCATGCCTGTGTGTATGCACGTGTGTATGTATTCATTTGCATTCATTCCTGTTTCATTTCTTTATTAGTTTACCTGCTTATTAATTTGATCACCCAACCAGTATTTATTGAGGGCTTGCTATGTGACTGGTACTGTGCTAGGTTCTAGATATTTTTTACTAAGCAAGACAAAAAAGGTCCTGGGGCCATGGAACTTGTATGATGGGATGGTGAGGAGAGCTCACCGGTAAACAAGTAAATTATATGTTTTACCCATATAATTATCTGCTGCGATAGAGGCTATTAAAAAATGGGTGTTATGAGCAAGAAGAGATTAAATTTTTGATGGCTAGAGAGGTAACAGGTAGGGCTATGTCTGGGAAGTCTTCTCTGAGAAAGTTATATTTGAGCCAAGCTATAATTTGGCAATTCAAAATTTTTTTCTTTGCATCACATTGTCATTGAGTATTTTTCTAAATTCTTTTTTCTTTTGTATCCAGACTACCAATCTTACATGTGTTTTTTTCTCTGTATTCCTACATACTATTCATATGTAGATTATTGAGCTAAGGGTGATAGATTGCTATATTTAAAAAAATACAGCCCCAGAATCCCACAGAGGATCATTGTAGATTTAACCTCCCTATTTTTTTTTCTTATAAATCACCCTTTTGTCGCCTTTATTTCCTTATTTTGGGATGTACTTTATTGTTTGCAAGCACTTTCAGGTATATTACCCTGTTGATCTTCACCAACAGCCCTGCAGGGTACAAAGAGCATCATCTCGCTTTTAAACAGTGAGAAACCATGATTCTGGAGGGTGTTTTGTCCAAGGTCATATAGGCTAGTGAGCACTAGAGAGAAGAGAAGAACCTAGGGGTTTTTTTGCTCCTAGGCTAGGAATCTTTCATGCAGAGTGGGGAATTAAAAAATTTTCTCCTTCTCAACCCTTGCCCTTCTCCCAACCCTGTTACCCCAATGCACACACATTTCTCTCTCCAATTCAAAGCATTTGAGGAAAGATTGATTTAGAGGTTTAATTTCTTTTGTGCATTACCATAAATCCAGGAGAATCTACCTGGCTTCTGTTCCAGCCCTAGCTCTCCAACCTACAGTTAATAAATAAATAAACAAGTAAATAATTAAGTTCAATATATATGTATCTGTTGCCTACTATCTATCTGATATAGCTCTAGGCACTGGTGATACATTGCTGAGCAAATAGACGAGAATCCCCACCTTCACAAGTTTACATTCTCCCAGGAGAGGCAAGCAGTAAGTAAATAAATAAGCAGATATATATGATATGTCAGATGGTAAGTTGTGGAGAAAAATAAAACAGAAAAGAGAATCAGGGAGTGCTGGGGGAAGGCGTTGAAATTTTAAATAAGATGGTCAGAATGACTTCCCTGAGAATGTGCTATTTGTGTCGTCATGAGTTCATCTGGAGGAAGAATGTTCTAGGCAGAGGGGACAAGGGCTAAGCTACTGGCCAAAGTTCAGGACTCATTCGATGCATCCCACCCTTGAACTTGAACTCTGTTTTTCCAAAGGCACAATATTAAAAATGCTGGTTAGACACAGTTGAAATCATATTTTTAAGGATTAGGTTCTATATTCAATTTCACTGTGGGCTAAGTACCCTATTGTGGGCTGTCCAGAATGCCAAACCACCATGAATAATGTTTCCATGGGAAAATGTTTTCTGAGTTTCAACCCACTGACTTACAAATGAACTTAGGAATGGAGCTGGTTAGTAAGGTGAGAGCTGGCTGTGTTAATTAAGAGGCAATTCTCCTGCCACATCTCCCTGTTTTGGCCAGGAGAGAATGCTATTGACTGAGCCTCCGCCACTCTGGCATTCTTTTTCTGGCTTATCCTTTCTCTAGTCTTTTTGGTTCCAACCTGTATTTTTCATTTCCCCCGCAGGGCTTCTCTTTTTGCCCTTAGATCTTTGAATAATCCTTCACGAAGCCATATTGAAAGCCCTTGATTCCCCCTTATTCTTCACCTTCAGAAGAGCTGCTGTCTATCTCATCTTAATTGTAGTGTCTCGGAGATTTCCCAAGGCTTTTTTCCATGCACATGGATTTATTTGTATTATTTCACTGTCTGCTTCTGGCAACTGCAGTGCATTTAATGCCAGTAATGAGCATTGCACCTGGAAAATTCTGAGCACCTCACAAATAGATTAATGAATATATGTTGTATTTTTTTATGAAATTAATGACTACCTCCTCGCCATTAAATGGTGAATTCTTAAAGTTTCTTTTCTCTGTAAGGAACGCTCAACTGTCTGTTTGAAATTGACTGTACATGTTCATAAAAATAATCAGCTAGACTGACTTTCTTTTTTTCTTTCAACTGTGCCTCCCATTCCTTGAAGGTGGGATGGATGGATAAGCAATTTCGCATCTACAGGGAGGCAAGATGGGGCATCAGAAATCTGTAGGATCAGAGTAACAAATGAGAGGGAAGTGGGGTTTGGGGTACTTGTATACTGGGGAGACTATTTTGGATTATTCTGTGAGTTTTCCTTTGGGGTTTGCCTGGGTCTGGATGGAAGAAGCATATATATATATATAATTTTTTTTATTTACACAGGGAACCAGTGGGGTCAAATACACTATTGTGGGCTTGCCAGAAAGCAAAACCTAGAAAATAATCACAGTGAACAGCTTGTGAGCACTTGCTATGTTCCAGGCACTGTGGTTCATATGAATTAGCTCTTTTATTTCCCAACACCCTAGGTGAGCCCCAGAGTCATAGAGGTTAGGTAGTTTGACAAAAACCATCCAACTAGTAGAGTCAAGATTTGACCCAAGGCAGTCTGATTGTAAAACACGAACTTTTCACCACTACACACCACTATTGCCTTTGGAAGATAAGAGAGAGTAGAGATTTTCCTTTTTTTTCCCTCCTTTTTCCACTTTATGACTCTCAATGGAGACTCAAACCCAAAATTACTTTGACTGCTCACAGATCTTGGTTCTGGTACTGGCTCTGGTTCTTTTCTGGCCCTGCACCAGAATTCCCTGGAGAACCTGGAAAACTCAGAGTACAGGGCCACCCTACCAATTTACTACCTGATGCTGATGCTCTTGAACTGGGGCATATACTTTGTGAACCCCTGGTAAGGTCTTCCCCATTGACCCTCTTAGATGAGTAGCATTCGTCATGATAACTTAGCATTTTACAGCATTTTGCTGCTTTCAAAGCCTTATGTCCATATCATCTTGGTTCTTGCAAAGGTGCTGGGCTTTATCTTGGGCAAAGGTTAGTTCCATTGCGCAGATGAGAAAATCAAGCTTCTGTGACAGTAACTAGGCAGTAAGTGCCCCATTGTTTAGCAAGTCAGTAGCAGAGCGAGAACTTAGATATTCTATTTTTCATTCTACCCTATTTATGCTCTAAGGAGCCCAACAATTGTCCATCCCCAGCATACAGCTCACAAACTGGTTCGTTCACTTTTCTTTTCAACTCAAGCTTGTTACAGGAATGAGTGAGCTCGGGGAAATCATCTCTTCCTCAAAAGGAGAAACTGTGTCCCGAGAGGCGAATATCTGAGCACAAAAGAGGGCAGGCCTGTTTGTCTCTGAAAACAAGATCTCGACACTTACATCCAAATTAAAGGTCTCTGAACTTGAGTTGGGTTGGCTAATATTTCTTTTCCTTCCAGGTTTGCTGAGCTTATAAATATCAATTATAAGGCTGAGTAAATTACAGGGATGTTGAACTTTGAATTATTGTAGCACTTTAAAGTATCTATATAGGGATAATAAGGAGATTGTGCAAATCTGCTGAAGGAAATCTCACACATATTTATAGATAATTAATACACTGAGCAGAAACTGGAAATCAGCACTGAATCTTTTAAAGCAGTAATTTAAAAATGCATTATGGCAACACATTAGGTTAGCAGTTATTCAACAAGGAAATGTGAAGATTATTAAGCTAATTAAAGGTAATAAAAACAAGCTAAGGTATTCGGCATATAACTTTGAAATTAAAAAGAAAAAAAAAGTCCTCACTCCTAGGCAAGTCACAGATGGCAATTAATATATTGATAAGTTACTGGACTTGTATGTAATAAGAAAAAAACTGCTGTATAAAAATATATTCCCTGGAGAAGCACAAAAAAGTTCAAGGAGATGGTTCTGTGTAACTCTAGACCCTTTAGCAGGTCCCGGTGGGCGCACGTGCGCTTTCTCTTTCTCACCATGGGATGAATGATGGCCGTTTTGGGAACTCGATCTTGGAAAACTTTCTCCAATATATCTGATCCCACTTGGCTTTCAGATCCTGTGGCCTCTTGCCTGATATTGGGGCTTTCTTCCACTTCGAGTTATATGACAGCGATTTGGGGGATGGTATCCTATTCTCTGCATTTTTAGATTCTGTCCTCTGCGTGCAACCGCTATCGAAGCAAAATGGAGCCGCGCGGGGCAAATGGTCGGAAATAGACACCCCTTTGTGGTAGAGGCTTGGGCTATGTGTGTTCAGCTCTGCAGGGTTTATATGTTTCTTTGGGGAAGGATAAAGAAGGAGAAGAGGAGGAAAATGTAGAAAGCAGTAATTAGAGAATAAAAAAAATGTGCACACAAAACAGAATGATACATTTATGTCCAGACATTTTTGTTTGTTTGTTTGTATACCAGTTACTGAGGAGGAAGGGGTTGGTAACAGGAGGGAATGGCCAGACCCCGAATTAACCATACCTGTGTCTGCCAGCACGATGAAACAGATTATTAAATGCTTCTGGAAGAAATCTTGGGGGTGTTTATGGCAGCTTGGGACTTTGCAATTTCAAATTAAGGCAGGCTCATGATTATTAATTCTGGTAGAGGACCCCTGTAAAATTTACCACTGAGCAAATTGGGGTGTGCACAGTTAACTGGGGTCAGAGGGCAAAAGTTATCACAGGGAGAATTATTCAGCTTATCAGAAAAAAAGGGGCTCGAGCAGGATAAAAACTAATAAATAAATAGTCTATGAAAAAAAGTTCCAGTTTGTCTGTAATCTTACACAATTATAGGGCATAGATTAGAGGTATACAGGCAAGCACTGGGTCTTACACCCTGAAACCGTTTGACTATTTTAGTTCACGGGGTTTTCTAAAACTGTTTACAAACTCAGCCTTTCCTGAAGACAGGGAAAAATCATCTTAAAGAGCACTTTGATCCGACACTTAAGAGAAGGTTTTAATGTTGCAAGTTACTTGGTCGATGGTTATGCAAATTGTAACCAAGATTTCTGTAACCTTTGTTCTAAGACGCTAAATAGGGAGACTTTCTTTGGAAAGCTAATACACTTTTATCAGCAAGGTCAGACTAGGAATTTTAGGAGGACAAGTAAAAAATGACTTCCTCAAGCAAAAGGGATCCTTTTAGGTCATCAGAATGAATTGTTTGAAAGCTTCAAAGCAGTCTTGGTTCTCATTACTGGAGCCTGCCTTTACAAGAAATGCCTTTTTTCAATTATTTTCACTTTTCATTAGAAGTCTTTGCAGTTGTTGCTCACCTCATTAAATCCACTAAGATGCTGTGTGTTTAATTTCCATGTTATAATTTGTAGCAAATTGTTTGACATGAAACCTAGCTTTTTGAGCCTGTACTTTCTGTAGGTTTTCCTGGCCCTCCCCCAAGACTCGGCTGTTACCTTTTTGAGGATGGAACAAATTAATGCCATTAACCTAATCTGTAATTTAACTAGTCTCCATTATTGGAATTTTATTCCGATAGGTTATCCAGGCCACGGTGCCTTCCAAGTGCCGAAGCGGTCATTACCAGATGCCTTCTGGAAACCTGTCCCTCCTGCTTGTAAAACGTCCCCCCAGCCTCCACTTCCCTTCCTTAGTGACCAGTTGGCTAATTGAACACTTTCTCTCAGAAGAGTTCTCAGATTCTCAGCCACAGCTTCCCTCCACTAATTTATATCAAGGAATGTTTTCCTTATTTGGCGTGCGCACATTCCAGGTATTTGTAGCTTTTATCATTTTGCCCCTCAGCTATTGCTCTGTCAGATTTCTTGATTTGACTCCTTTCATCTTTTCTCATCAGTCAATCACTTCCAATCCCCTTGTTCCTTTAATCATCTCCTTTGAACTCAGTCCAAGACTGTGGGTACTCAGGTACCCAAGACGCAGTGCCCGATTCTGGGTGTGGTCTCGCCACACTCACCAGGGACTGACGGGGAGGGGAGAGAGCCAAAGAATCTTCGCATGCATCTTAAACTCATTCTGATTTCCATTTCAAAAATAGTTCTGCTTTCCACTTTCTAGTAGTGGGCCTCTTTCCTTTCCTTCTTCCCAGGCTTTCCTCATGGGGTGAGACGCGTAGGGTTTACGGTCGCCGCCTATCACACCCCAGACAGGTCATTTGGACCTTACAAAATTGGTGGCAACCTGGCACCTCAAGCGAGGCTGTCATTCTGGGAAGTTGCTACCCACGTGTATATACTACTCGCATATTCGGACTCTGAGTTTTCCAGATAAATTGTATTTTATTTTTCCCATCTGCCCATTGGCCTACAGAACCTGGAAGAACATAGGGGCTGGGCAGGTCACCAGCTTTCGGGCAAACGCCAAAATGCTGTTAAACATTGTTGTCAGGTCATGGGGTTTTTTTCTGAAATGCGTTAGCAAACATTCCAAATAAAATCTCAGTCTCGGATTGAAGTCAGTAAACCCCGGGGCTTTCGGCAGAGCGGAGCAGCACGGATGTGGAAGGAGCTACAGGCATTGCTGTGATTGGGGGGGGGGGGGACAGGGAAGCTGGACACTCTCCTGTCACCTTTGATCCCCACGTTGTAGTGGCCCTGAGTTATACGTAAGGTTAGGGAATATATATATAAAAAAAAAGTCACTTCAGCCAAAGACAAAGCTTCATATGATTGTCATTTTGGTTGGAGCACGAGAACCTTTGCTGCTCATGAGAATTTGAAAATTGGGCTTGCACTAGTCCGTACGGACAGGAGAAGATCCCTCTGCTGTATACCGTGGGATTCCATTAAATCCACGGTGCCTTGCCAGAGAAGGAACAATGTAGCTCTAGACCCTTCTTTCACTGTGTGACTTTTTCCTTTTCCCAGTTCAGCCTCTTTCTTGGTAATAAATTGCCCCGAATTGGAGTCCTATCCTACGATTGCCTGCACCTCTCTTTTGTATCCCCTCATCTCTCCTGCCGCGAATGTGCAGGGACCACGACCGGAGATTAATATTGAAAGAGACCTTTTCCCCCTGTTACATTTTACCTGCCCATGTCTGCCTTTTCTTTCTTTCTCCAAGACTTCTTTTCATTGGGCAGCAGCCTCCAGGTTAATTTAACAAAGGATTCCTCTCTGAGCTGACCTGAGTTTCCTGCCCATGGGTGGTGACCTGTTATTCAACCAATTGATATTTGTCACTGAGTGATTCTGAATGTTGATCTTGCTTCTTTGAATTAAGAGGGAACAGTGTGCCTTCAGGTCAGTATCCCTCTTAACCACAACAGAATGTAAGCCTCATTCTCAGACAGAAAGCAATGCATTTGTTCAAAGATGAAGAAAACATAAAAGGGGATGAGGCTAAGGATGGAGACAGTTTCTGGGCGTTCACAGGTAAGCTGATACTTGGAGATTCTCGGAGATTAGTGTTCTATCAAACAGCAGAACATCTTTGGCAAGAAGAAACCTAAGGGATTAATGGCGGGGCGGTGTGGGGGGGGGCAGCTAACTGCAAGAGAATGGGGGACAGATGTGTACAGAGGGTGTAAAAGTCATTCTCAGAGCTGGGAAAAGTTTAGACATTCTGGGGATTGAGCCAGCTAAATTTTATTTTAAGCCTTCCAAATCACAAGATTACAACAAGCACGGGCATGTTTAATTATAGTAGAGGGAAGGTTAAAAAGCACATACGTTTACACCGAGTGTGCACACACATACACAGAGGCACAGCAGCTCTGTTTTTTGTTTTGTTTTTCTGGTGAATACACATTACCGCTAATTGCTTAGGGGGAAAGATTTGTTGGCGCAATAGCAGAACTCACTAGCACATGCTATAAATAATTTGAAAATAATCAAAAGAGAAGTTAACTTTGACACTAACCTGACACCTGGAAGAAAGCAAATGAGAGAGGAAAAGCAGTATTGAAGCATACAGTTGGATCCTGGCCAATTCTAAACATTACGCGTGTGTGTGTGTGTGTGTGTGTCTGTGTGTGTGTGTGTGTGTGTGTTGAGAAATCAGTCATGAGGCACACAAATATATGATCTCCAACAGAATGCACTGGAGGTAATACAACAGATTGGTCTTAAGAATAAAGAAACAGCCACCAAAATTTAAGCTGCAAAGTTGAAATAGGGCGGTGTATTTTTTCTTCTTTCTGTTCTCTCTTATAGGGTAACAGACCATGCCACAACTTACCGATTTATTTTTTGTTGTTCTCCACAATTCTCCGTGTTGACTGGACTCTAGCAGGCAGCTCTGCTGCAACTCATGTCATTAGCTGAGGTCACTGGCTTGGCCATGTTCAGCAGGGAGCACATGTGGGGCTGGAAAGTTCAAGACAGCCTCACTGGAATGCGCTGGGCTCCGGTGGAGACAGCTGGAAGGAGGGGAGGGACCTCTCCTTCTCTCGGTAGTCTCTCTGGGAGGTCACTGCGCCCCTTTCCATGGTGGCCCAGAGGTGACAGAGTAAAAGCAGAAGCTACCAGGCCTCCTATAGGCTAGGCTGGGTCTGGCACACTTACTTCCTCCTCATTGTATTGATGAAGGCAAGTCACAGGGCTGGCCCAGACTGGAGGGTAAGGGGAATAGAGACTGTCCCTGGAGGGGAGGAGGGGCTAGCAGGTAGAGGCTCTGTTGGAGTTGGTGTCGACCATTTTGTAGACGTTTTACTTCAGTCTTGTAAACACATCTGGTCAAAAGCGAGGGTAAAGGGCACCTGGATGGCTCAGTTGGTTAAGCGACTGCCTTCGGCTCAGGTCATGATCCTGGAGTCCCGGGATCGAGTCCCACATCGGGCTCCCTGCTCAGGGTGGAGTCTGCTTCTCCCTCTGACCCTCTTCCCTCTCGTGCTCTCTATCTCTCATTCTCTCTCTCAAATAAATAAATAAAATCTTTAAAAAAAAAAAGCGAGGGTAAAAATCTGAACTCTGCTCCAGTTTCCACATAAGTAGCGTTTTCATGCGTGAGTTAGAGTTGTGCTTTCAGTTTAACTCACAGACAATCACAACGTTCTTCATTTCAGGTTTGAGCTGATAAGTGAAATTTGGTGCCTTTATAGGTTAACACTTAAATGCAATTGGAATGCTTCCTCAAATTTCAGAGAATCAATGGACTGGGGTCATGGAATTGATACCATGTTGACATTTGGTTTATTTACATCTTTAGTCTTCATTGTATTTCTTATATACTTAACTTTATTTTATTTTTTTATTATGTTATGTTAATCACCATACATTACATCATTAGTTTTTGATGTAGTGTTCCATGATTCATTGTTTGCATATAACACCCAGTGCTCCATGCAGAACATGCCCTCTTTAATATGTATTTCTTATATACTTATATCTTAAGTTGAATAATATAAACTTAATAATGCCACATGATCTTAAGAGGAAATTTCCAGGTCTTTGCTTTAGCAGTGCTCTGCTCAAGTTTAATTTATAATGCTTTGGGGAAATGTATCTTCCATTCAATCAGTGTGTATTTATTGAGTGTCTACCATGTGCTCTGTATTGTATTTTTTCAGTAAATGTTCTATCAAGAAGGTGTATCATCTTGACAGGTCTTTTTGATACTAACCCATGTAGGATCATGAGTCCTGAAGAGACTGAAATATAAACATATAATAAATATAAATATATAAAATAGACTGAAAAATAAATATGTTGAAAAAACTTGAACCAGTTGCTAAAAAATGGATCAACAAAAATAATATATTCTATGGCAAATACACATGTTGTCTTTGTGTCTTCTCAGAAGTTAAAAACAGAATTTTCTCCCATGGGAGGCCATAGGTTTTCCTAAAGACTAAAGAAATACAGAAAATAAAATATCATCAAGGGACATGTTAAACACATTCAAATTATTTATAAACTATATTGCTAGGGCAGCAAATACTTGCAGAGTTGGATCTTTGGATACATTATTTTAATGTGAGATATTTAATGGCAAGTTATTATTGAAAGGTGAAACAACTATAAATTTAAAAAATATATATAACAATCAACATTATTCTACTCCATTCCAGAGTTTGAAAAAAAAATGTGTTTTATGGGAAATGAAAGAATGAACATAGAGGATTAAATAATTGTTTTTATTTACTTATTAGTTTTAGGAAAAATAAAATAATACAATTATAATAAATTATAATAAAACAATCTTATCTATGGTCTTTTTTTTTAATCTAAAATCTTTAATACAGCTCTAAGTGGTTTTCTCTAACAAGAAAACATAACTTGGCATTTTAAAAGGTGGATTCTTTCCTCTCTATCAGAGGTCAGCAAACAGGGTCAGGTCCTTCCTGCCATACCCATCCATTTAGGTGTTGTCTACACTGCTTTCATGCAATAGCTGTGGTGACAAAGGCTGAGGCTGTACACCAGCAGAGCTGAAAATGTTAACTATCTGACGCTTTACAGAAAAAGTTTCCCAACCCCTGATCTAGAATGTATGATGGTTCTAAACTTGTTACGGTAAAGATAAGGAAGACCTTTAGTCTAAACAATGATGATATGAATGATTCCTATGCTGTATTAAAATAGACTATTCTATTTGTCTCCATTTTATTCTATTCCACAGCACAAGGTTTTCAAGAATTGTTAGCATCAGAACTCTTCCCATCTCCCTCCAAATAAGTCTTACCTGGAATCTTTCTATATAAAATAAAGATGGAGGTAGGGATGTAAGGGAAGTTGTGAGGTCTCCGATGGGGATGGAGGCTTTGGACTCTGACAGTGACGTTGTTTTATAAGCCCTCCTTTCTTCAATGAAGCCCATGAAGTCTCCTGAAGAAGCTTCTGGACTCCAATACTGCTTCTGGGCTAAATGGACAAAATTAATGGGATGTCAGGGTAAAAGGGATTGTAGCAATTGTTTTCTCTATATAGATGAAGAGATCAGAGCCCAGGGCATTTAGATGCTTTAGGCCAGGGCGTATACCAGTTATTGACAGAACCAAGAGCCAAGACCAGAACCGAGGCACCTGATTTGCCATCCACACTTCCTCTGTCCTTTCCTGCAGAGAATGATGCAGGGACTCGTCTCCCTTGGTGGCATGGGAGCCCCAAGACCAGCAGTATCTTCTTAGGACACACTCCAGCAAGTTCCTAAATAGATTTCTAAGCAGTGACCTAGGAAGAGAGAGACAAGAAGACTCAGATGAGAAGAAATAGCCACATCTCAAAATAGAAAAAAAAATAAAAGATGGGTCACTGGAAGTGATTTTTTAAAGGAAAGTTTTAAAATAAACTGATGACATTAACTTTCAAGTGTTTCTCTCCTAAAATGATGTTGAAGGATTTCATATAGCCAGGGCTATATTAGACCATATGCATTTCTGTTTATAAATTATTTTTTCTAATTTCAGATTAAGGGAACTGATACAGAGCAGCAATCATTAACTCTTAGAGAAAGAGAAAGAAAGAGAGAGAAGGAAAGAGCTAATGGAATGAAGTACAAGGCTATAAAATTCATTTAGAAGAGGAAGTGGAGAATCATTTACTTACTTTAAATTATAAGGAGGTTTAGGTAGGGAGAATTGAATTACTAAAGCAGGAATTTGGCAGGGCACTGAGGTTAACAGCTTGAGCCTTATGACAAAGGTTATAGGATCTCAAATGAGGACAAGTGGCCATGAGCATCTAATTAGTATCCTTTTCAATTTATGGAAGAGGTTAGAAAATCTATTTTGGCCTGAGATTTCCCCAGCCTTGCAAAATAGATTTCTGTTTATTACACTTCTAATAATATTATCACTGTTCATTGATAAAAGTTAGAAGCAAATTAGACCATTAGCCTTTACTACCTGTTATATCTTTCAAGAGGAAGATGTTTTTCAAGTACCATCAAAGATCTAATAGTAATTACTGAACACTTGATGTCTGTGTCTTCTTACCTTAATGGCACTATCAATTTTATAGATGAAAATTTGAATGAAAACTTTAGGAAACTTTAGTTGTGGGCATCCAGCCAAAGTGAAATTACCATGCTTAGGAGAGTCAAAGAAAATAATTGATAGGAACTCATACAGATCTCTTTTTCTTGAGATACCCATAGTATTTGTGTTCTATATTGAACTGTCCTTTATTATTTTTAAAATTTTTAATTTAAATTTGATAGTTAACGTATAGTGTATTATTAGTTTCAGGGGTAGAATTTAGTGATGCATCAGTTGCATGTAACACCCAGTGCTCATCACATCACGTGCCCTCCTTAATGCCCATCACCCACTTACCCCATCCCTCCACCCACTCCCCTCCAGCAGCCCTCAGTTTGTCTCCTACAGTTAAGAGTCTCTTCTGGTTTGCCTCCCTCTCTGTTTTCATCTTATTTTTCCTTCCCTTCCCCTATGCTCCTCTGTTTTGTTTCTTAAATTCCATGTATGAGTGAAATCATATGGTATTTGTCTTTCTCTGACTTATTTCTAGCTTAGCATAATACCCTCTAGTTCCATCCATGTCATTACAAGTGGCAGGATTTCATTCCGTCCTTTAAAAGACCACTGATGTTAGAGTCAAAATACTTAAAGAGAGATAACAGTTGCCTTCTGCTTCTAAGGGGACACACGTGGGCAAAATGTTGTAACCATATCCAAATATATTGGATTAGGGATAGTAATCCTGTCCAGAGAAAAGCACATTAAACTGGAAATCAGAATTCCTGGGTATGAGTTCTGATTTGGCCATTCATTTGCTTTGTAACCTTGGGACAAAGTGCTGAATCTCCCCAGAAGTGGCTGTACCTGTCTATACAGATAGGGGTTTAAGTAATAAGAATCTGCACAGATCTAGCCTAATGATTATAAAATAGGACATTCTGTGATAACTTCTATTTTATTTGGGTAGCCCCAAAGGAACTTTATTTTTTTTTTGTTGCAGGACTTTACCATTTCTACTATTTTTTGCTATCCCTTAGAAGTTTCTGAATCCTATAGATTTTTGGTTGGAGAAGACCTGAGATTATCTTGCTCAGTGGTTCTCAGATTTAAGCATGTATCAAAATGAACTGGGGTCACTTGTTAAAATAATGAGTCCAGCATCCCCCACACCTACAGTTTCTGATCCAGTAGGTCCTGAATAGGATCCCAAATTTGCATTCCCAATAAATTCCTAGGTGATGGTAACACACTGGTCCAGGGACCAAGCTTTGAGAACCACTGGTCTCACTCAATCTCTGTTTTTACAAGATCGGAAAACAAGCCTTGCATAGTTAATTGAATTACCGTGCTTACTCATTAAGTTAGTGACTGAACCAAGACCAGCAAAACCCTGGTCTCCCAGATGCTGAGGTCAGAGACTTTTCTAGGACACCACAATTCCTCACTTTGAATTTGGGTTACATGATACAGACTGAAAAATCCAGATGAATTTATTCCAATCTACATTGCCACGCAGATTAGAATAAAAGAAAAGCAAGGAGTCTTTACACTTCTGTGGACAGAAATTTTAGCAACAGAGATCTATAGTCAGCAGCAATGATTCCAAATACCCAATAATTTTTTTTTTTTTTTTGTCTGGGGCCTACACCTGGGTCATGTTTGCATGACAGAAAATTAAGGTTGAAATGGGGGAAAGAAAACAAGACTCATTGTGAGTGAAAGGCGTCTGTCACGATGAAGACAGATTAAAAGAAAACAACCCACGTTGTCTCTACAAATGCATTTTTAATATTTTCATGCTTGAATTTTAGTGTTTTTATTAATAACAAAAACTGAGCAGATTTTGGCTTCACAAAAGATTTTAGTAGCTTTGGAAACTTATGTATTAAAAAAAATTTTCCTCTAGATCTTGATCTTGCAGAAATGAGATTTGGTTCTCAAGTCCCCAGAAATATGCACACACAATCTGCCTGTGAACACAACTGAGAACTCAAACACAAATGGGTTTCCCTGAATGCGCTAAATTCTGGGCTTTCCTAGTGCTTTCTTCCTCCTCTAGAGTTGTTCTTTGCCTCTCCTCTTCTCCCAGCTGGTCCATTTACTCATCCTTCGGGTCTGAGTTTAGATGCTACTCACTGACCCTCCAAATCCAAGTAGGGGACTTGTGGTGGGCACACTCCAAGAAGGTTCTCCATCGCCCCACATTATGGTGTTCTTGCCCTTGCGGAGTCTCGCTTCTTGAGTGTGACCTAGTGATTTGCTTCCAATGAATCTAATGTGACAAAAGTGTGGGATGACATTCCTAATGTTAGGTTACACAAAGACTCTGGTTTGCTCCCTGTCTCTTACTGGCTCACAGTGCCATGCTGTGAACTACCTTATGGAGTGGATTTTATGGCAAAAACTAAGGGCTCTGACCAACAGCCAGGAAGGGACTGAGGTCCTTGGTCCCACAACTCATGTGGCTTTGAATCTTCCAAAAACCATGTGAATGCGCTTAGAAGCTGGTCCTTTTTCTGCTAAGCTTGTGGGTGAGACAGCAACCCAACAGCGTTATGAATGACCTAGAGGCAGAAATACTCAGGTGAGCTGTGCCCAGATTCCTGACCACAGAAAATATTTGTTGTTTTGAGCTGCAAATTTGGGGGGTAATTTGGCACACAGCAGTAGAAAACTATTACAGAGCCCAGGACATCTCCCTGTAGGCCAGTGGATCACAAGTTTTAGATGGCAAGTTTTTTAAAAATAGAGATACCCAAGCCCAGCCTTCAGGTTATCAGATTCGAGAATGAGGCTCAGAAATTTGTTTTTTTAAAACAAGGATTGTAGGTAATTTCTAAGCATTATAATCTCAGGACTACACTTCTGAAAACCCTCTCTAGTTTGGAAGCCACAAGCAACCATATATGTCTTATTCATGGCTAAATACCCATGTTTGAAAAATTATAGATTCAGAAGAAATATAATTGAATTAATGAATGCATACTGATATACAATATAGAGAAATTTTGGATGGCTTTACAAAAATTTACTTGTAAGTATAATATGAATAAGCAAATTAACTTCTATGTCCTCAGAGCTCTTATGTGGTTACCATAAATTTCCTTAACTGTTTATGCATTTGCATATGCAAATTCCCCTTCTCCATAAGATCAAAGACTGTTTTTTAATTTTATTGTTATGTTAATCACCATACATTACATCATTAGTCTTTGATGTAGTGTTCCATGATTCATTGTTTGTGCATAACACCCAGTGCTCCACACAGAACGTGCTCTCTTTAATACCCATCACCAGGCTAACCCATCTCCCCACCCCCCTCCCCTCTAGAAACCTCAGTTTTTCAGAGTCCATCGTCTCCCATGGTTCGTCTCCCCCTCCGACTCACTCCCCTTCATTCTTCCCCTCCTGCTATCTTCTTCTTTTTTTTTTCTTAACATATATCGCATTATTTGTTTCAGAGGTACAGATCTGTGATTCAACAGTCTTGCACAATTCACAGCACTCCCCATAGCACATACCCTCCCCAATGTCTATCACCCAGCCACCCCATCCCTCCCACCCCCCACCACTCCAGCAACGCTCACTTTGTTTCCTGAGGTTAAAAATTCCTCATATCAGTGAGGTCATATGATACATGTCTTTCTCTGATTGACTTATTTCACTCAGCATAACACCATCCAGTTCCATCCACGTCGTTGCAAATGGCAAGATCTCATGCCTTTTGATGGCTGCATAATATTCCATTGTGTATATATACCACTTCTTCTTTATCCACTCATCTGTCGATGGACATCTGGGCTCTCAAAGACTGTTTTTTATCCTTTTTATCCATTCACTGTCACCTCCAGACACCTAACAGTGTCTTGGCATACATTTAATTCTCAACTATATCTGTTTATTTCTCTCTTTTGTTCATTGTAAAATAACTCTATAATGATGTAGATTTTTTAAATTTAATTTAATTTTATTATGTTATGTGAGTCACCATACAGTAATGATGTAGATGTTTAAAGATCAGATAACTCAATCTTATCACGAGCCCATCAACGTGACAGTCAATCTAGCGTCATGGAAAGAATATGAATTTTCAAATTATACATGCATGGCTTTAAATCCCACTTCCTACATCTAATAACTGAAGGTCCTTTGGCAAATCATTTAAATTCTTTGAGTCTTTGTTTTCTTCTTTTTGAGTGGTGGCTGGTGTTCTTAAGAAATTTTAAGAAGCTAATAAGCTAGAAGCTTTATACCTGGCGGACGTTTAAGTCCACATCATTTCCACCTGTTTTTAATAAACTCCTTTTTATTTTTTATTTTTGGCCCATGCTATGAATTAAATTGTGTCCCCTCAAAATTTTTATGCTGAATCCCTAACCCCTGGTACCTCAGAATGTGACTGTATTTAGAGATAAACCCTTTAAAGAAATAATTAATTTAAAATGAGGCTATCAGTGTGGCTTAAATCCAGTCTGGCTGGTATCCTCACAAGAGGAAGGAATTTGTACATACAAAGAGACACCAGGGATGCACGTGCACAGAAAGAAGACTGCATGATGACACAGCAAGAAGGTAGCCAGCCTCAATCAGAGAGAGGCCTCAGGAGACACCAAACTTGCTGACACCTTGATCTTGGGCATCTAGCTTTCAGAACTGTGAGAAAATACATTTCTACTGTTCAACCCACCCCCCCACCCCAGTCTACGCTATTTTGTTCTGGAAGCCCTAGCAAATAAATACACTTAGTATCATAATATGTTTTCATGCTGCTCCACACTCACAGGCATGATTTTGAGTGACGACATAATATTCCATTGAGTTGTCATAGTTTGTACAGCAATCCTATTGGATATTTAATGTTTTTGTTACTTTGTAAATAGAGACAGTACTTTCAGGTCTGGCTTTTTTTCCAGACTGACCCTCCCCTCCCCTCCCTTTTCCTATGATAGTGATGGCCTTCAGAGCAACAAGCTTACTCTTCCCTTTGGTTCAAGCACCAACCGTGACCTGAAGCAAGAGACAATATTTAAGAGAGAGTATTTAGGCACAGAGCTAAATTCATCTTGGCTGTGGCCTGCTTCTTTCTGCTCTCAGGCCACCTTGGGGGGCCTGGCTCTGTCTCAGTATTCCCTGGGCCTCTGTCCTTATTGTTGGGCTCTTGGCTTGGCCCCGGAACCTGACATTTGCCAGCTGATCATCACTTAGATAGGAGGTCAGAGACAACATTGTCAACAATTTTCATTCAACTATCACTAGTCTTTGTTTCCTAAACCAGGAATGGGGGAGTTTTCATTCTACTGTGTTTGGGGAGGAAAACCGTATAGGCATGCCCAGAAAAAGACCGAGGAAGAAAGTGAGCATACTTGTTTGTGTGTTGCAGGGAGAGAGAATGACAGTGGTGGGGAGGGAGGCTGGAGGGACTGGGGCCATGCCTTTTAGCCCTCTAATGGTTTCTCTGTTTTAGAAGCTGGAGTTCCAAGCCATGAAAAACAACACCAGAAAATATTCCATTTCCTCAAAAAGTTAGAAAATCACTCATTCAACTAGACCTAGCTCAAGTTTCAACTGCGACCAGAGGGCTTTTGATTACAAATAAGGAAAAATATTCTGAAAAGAAGGGTGGTAAAACATCATAATATGTTCCTAGAGGGGGTTGTTGAATTACTGTAAATGTTGGTCTTTAAAATACAGAATGTCTCCTTTATTTGGGGTCATTTAAGTATAGTTGACCCAAGCCTGAAGTGGAGAAAAAAAACAGGAGGACTTCTTACAAGCACATTCACCCCTGTAATTCCACAGTCTTCATGCATCAGCAGCCGTTTCTCAGTAGGTTTACCAATTTTTAATAGTTGATATTAGTTTAGGCTTACCAGTAGCTGATTCTTAAACATGCTTCAGGCTCCAAGGCTATGCATACTAAGATTTCTGGTAACAGCAGGAAATCCATAATTATAGTTCACGGGTACAGTGCTCATCTGGCAAAATCTGTAAATAAAGCTTAAAAAAGCAAACATACCATTTATATAAACAGTTTCTGAATACTAGTAGATCTATTGCCAAGGGAATGGAAAACTAGCTTTTTCTCAATTATTTCTTTTCCTATATCAGAGGGTAACAGTTTTAATACTTAATGTTTAAAGAAATGCTTTTAAAAATAGTTAAAGACTTGAATGTAAACAGTGGAATGTACCTAAAATGTTGTCCTTTTTTGCTCTTCATATAACTTGAAAAATTGATCGACCTACCTTGTTGAAACATGAGAAAGAAAATTATTGCTTGAAAGCAATTTCCTACTGGAACCTATCCCCTACAGATTTCTTTTAAGGAAGCTTCTGGATTAGCTTCCAAAGACTGTGAGGACTTTCTGTCTTAATGTCTTTTTAAAAAATTATTTGAAGTACTGTAAACCAGCACAAATAAAATGGTATGGGATCAAGAAATAATTTTGTGTTCATAAATGAAAAACAATCCCGTGTATGAGCTGCATTTGAAATAGGCACGGTTTTTACTTAGGGGTATGAGACAGTGAAAGGTTGCCTTTTTAAATACCACACTTTAAAAATCCCTCACTACTTTTCATTTTCTTCCAAGTATTTATTTGAGACTGAATTTTGATGAAAAATACTTTAAACTGAGTGTGCTCTTAAGCAATTAATGATTACAATTCTAGTAGAACTGACATGATCTAACCCCACAAATACACCACAAGAGACGTGCCGGTGACTGTTTAGTATTTGTGGTGGCAGAGGAATGGGAGTGTGGTTCTCGCTCCTTCCAGAACAAGCAATTACAATGGTCAATCATGCTAAATTGCATGCAGTACACCACTGGTTTGAGAATAAAGGCAAACACATTTTCTCTTTTCTTTTGCGATATTTTTACTTTTGTTTGGCTTTGAGCAGGTTTATACTAATTATTTAAGTACTTAACGCAATTTAAACAAAATAAACGAACCAGAAAAACTGCCATTTGCCTAGATTTGTCACACATGAGGTTGACTGGCATCAGTCACTGTCTGAATGTCCCGGGGCACAGGCAGATGTAAAGTCTGATTTTAAAAATCTCCCAAACTAGATGATTGCATATTTTAGCATATATAAGATCTGATGATTGTGTATTGCTTCTTTTGCAGAATAATTGACATTAATATGCAAGCAACCCTGAGTGTATCTTTATGCTTCTCTTCTATCTTTCTGTGTCTTTGGAGTCTCTGAACTCTTAATACTTCACTTACTTGTCGCCACTCTGATATGTAAAGCTCTATATACATCTTAGTTGGAAATCAAAACAAACAAATCTTAGGGGTGTCTGGGTGGCTCAGCCCATTAAGTGTCCGACTCTTGACTTGGGCTCAGGTCATGATCTCAGGGTCGTGAGTTTGAGTTTTGCATTGGGATCTGCACTGGGCATAGAGCCCGCTTAAGGTTCTCTCTCTCCTTCTCCCCCTCTTCCCCCCCTGTAAAAAAAATTTAAAAAATAAATAAAGCAAACCTAAGAATCAATGAAGCAACTTTCTTCTTTTTTTTTTTTAAAAAAAGGTGTAATATATGTACAATAAAATGGAAAACTGCAGTCATCTTAGGTGGTAAATGTTTGCGTGTATGTGTGTAATCGCCATTCACATTGACTATCATATCCAGCAATCCAGAAGTTTCCTTATGCCCTTTCCAGATTAATATACCTCTCCTTCCCCAGGAAGTGACCACCATCTTTTTATTGCCATCAGGTCGTTCAGTGTGTTCTTGAAATTTCTATCAATGGAATTATATATGTTCTCTTTGTGTCTGGATTCATGTATAAAATTATTAATATTTTAAAAGCCAATCTAATATCAGCTGTGGAAAATGACAAGCAGAGTCATTTCTCCTTGCTTCATTTTAGTTGAACTGCTGTTAAAGAAATCTGGTAAGTACTTAATTTTTTAAAAAGATTTTATTTTAAATAAACCATACCAGGGCTAGCAAGGAGCCACAGAGATGTTAGAAGTTCAAAAAGAATACATGTCTTTCATTGTTCTAAAATTACAGTTGTTTTATCATAAGGAGGTGAGATAAAATTAGCCACACTGAACATTTGTAAGTATGTGAGTTGTTTTCAGAGGAAAGATTTGGGGCAGTTGTTCTATATGCCCAGGGAGGAATAAAGGGGAAATAGGTTAATTATAGTGGAAAAGATTTAAGTTTGGGCCAAAAAAGAAAAAAAAAAGGTTGATGTCCCAAGAAAGTATTATCATATACTCAGGTTTTAGTTTGAGATCTGTTACTATCTGTACCTCGAATGGCAAATGACTGTACTTCTCTGGTCTCAGTTTCCACATCTGTAAGAAAAAGGGGTTGGCCTAGATTAGGAGTTGCAGATGCAAATCACTAGGGAGGTCAGGCAGAAAATATCAATGTGTGAAAAGGCCTGTAACTGAGTGCGGCCAATAGGGCAGGAGCAGTCAGATTGATCATGGAATGCCCAATGGAAATACAGGCAAGTATTGCCAAAACCTCCCAGTTTTCAAGAACATGTAGAAATTTAGAAATCTGGAATTGTTCATATGAAGACTCCTAGTCTAAAATTTTATCTACAAAACAAAGCAAAATTAATCTTCCCAAATAAACAATTAACCCCTTGCAGTGTATTAATCATAAGGTTGAGATCGTTGATTTAGATATTTTCTATCCAACATGGTAACCATTAGCTACATGCAACTATTGGGCATATGGAATACAGCTAGTCCAAATTAAGAAATGCTGTAAGTGTAGAATATACGTCATACAAAAACAATTTACTATCTTGTTAATAGTTTTCATATAGATTGCATGTTGAAATTATAATATTTTTAATATATTGGGTTTAATACCTACAAGGTATACAATCCCATATATCCTTCTTTTCTTTCTCTTCCACAAGAAAAAGGAAGAAAAAGAAAGGATAAAGTGTACTTTGGTCAGATAACTTTTGAATACATTAAATTAAATAACAGTAGGCAGCCCTTTATAGACACACAGTGATTCTCCACGAGGGGGGAATGTGGAATTCTGTATCTCCTACACTTACCTGACCATAAACAGAATTGTTTTGGTTTGTAGAGATTCTCACAGCGCGATATTCTGAAAAACACATGAAATAGTGAGACTATAATCTTTTTCTGCCACTCAATCTCAAGAAACCAGGCACATGTCTCTGAAGAAACTGCAATAGCTCTAGAAGAAAAAAAATAAATGGATGCTAACACTTGGTGACCTTGTAAGGAAACAACCAGGACCCCTTATACTTGAAAACCCTCATGTTCTCAGAGTTTGTACTCAGCTTTTCAGTGCCCTAATGGCTACTTGAGAGAAACCTCCAACACAAAAGGCAGAGATCAAAACAGACAAAAGGATCACAGAGGTATCAGAGTCAATGCAAGAATCAAAAGGAAACTTCCAATGACAAGCACCCCAACTATATTTACCATTGTCAGAAAGTTAATAGAAGGTACTGTGTGAATAAAATAAGGGAAAGATGCTATTGTAAAGGAATGTCTAAAGAGGGAAGAGCTCTTAGAAACTAAAAAGTGACAGCAGGCAATTAAAAACGTTGGTAGGAGACTTGGAAGACAAATCTCTCAAGGAAAATAGAAGAAAACACTTTAAGAAAAAAAGAGAAAAGAGAAGAAAATTAGAATTTTTATTGAGGGGCTCCAAAATCCAAATAAGGGTAATTTTAGAGAAAATAAGTAAAATGGGAGTGGGGCAGGAGAAATTATTTTAAAAATAATACAAGACAATTCTCAAGAATTGAAAGTTACAAGTTTCTGTGTTGAAAGGGTCCACTGAGAGCCCAGGACAATAAATGAAAAAGACCTGTAACAAAGTACATCATTGTGTGCTTTTAGAACAACAATCATGAGAATCACCAGACTTGTAGGTCGAGGGGTGGATAGGGAAGATTACATAAAAAAATTGAGGATAAGAGTAGCTTTGACTCTCAATAATAGCTGTGCTAGAAGTTAGAAGTAGAATATTGCCTAAATGTCCTAAGTGATATTTGACTTAGAATTCTATATTCAACCAAAATATCAATGCAATGAATCAATATAATAAAGTTATGTAAGATATTCAAGGCCTTAAAAACAAATACGCATTGATTTTGGAAAGTGACCCAAGAATATGCTCCAATGTATATATAGACTGTAGATCGAGAAAGAGGAACATAGCAATAGGATTGAACACAGAGGAGATGGTAAGTGAAATACAGGTTAGTAGTTTTGCACAAACCTTAAGAGGAATCATTCCAGAATTCCAGGAAGAAAAGCTCCAGAAATAAAACAAAACCAAACAAAACTTATGTAATCCTGGATGTGTTTGGCCATGTGGGAAATAATGTTAAGGGAGGTTTTAAATTCAATTATAAAGTTTTGGAAAACTTAGTAATAGATACATTAAAAAAAAGAAATTAAGTAATTAAAAAAACATTTATTTATTTGAGAGAGAGAGCACAAGCAAGGGGAGTGTCAGAGGGAAAGGAGAGAAAGAATCTCAAGCAGATTCCCTGCTGAGCGTAGAGCCCAATGTGGGGCTCCATCTCACAACCCTGAGATCATGACCTGAGCTGAAATCAAGACTCAGACACGTAACTGACTGAGCCACTCAGTCACCCCTTAAGTAATTTTTTTTAAAGGGACACAATTTTGTTGCTGTTGTTTTTAAAGGTACAATTAAATGGTTTTTAGTATATTCACAGAGTTGCACCACCATCATCAGCATCAAATCACAGAACATTTTCATCACTCCAAAAGGAAACCAATAGTAGCCATTCCTCATCCTCCTTTCCCTCTGCTTCTGACAACTGCTAATCTGTTTTCTGTCCCCACGGATTTACCTATTCTGGACACTTCACAGAAATGGAATCATATGATGTGGGGCAAAAGAGCCTTTTTATGTCTGGCTTCTTTCACTTAGCATAATGCTTTCAAAGTTCATCCGTGTTGTAGCAGGTGTCAGTGCTTCCTTCCCTTTCATTGCCAAATAGTACTCCATTGTATAGCTATACCACACATATCCATCTATTCATCAATGAGGGACATATGTTTCTTTT
Organism: Eumetopias jubatus; assembly: GCF_037043125.1. NCBI lineage: Eukaryota > Metazoa > Chordata > Mammalia > Carnivora > Otariidae > Eumetopias > Eumetopias jubatus. The sequence continues at coordinate 17,307,350 of NW_028274809.1, forward strand.
ACACATTTGGTGATTATGAATAATGTCACTATGAATATTCAGATGCAAGTTTTTATGCAAGCATTATGTTTTTAATTCTTTGGGCTATATACCTAGGAGTAGAATTGTTGGAGCATATGGTAACCCTATGTTTAACTCTTGGAGAAACTGCCAAATTGTTTTCCAAAGTGGCTGTACCATTTTATATTTCCATCAGCAGTGTGTGAGGAGTCCAATTTCTCCACATCCTTGCCAATACTGGATGATTGTAACAATTTCAACAACGTTCTTTTGCATGTAGATATGCAGCTGTTATTGTCCATTTAAAAAATTATAACCCAGCTGCAGCAACTTCTTGCTAGACATGTGTCCAAAAACAAGGGAAACAAAAGCAAAAATGAGCTACTGGGACTTCCTTAAGTCCCAATAGTTCATTTGCACAGCAAAGGAAACAGTCAACAAAACCAAAAGACAACCTACAGAATGGGAGAAGATATTTGCAAATGTCTTCTTAGACAAAGGGCTAATATCCAAGATCTATAAAGAACTTATCCAACTCAGCACCCAAAAAACAACTAATCCAGTCAAGAAATGGGCAGAAGACATGAACAGACATTTCTCCGAAGAAGACATACTAATGGCTAACAGACACATGAAAAAATGCTCAACATCACTCAGCATCAGGGAAATACAAATCAAAACCACAATGATATACTACCTCACACCAGTCAGAGTGAATAATATTAACAAGTCAGGAAACAACAGATGTTGGCGAGGATGCGGAGAAAGGGGAACCCTCTTACCCTGTTGATGAGAATGCAAGCTGGTGCAGCCACTCTGGAAAACAGTATGGAGGTTCCTCAAAAAGTTAAAAATATAGCTACCCTATGACCCAGCAATTGCACTACTAGGTATTTACCTAAAGGATGCAAACATAGTGATCTGAAGGGGCATCTGTACCCCAATGTTTATAGCAGCAGTGTCCACAATAGCCAAACTATGGAAAGAGCCCAGATGTCCATCATCAGATGAATGGATAAAGAAGAGGTGGTATATATACATAATGGAATACTACTCAGCCATCAAAAAGAATGAAATCTTACCATTTGCAATGACATGAATGGATCTAGAGGGTGTTATGTTAAGTGAAATAAGTCAGTCAGAGAAAGACAATTATATGATCTCACTCATATGCGTAATTTAAGAAACAAACAGAGAGCATAGGGAAATTGGGGAAAAATAAAATAAGATGAACTCAGAGAGGGAGACAAACTATAAGACACTCTTAACTATAGGAAACAAACTGAGGGTTGCTGGAGAGGTGGGGAGTGGGGGAATGGGTAACTGGGTGATGGACATTAAGAAGGGCACTTAATGTAATGAGCACTGGGTGTTACAAGCAACTGATGAATCAATCAACTCTACCTCTGAAACTAATAATATACTGTATATTAATTAATTGAATTTAAATAAAATAAAATAAAAATAAATAAATAAAAATTATAACCATTTCAGTGGGTGTCAAGTGTTATTTCATTGTAGTTTTGATTTGCATTTCCCTAAAAGATTAAAGACGTTGAGCTGTTGAACACATTGTGTGCACTTTTTGGCCTTTTGTATATATTCTTTGGAGAAATGTCTATTCAAATCATTTATTCAGTTTTTTTTTTTTTTAAATTGGGTTGTCTTCTTATGGTTGAGTTGTAGGGCTTTTTTATATATTTTGAACAATTCATTTATAAGAAATATGATTTGCAGATATACTCTCCCATTTCTTGGACTGTCTTCACTTTCTTGATGATGCCCTTTGAAGCACAAACATTTTTAATTTTGAAGCTCAGTTGATCTATTTTTCCTCTTGTTCATGCTTTTGCTGTAATAGCTAAGAAAGCATTACCTAATCCAAGGTCATGAAGATTAAAATCTATGTTTTCAAAAACTCTGACAGTTTTAGAGTTAAGAAACTCTTTTTTTCCCTCCAAATTTTTATTTAGAGACAAGTATTTATTTAGAAACAGTTATATAAGTAAAATGACTTGACTCTGATCTTAGGAAGTCACGATCTACAAGAAGAATCAAATATAGTAAAGAAAATCTTTAACATACATTATGTTAAGAGTGAAAGGAAAGTACATACAGAACACGGATCAGTAGGACACAAATAAATTGATGGATTGAATGAATAATCAAATATTTTGAGAAAAAGCCGAGGATATGTTTGAGAAGGACTAGCTCTACAAATTTAATTTCAATTGAATAAAAGTATAAAAATGATGCAAAGTAGGGAGATGGAAGGTGAAAACTGGGGGTAAATTATGAGGTTGAGACGTTAGTGGATCTGAAGTTTATTTAGCTATAAAATATGGGATGCATAAAAAATGAGGATTTTCCTTCTTAGAAACATTCATTTGAAAACATTTTGGTGTAAATCATTTCTAATATGCTTTCTGTAATTTTTTCCACAATGAAATAGCTACAGATCTCTATAACATTGCAATACAGATGTCCTCTAAAATAATTTACTTAAAAAGAAAAAATACACAGGTTCTGCTACCTGTAACATAGCTCAGAGAAGTTAGGAAGAAATCAGTAATTGTCCTATACACAACTGTAAAATATAAAAGGTTATTTATAATATTTTTCCTGATTATGATATTTATATTATAGATTCTTTAGAAAATGAGAAAAAGACAAAAAAAAAAAATCATTTGTAATGTCGTTACCCAGAGATGACAGCCTAAGTAGTATACTATAGGTACCAGGTGGGTAGGAACAATGTCTGCCTTTTCACATTATATTTTCAGTACCTAGCACAGTGTCTGGAACAAAACAGGCATTTGGTATTTTTTCCTTGATTCATTTTTACCTTTTTTGGTGCATTTTCCCAGTGTTCTTCTCTGCATACTGCATGCATTAGTGCATAGAGTTTACGTTTTTCTCTAATAACAGAGCATATCACTAAGTATTCTTAGAAAACATGATCTGTAGTGGATATATAATGACCCACTGCTATGTATATATCATAGTTTAGAAAAGTGTGCTTTACAAATATTCTGTAATCTTTTTAATTTGCCTTGAAATTGGAAGCATTTCATTTAATGCCAAGTGTTTAACAAAATGCCCACGACTCTTATTTTGTAGCACAAATTTAATTTATGGGGTTTCCAGTAACTTCACTTCTGAGACAGAATGGTGGTGTGGCAAGAACTGGACAGATAGGATTCATAATCTGTTTCTAACACTAGCCGCGTGGCCTTGTGCAAGTTATGAACTTCCAGTAGTCATTTCCTCTCCTGTGATAATGGGGGATTAGTAATAGTTTCCCTATAGAGTTGTTGTAATGATTAACAATGTTTAATAATCAGTTTGTAATAACAGTATGTCATACTAAATGCCATATATGGCAAATCGTTCCTGGCACATAGCAAAATCTCACCAATGTTAGCTCACGTTCACTCTTTATCAGCTTTAGATCAAGGACTGTTTTCCAATACAAATACTGCTCTCAATTGCAAGCTAAAAGTTTTACCACATATTCTTGAAGTGTGGAAGACGAGGAAAGGACAGGCCAAAAGATAAGATATTACTAAGCCTGGCAGGGACAGCCCAGGCATCATGTTCTAGAAATGTACCTTACTGATCTCCTGACCAACACCCATGGTCTGAATATAACTACAAAATTCAGTTTCTTTGGAAGTAGATGCTATCTCTTCTGGGATTTCACACAACTGGATAGTCTATGAAGATTCTCAGCTGAAAATTACAGAGCAGGTTTCTCTGTATGTGAGTATGATTTTATGATCTGCACGTTCATGTTTGTAAACGATGCGGTTGAATGAGACCCTGAAACTCATTTAATCCAAGATTTCCATTTTAGAGATGAGGAAATGAAGATTCCAAGAGGTCAAGTCATTTGGCCAAGGTCAAAGAGGTAAGTGACAAAGTTAGCATCAGCCTAATGCATTGTCATTGTGTCATACAACAGCTTGCTGTTTGAGATGATATTTAAATATCAATGCTCACATTTAATCTCATACATATTTTTTGTTTGTTCTCTATATTTCATGTGCATAATCAAATATGGGTTTCTGCAAACCCAACCACGATATTTTTGTTGAAGATGTTGATAATTAGATAATCAGTTCTGGGTATGAAAATGGGTAGCCTTGAGCCATCTGGTCTTGATTGTAAATTAATCTTAAAAGGGTGAAGATAAATAGGATTCCAGATGAACAGAGATTAGAAGAAGGTCACCATTTCCAATGTTAAAAAAATAAGACACTCAATTGGCTATACAGAAATTTTGTGCATATTTATATTCTTTGCGTTTGGAGAATTTTATCTCCCATTAGCATCATAGAATATTAGACAGCACAAAGTCCAATTGCTTTATTTTCCAGATAAGAAAATTGAGACTCATTGAAGTTAAATGACTTTTTCATCGTCATTTTACCATTCAGTGGAAGGACGGGCAATTATCAAGTGGTGGATACTTTTAAAAATATTTTGCTAAGTAGTTTCATATATATCTCATTTATTTTTCATTATCTTTAATATGAGTATTATTTTCCATATTTAACCTTTGAACAAAAAGTTCTTCAGAAAAATTCTAGTTGTTGAGTTTCAAAAATACATCTGCTGATTCTAAGATGAAATCCTTTCACCCCACATGTACTTGAGAAGAAGTGGAGCTTAGATTCAAATTCATGTCTTTTGATACTCAATTTTTTTGATGTTATTTTAAATGTGGACATTGCCTTAATACATCTTACTCTTCAAATAAAGCCACTAATGTGATATACCTTTAAAGAGGCAATGTGGCAAATTGCATATAGATACGTGGCATATTATTACCTCTGTATTATTGGTAGAGTTAAGAACTGAGTTTGATTTAATGCCTTCAAAAGTTCTAGTCAGACAATAGACAATTCTTTCTCTATCAACAGATTACATTTAAAATTAAAGATCTGAGATCCACTTTTTAAAATTAGCAATTAAAATATCATGTCTTTATAAATAGCCTTTAAATCTGGGGCAAAATTATCACTTATATTCTGGTTATATTTACTACAGGGACTTTTTTTTGAGTACATAATGTATCCTACTAAATATCCAGATCCATGTAATAAATATATGACACAGGCATAGACCACACATATATTTTTTTCAAAGTTGTCTGCTTTGCCAACTTATGATCAGTCAACATAAAATAAGTTGGACTCCGTGACCTTGAAATGAACCATATCATTTAGTTACACGTATTAGTTTCAAAAGGATTTACTTTTCCGAAGTCATTCTCTGTGTGTAACACTAGATAGGTAGGGGAATTTTAATGGACATTAAACATTTGGAGAAAGGCATTATATGTCATATTTAAAATAAAATATGTTGATTATATATATTTTTCAATCACGTGCACAGCTGTTTCATAGAGGAGAAAAGGATTTTTATCAGCAGTAATGACTGGAACTCAGTGACCGCATACAACTCAGTGGGTATGAGCTAAATCTCTCATCTATTTTTGTACACAGAGGAATGCTCTAGACATTAAAAATAGTGTCCAAAAAAATGTGTTTTCTATGTGATCTGAAAAAACTCTAATTAAATAACAAAAATATTTTATTTTTAGAAAAACATACATGTATATCAAGGATTAGAATTGATCGAAGAAAACATTATATAAGAAGGTCTTATGGTCACTGTGGGGAAATATCCTCACTTGCCAAATTTTTTTGTGTGGGTGACTTCAACTCAAAATGAACTGTAATTATAAGTTCTCAGTAAACAAATATCATTCATTTGGTTCTAGGCATGGATACATTGGAATAAAAAACCAAGAATTCAAGCACTCTTTCATCATAATTAATTAGACAGTTCCCATACATATTCAGCCAAGGAATAAAGGGGGCTTTTAAATATCTTCCTAGAGGGGCGCCTGGGTGGCTCATTTAGTTAAGCGTGGGACTCTTGATTTCGGCTCAGGTCATGATCTCAGGGTCGTGGGATCGAACCCCCAGTTGGACGCTGGATGTGGAGCCTGCTTAGATTCTCTCTCTCCTCCTCCCTCTGATCCTCCCCCTTGCGCTGTGTGCTCTCTCAAAAACAAACAAACAAACAAACAAACAAATAAATAAATAAAAATCTTCATAGATGGAAGTATGAGAATTTCCTCTCAGGTATAGTCCACCTGCCACTGGAAATTTTTTTTTTTTTAAATCACTAAAAGGTAAGGTTGGGTTTGAATCTGTTTCACCAGTGAAAGGGTTCCTAGTCCCTGTGCCTTTAACAATAGCCTGAGAAGTCAGGGAGTGGGGGCAAGAGAGAAAAAAGTATATTAAAGTTAATAATAAGAAATTCTAACTAATATTTCCTGACCACTTCCTATGTACTGGGTACCTTGCTTCTAGTGTGTCTTCAAGAGCTTAGACATGCTATCTATAGGAAGGAGAGGAAACTTCACAGAACGTGATTTCCAATGTTTTTAGGTATGAAGAGCCTTTTTCTGAAAGAAAAAAAAGTTAAAGATTTCTTCAGTTTGATAGTATTCATATTTTATTATCAGTGGAATCATAAAATAGCACAGCAAAAAGCTATGAATTTACATTGTATAATTACAATAAGATCTGCACAAATTTTAAAAATATATATGTATATTAATGTATGATATAAAGAGCTGTATATATGATATAGACATATATGTACATATACCTACATTTACCGTACATATAGATATTTATGTAACAACATACATACATGTATATGAGATGATATATATCATACACAAATAGTGCATAATCATGGATTTATATGAAATACTATTTATCCAGCCATTCTACATATAATCTTAAGACGTATATGAATAACTATCCCTTGAAATAACCTTGAGGCCATCCAAGGTGAGAGCCAATACTTTGGAAGATGTTTTTTTTTTTCTTTTTTAGAGAGCCGGAGAGAGGGAGTGGGGAGAAAGCGGGGGAGAAGGGCAGAGGGACAGAGCGTGAGAGAATCATAAGCGGGCTCCACGCCCATTGAGGAGCCCAGCACCGGGCTCGATCTCACAACCCTGAGATCAGGACCTGAGCTGAAACCAAGCATTGGACTCTTAACTGACTGAGCTACCCAGGTGCCCCTGAAGATGGCTTTTGACTATAACTTGGTGCCATGGCTTAGCCATTCACGTACAACCGCATCTGAGGTGCAAAATATGCTAATTTCATAGCCATTTAACTGAATTTTGTTACTATTCTTTGGAAGTGTCAGTGCCACTCATTAAAGGTCTCCATTCTCACATAAGAGATAGACTTTCCTTCATATTATTCTATTTTCACTATATTTTAAGATCTCTATTTCTCATTTTTAAAAATTATATTTTTTTATCAATCAATACACAGCAAAAACCAGGACTTCTCAAGCTCTTTCAGGACTTCTATTTGTTTTTTTAGCCTCTGCTGTTTAGCCAACAAAGGTTTTCTGTGCCTCCGACTCTGTGTGTGACTGTGTGTGCACAAAAGCATTGCTTTTGTGCAGCCAATATGAATTTGTAAAGGCTATCTTTCTTGACTTCCTTCTCATCATTTTCTCTTTGGGCAGTCTGGTTTCTTAGAGCTATTGAAACAGGCTTCCTTAAAATTATTTGTCTTGCGTTTTTCCTACATTTCCTAAAAAATCCTTAGCTCTATTTATGCGTACTATTTTTTTTAATGGTGTCTCTTACCTAAAGTTTAAATGCTGAATGTCAGTGTATTCTGATTTTCCCTGAAGAGTAGCCCTTAGTTTTGTTTTTTTTTCCACCTCAGAAAAAGATATAGACTTTTAAATAAATAAGTAATCAATGTATATAAGTAAATGTTGTTCTATGGAGACCTTTTAAAGTAAAGAGGATTCTCATATACCAGAGGCTTAATTATCACCTGGTTTGAAAGCAAAGGACCTCATCAGTTAAAGCCCAGAATCCCAGAAATAGTCTCAGAATCCCAGAAATGGAAAGAACATTCAAAGTTAACTTAGTGACAGGATTCAGTTGATAACTCCTGGGGTCACAAAGAACAAGTCTGTTTTCTCTTTTCCATGGCAGTCCTACAAGAATTTAAACCCTATAAACATGTTTCTTCTTCAGCCTTAACATCCAGTGTTACATGACATGGTTGCCAATTGCTCCCATGATGTTTAGTTAATCACTGTGGACAAAATGAGGCAAATTTATCAGGAGTGGTTGGAGAGTAGCAGCATAGATAAGAACCATCACCTCCCTTATCTAGAAACTAGACCACCATTAATGCAACCCAAGAGAGCATTAAGTTCTGAGGCAGACATATCACTTAATTCCCTAATTATGATCTTGCTGGCTTCCTACCCTTTTACTCTGTACTTGTGGAGTACCCCCCACCCCCAAGCCCTTGTCCCATAAAGGCTTTGGATTTTTTTTACTAAGAAAAGAGCTATGTGCTTTTTTGTCATCTGGGAGTTCTGAGAATGGGGAAGGTAATTGTCTAGACCGCAAGAGGAAGGAAGGATTTCAATTCAATTCTTTGAACTTGAAACCCAGATGATAGGATAAGAATGAGAATTACAGACACTTTGTCTGGTCATTCCTTCAGCCCACTACCTATTTGAATCAATATGTCTTGGATTCTGTCTAAATTAAAACCCTGGAAAAGATAATACATTCAGACTTGAGTTTAGATTTTATTTCATGCATCCATGAGAAATGATGGTTGTATATTATCCTGAGAATCTAAGTGGTTCTCCTGGTCAGTCCTGATGATTTAGCACATTCACCCTGCAAAACTCAAATAAATAAAATCCCTATGCCTGAATGATTTGATTTGACATCGTGAGTAAGCGAAATGTCTTCATAATTAATTGTACTCTTCCCAGGCCTCTCTATTTCTGCAGCATCTAGGCACAAACACAGATATTTATTCATGCAAAAACTTTTCCACTGTAAATGTGTACATGGACGTATAAATAAATTTGTGTAATGGAAAAACTGTGCTTTAACTGTTTCCCCTAATTGTATATTCAATATTTTCCTTGGCCACTTACAGTTGAATACCTTCTATATTCATGAAAATTCTATGAAGCATATTTGAAAAAGCATTTACTTGCAAGCACATTGAAATGTATCTCACTATTCTCATATTTGTGTCACCCGTTGCACTATGCTTTTGTTGCCACCTGGGGTTACTTAATAATCAAAAAAAGGAATGAAAGAAACATGATATCTAATTATTCCACCACTAAAGAATGTCTGAATCAGCAAGTATAAATGATTCTCGTCGTGAGAAGATGTTCTTAATGTAAAGAGAGAGAGGGACCTAAATTGAGAGAGGGAGGGAGGGAGGGAGGAATACATACACTGGGCTGAAACTGAAATTTATTAACACTTGTGAAACACCGTTAAAATCCTTCAATTTATGGCAGTTAAGCAAGTTTACATGCTGGAATCACTTGAGATTTCACATCTAAGGCAGATCATTTGATGTTTTATGAATTTTCAGAGGTCTAAGATACAGATACCTACAGCATAGTATCACATTTTATGGAAGACCTGATTTTCATATTCATCTGAGATCTTATTTTACTTACTGCTTTTGACAAGAGTGATTCCGGGGAAATACTCACTTATTTATAGCCTTACAGGAAGAAATAATGGAACAGGAAACTGGAAAGAAATTCACCTGTCCTTCCTGGCAATAATGTGAAGAAGTTGACACTTAAAAGATTAAATAATCCAAACAAGACATATGGAATGTAACATTAAATAAAAAGAAAAGAAAAAAAAAAAAACACTAGGGTATAAAGGGTGATTTTGGAATAGAGATAGCATTTTCTTATTTTTTTCCCCTTTTTGTTCAGCAGCAAATTAGAATATATGATAATCCACGATCCTTGCATTAGGAATATTTTAATCAACAGGCCAGGCACTTAGTTAAATTTCCTGGAAAAGATAAAGTAAAGGTCCATCCAGGCAACTGATAATGTACCTTTGCTTTAATAAATCTGCCTCTTTAGAATCCACTTCTATTTATAACATGTAAATACCTGGATAGAAATTGATATTGTTTATAGTTTCCAAAGCCGGAGATTTTTTTTTTTTAACTTGTAGGTAGTAATGTAAGCAGTTGGATCCATACCGTATCGTTGCCGAGCCATCTTGGAGATTGAGGCAGAAGAGAGAAGTTAATAATACTGGTCCTTTCTTTAAAATGTTGATATTTCATTTATTATAGATTTTGGCATTGATCTTGATTTTTTAAGATATTGCATTAAAAGGCTATTTAACCTGATTACTGAGATTTTGGTGCCCCCTTTCCTTTAGTGCCTAAGGCAAGTGTCTTACTTGCCTCACCCTAGAATGTTCGCACAGCCACATTTTGGGAATTGTTATTTATACTTCTCTTTACTGTTTCCCTTTATAGTCGAGGCCCATTCCCCTCCCACCCCTACATTTTCAGTGTTTAAAGAACAGATAATTACATTTTCCTCATATTTTAAGGTTAAATCTTCCTCTAGGCTCTGTTGTAGGTTGCTTAACTTCAGAAGCTTTCACCTTTTCATTTTTTTAACTCTCATTTTTATGGTTTCAAGATCAATTTTCTTCAGATTTCCCCGACAGTTTGGTACTGGAGGAAAGATGTGCTCTCAGGTCTTCTACTTTTTGCATATTTATATTGTACTTGTCCAGAAAAAAAAAAAGTGTCTGGACTATTTCTTTCCTGTTCCATTCTCTCACCGTAGTTCGGGGGACGGACAATTCATCACGACCTCCTTGACGTGCAGTTACTGCCTGGCGGACTTTGTTAAACTAAGCGACAGTGGCGTGGGTGTGCGCATGCGTGCACATGTGTGCGCGGAGCCCAGCAAATAAACGTTGTGGGAATTTTGCACATGCGCACATCAGGTTTCAGAGTAAGACTAATCCTCCTTCCATGAGATGAGACTCCTCGTTTTTAGATACTTAGCAGCAATAGAGTTTAAAACATAAAAAGCAACCTGATACTAGACCCACCGTACTCGTCTGCCTCTTCTTCCCAGAGATTTAAGAGATAGAAACTCACTGGATTCAAGAGTAAAAATTTTGAGGAAGAATAAAATAAGAGCTTTGTGACCAAAGACTGAGAATCTGTGATGAAAAGTCCAAATAACTTCTTGACTTAACTTTTCCTTGTCTTTATTGGGCAAAATGTGTTCTTCACTACCCCACAGTTATCCCCATTAAGCTTTATTTTAGTTGCAGCTGGTTGTTTTGACAATTTACTCTGTTGTTTTGGATTTCATTGCCCTTTTCCCAGGAATCTGGCCTTCCTCCTTCCCTCTTCAGAGTTTAACAAGAACCTTCTCTCTGTTAAATCCTTCAGGTCACTGATAGAAATGTTAAATGACCACAAGTTTGGAGCTGACCCTGGAGGAACCGTGGCACCATTTGTTGTATGTCCCTAGGTTGACACTGATCCATTGATAACCTCTCTCTGGGTCTGACTTTCCAGCTGCTTTTCCACTCACTTCATAACTGAGTAGTTCAGACCTTGTTTTTCCACTTAATTGATGTGTGTGTTGCGTGGGGCAAAATCAAAGCCCCTGCTAAAATTTAAGATTGATTGTATCTCTGGCTTCCTTTGGTTGACCAGAACTCCCACAAGGATATCAGCCTGGTCAGACTAGACATGTTCTTGTCAGTGCCATGCTGGGTTTCTTATCAAACTCTTTACTCTTTCATATTATTTAATGACTTCTCCAATATATTTTTTTTCTAATGTCAAGATCCTGTGGAAATTACAATACAGAGCTCAGCTGTAACCTCAGTTCAAAATCCAGGATAGCTTTTAACTGTTAAGGAAGAAAAGAACCATTAGCAATTTTTCAGTGCATTTAACCAAAATCCATAGAGTTTAGGGAAAAAGGTTTCCAGGAACAAAATAAAATAAAATAAAAAATTAGGGCTTTCAAAAGAGCTTTCTGGAATATGTCTATGCCACTTCTCTCTTTGTTTCCTTCTTTTCTTCTGGACTTGGCATACAATCTGATAGTCATTCAAGTAAGAAATCACCCCATTTTGAGAGCTATAACTTCATCTTGTTCATTAATATCTCTGCTTTAAGGTAAAAAGAACGGGTACATCAATGTCTACCCGTAGGTATAATAAAAATAGATGTATCATACGGAGATGGATCATTTGTCTAGTTTATAGGGAATTCCTTTCCGTGCCCAGGGAATTTAAGTATTCACTTGAAAGGAGCGGCCGTGGCAGTGAGGCTTCTGCTGTTCTTCATTCGCCACAAAGCAGTAATTCAATTAATTTATTACTTTGAAAGACTTTGACGCAACAGTGGTGTACATGACCTACTCATGTTGGGAACAGATGAAAATGCTGTGCTGGCAAAAGGCTTCCATCTTCTTAATGAGGTATGATACTGTTTAGGGCATTCTAAGGCAGAAGAATATGTTGAAAATTCAAACTGTAAGGAAGGGAACATAAAAAAAATGGGATAGATGAAATGCATAATGATTTCCGTGTATTTGTCAAGATTTCCGACTGTGAAATAATGAAACTTTCCCTTTAGAAGGGGAAATTTTATGCTTTCCTATTTTAACGGGAAAACTCCAGACTAACTTTCTGGATTTTTTTACCTGGATGTATGTTCTTTCAAATGAAAGGTGTCACAAAAACATAAGTGAGAACACAGAATGCAAGATAGACACAAACTCTCCATGAATATTTTAGTTGTGGGGGTAAGATTACCAGGCTGATGACTCCTCCATACCTATTGTGTGCTGAGGGCTCTGCTAGATCCAGGTGAGGACAGAGGAAGGAGCCTTTGTCTCTGCCACTAGGGAGGTTCCAGTCAAATTCTGGGATTGAACAGACACTCAAGATGATCATCAATCATACTGCTGGTCACAAATTGAAAGTGAAGCTTGGGTCATCTCTGCACCATGAAATTGCCTTCCTCCACATTTAGCTCCACTCATTCTTGTCCTAACAGACCCTTACTTTCACCTATTGTTAGCGAATAAATCTATTTTCCTCATTGGATGGTAAATTCCCTTGAGGCATAGTGTTGTGATAGGATCTCAATCAAGTATTACAACTAAAAAGGAAATGAAAGCACACAGAAGAATTACACATATCAAGTTCAAAAGCAACTGTATAACAGTTAAAACAAAATCCAGCGTGCAGGGCTGGCATGCACGGTTGGGCAGTTTGTGTACTGCACAAGGACTCTAGACCAAGTGAGGCCAGCCGGGGCTTTACTCACCAAACCTTGTGCCTGCTTGGTTAATAGGCTTTTGCCTAACCTGCCAGAGTGCATGCAGTGGGGTGTTGCCTGTAAGATGTGAACTTTATATACTTGATTAGCAGAGAGTCAAAGAATTATATGCAATTTGTTTTATTTTTTATTTCTCTTATTTATTTATTTAAATTTTATTTTATTATGTTATATTAATCACCATACATCATTAGTTTTTGATGTAGTGTTCCATGGTTCATTGTTTGTGTATAACACACAGTGCTCTATTCAATATGTGCCCTCTTTAATACCCATCACCAGGCTAACCCATCCCCCCCCAGAACCCTCAGTTTGTTTCTCAGAGTCCATAGTCTCTCATGGTTCATCTCCCCCTCCAATTTCCCCCCTTTCATTTTTCCCTTCCTACTATCTTTTTTTTTTTTTTTTTTGGGAAAGAGCCAAAATGTCCACCATCAGATGAATGGATAAAGAAGATGTGGTGTATATATATATATATATATATATATATATATATATACACACACACAATGGAATATTATGCAGCCATCAAAAAAACCCGGAAATCTTGCCATTTGCAATGACATGGATGGAACTAGAGGGTATTATGCTGAGCGAAATAAGTCAATCAAAGAAAGACATGTATCATATGATCTCACTGATATGAAGAATTCTTAATCTCAGGAGATAAACTGAGGGTTGCTGGAGTGGTGGGGGGTGAGAGGGATGGGGTGGCTGGGTGATAGACGTTGGGGAGGGTATGTGCTATGGTGAGCGCTGTGAATTGTGAAGACTGATGAATCATAGACCTGTACCTCTGAAACAAATAATACATTATATGTTACAAAAAAAAGACAATTTGTTTTAAAATCTCAAATTTAAGAACCCCAAGGCAGATGGTTTAGGACACAAAAAACATTAAAGGGCCACAAAAAAGAAGAGAATGTAAGTAGGACTAAGAGCACATCATTTCTTTTAACTGTGACTGCTAAAGGCCCAAGTAATTCTGTGGGGAAGAGAAATGAGAAGGAGATATCTGAAGGATATTCCTTCTTTTCATTGGTAATTTGTCTGATAGATAGTGATGACTGTGCTTCCAGTAATTATTTAGTAAACTAGTTGCAATTCACATCCACGGTGTGGATTCTCATTCTCAATAATGCCTATTATTGTCTTTATGACCTAAGATGAAGAATATCTGCAAGAATTATTATAGAACATACTTGAACCAAAAGGGCTCCCTGTGATAATTGCAATCATGATTCAGGTGTCAGGGTGGGGACACCAGGGAAGCAGATTTAAATGGAATACCTCACATGGCTTCTCCTATTAGGTAAGCCAATAGTCCTGCCACTTACTCTTTACAATGCCATGGATGGGAGTCTGCCATGGATGCTGCACTAGAAACAGGTGGAAATGATCGGGGAGTTATTCCTGGAAGTTGGAGATTTTGAAAAAAGAAGTATTAGAAGAAGAGGAAGCCACATCAAGAAAAAAGGAAGAAGGCATTCCAGGTGGAGGCTTTCTTCTGGGGGTCTACTGGGTGAATTTGGCGACGATGTGTATTTGATTTGGCCTGCGGAAAGTTTATGTAACTAGGAGATTATGGTTGGTCAAAACATAACTAGCTTAGCACCTAATACCTTACCCGGCAGCTTTATTCATTTGTGCATCCTGCCAGGCCCCTGAGAGCAGTTGAGCCTTTGAATCCCGTGAGCATCTCCCCTTGGAAGTCAAAATGGATAAAGCACAATTATGTTGAGCGAGTATGGATAGGAACGATCTCGAAGCACATATTGCTGTATTTAATCATGACATAATCAGCAACTGGGAAGTTTTTGCAAAATGTTTGCGGTTAGTAACCCTTCCTGGGTATCACATCATAAAACTGACCCCAGAATCTTTCCAGGATGCATAATTTGTGTTTTATGAGTACAGAGAAAATATTATAACCTGCCTCTATACCTCACATGAACAAAAGAGATGGAATTGTGTCCTTGGTTCAAACTCTTCTAAGGTACTTAATTTAATAAAGAAAAAAAAACCTTCACTATTCCAATTCAGTAAAGCAAAAAAGAAAAAAATGAAAAACAAAACCCCAAAAAATCCTAATTCTGTAATCATATTTTTCAAAATGTTTGAAGTTAGTGGATCTTACCAGTCATAGCATCATAAAACTGTTTCTTGGATGTAGAATTTGTATTCTAGAAGGTGGGTATTGAGTAAATATTATAACCTGCAGATACATCTCATGTGAACTTGAACCCATAATGGTTTGAAACTGTTCAACAAGATCACTTTTTATTGGGATGGAGGTTTAAGGAATGCATGAAAGAAATTTAAGGGCCAGGAAGTTCTGGAGGTTACAACTAAAATAACCTAATATGCATTTCAGCTATGCAGCATCTTGGTGATGCTGATCATACTCCTGTTAGTACCTGGGAAACTGAAAATACAACAGCAGATGCTGTTCTGGAAGAGGATTTAGAGCACTCAGCAGAACTTCATGAATCTTTCTGTTGCAGCAGAGCAAGAAGTCCATACGTGCTCCAAAGGCTGAGTCCATCCAAGGTGACTACAACCAGAGAGATTTCCTTCAAACTCCTGTTATTGAAAATTGGGGAATTTTATATTTCATTCTATGATATTATTTTTACACGAGTTTTTGTATGAAATGTACTGTAACTTTCTTACCACTGAGCAAAACAGATGCTCTAGGAAGGAACACTCCATCGGTCCCCTTGACCTCAGCACTCACTCACTCTCTGTGGGAGGGGGTGAATAACCAGCTTGCGAAGCATGGTGAATAGGGCAGACCCAGGGTGATCAGAGATGGAAATTTTGCACTGGTGCAACTCAATTTTAATGAGGGGCAGACCAAAGAGCGTGCCCAGAGGAAGGCTCTGTTTGCATGGCTGCTCTGCACCTGGCTTCCATCCCAGCCACAAAACACAAGAGACACAGGACACAGGCATGGGGACATTCGACACCTGTCCAGGAGAAGGGGATCCGAGATTCACCCAGTGGATGAGAACAACAGCCAATGAAGTTTCAGGTACCCACAGGTTGTCCTTAAAATTTTGCTCAGTACGGAACTAACGGACAGCAGCCCCATAAGCATTTGGCTTTCACTTTTAGCTGACATTTTTTGCAAAGCTGTTTTCACTTTCTGCCTAAATCTTCTTGCAAAGTGCTACGGTTAACTATCCACACATCACAGATGATGTGCTCTGACAGACATGAAGAAGAATTAAAGTGAAATGCATGCACTGTTCAAAATAAAATCATCTATGTCATGAATGAGAAAAACAAAACAGATGGAATTGTGTCTTTAGTCATGCCTCAGAAGAGTTTCAAACTCTTCTAAACCACTTAATTTAATAAAGAAAAAAAAAACTTTCAATATCCCAAATGCAATAAAGAAAAAAAAAAAACCCAACCTAATTCTATAATCACATTGGAATTTGGTATCAATAGTTTTAATGTCAGGAATTCACTGATGAAATCACATTCAGGTTTAGGAGGAGTACATTGAGGGTAAATCACTGAGGCAAAATGACTACTGATTGGAGTGTCACATAGCTGACAAAATGGCTTTGCATTAGCAGATCCCACGCTAGAAGAAGGATCTGGTAAGGAGAAGTGTGGTCATAAAAGGGGAAACCTCACGTCATATTGGGAAGGCATGCCTGCAGTTTCTTTGACACAAGTGTTTAGTTTTTCGAAAAATATTCCAAGCCAACAACTCTTCCCAGATGATTTCTGTTTCCAAGAATGAAAGAGGGGTACGCTTGGTGTGATCCTTTGGTTAGCTCACAGCCACCAGAAAAGTCAACAATCTTGAAGTTGCTTTCTCAATGGAATGCCTCAAACTTGACATCAACAGGAAAGCCCAATTAGTCTTAGATTGGAAGCACTGGAAATTTTCTCCCCAGCTGATTGGTGGGGGGAGGAGGGAAGAGAAGGGAAGGATTTACTCAAGACCAGAGGAACCGAATAAACATGTGCCATTGTAGTTTCCTGCAGGAAAGTGGAAAGATTAGTCTGGTTTACATTGAGATGAGGATAGAGCTTAACACAGGTTGTAGTTGATTAAACAAGAGTGAATCATTGCGCCATCCCATCTAGATAATCTTTGGCCATTATCTTTCATAATAACAGAAATCCCAAGCTTTCAGTTAGCCCTGACAGATATAGTCAATGCGAAGGTAGAGCTCAAAGACATACCATCCCACCTCTCCAGTATTTTCACTTGCTTCGAACTGAAAAACATAATACATAAGATAATATTGCAAACCCTAATCGTGAGTTTTAAATCACGCGTTAGGAAGCTCAGGATCATTTTCAGCGT
Source organism: Eumetopias jubatus (assembly GCF_037043125.1). Classification (NCBI taxonomy): domain Eukaryota; kingdom Metazoa; phylum Chordata; class Mammalia; order Carnivora; family Otariidae; genus Eumetopias; species Eumetopias jubatus. The sequence goes on from NW_028274809.1 coordinate 17,324,930, forward strand.
CTTGGGAGAAAAGTGTCTCTTGCCAAGTGTCCTTGGGGACCTTTGTTACTGGAAGTGGGCCTTTTGCCAGATGCTGCAGTGAAGCTTTATAAAAATAGACAAGATAAATGGACTTTTAGTGCAGTGTCGTGCCAGACTTTTAATTTTCAGGAAATTATTTTTTTAACCTAGCTGAGAGTCAAGTCAATTTGTGAATTAGTTGAAAGGATGGCTGGATGTGGGGGTGGGGGCGGGGGTGAGGTATCTGACATTTTAAGTCAGAAAAGCCTGCCACACAAAACAGATTTCTCTTGGCAATCAAGATAACTTAACAACCATAAACACATTGTCAGAGGGAAAAATTACATTTTGCTCTAACACAGATCATGTACAGATGACTGATTTTTCTTTCAAGTTCAAGCACAGTGAAACTGTTTATATATATCAACTTCTGACCCAGGCAGGCAGAACAATCTCAGAAGTCTGAATAGAGATGGTGAATGAGCTTTGGGATATTTCTTTGCTAAGGATAGAGCATAACCATCATGAGATGTATAAACAGCCCAGGTTGCTAAGAATCAGGATGAAGTTGCTACCATAGATAATTTGTGATATTTGTTCACTTTGTTATTATAACCCACAGGAGGAAAAAAAAAAGCAGCCCAGCTACAGTTTTAAAAATGTATTTCCTTTAGCTGAGTTTATTTGGAATAAGACCCGAGATGTGTTTCCCTGTTACTGGGGGGGTGGGGGGGGGAATGCTTGAATCATTCTAAGAATGTTCTAAACTAATAACCTCCCAATTTTATTATTATGATTTCATCAAATTCTCAGATCACTAGCCCTTCAGATGGTGAACATAATATATATTTTGTGAAAGACAATTGAAAACTGTTAAGAACTATATGAAATCCAAGGTATTGTTAATTCTTTTCTATTATTGTTAAATGTTCTCAAAAAAAAGCATAGTAAAATTTTTAAAATTCATGAGACTACAGTTCAGTTAAGGCAGGATTATCTGATCCATTTATTTTTATTTAGTCAGAGTTGGGGAGAGGCACCCAATTTGGCAATTTGAACTATTTATTGCAACAAATGCTTTAATAAATATATATTTATTGAGCATCTTTGATGGGTGTTTCTGACAAAGCAGCAAAGAGTCCCTGCTTCCTTAAAGATTGTAAGCTGGTGGAACAGAAAAGAACCACTTGTGCTCACAGGCACATGAACACACATGTTAACCATTAAACAACAATAGAAGACATTAGTGCAATGAGTAAATGTAAGCAGTAGTGTATTATGAATATCAAATTTCATTGCGACTTGACAAAATCACAGGAAGGTGATTTGTGTGTGTGTGTGTGTGTGTGTCTTCTTGCATCTCTGCAGATGGCTTAAAGATGTTTTCCTATAGACTCCTTGAAAGGGGACATGTGTTTATTGAACTTGTGCTATGTGCTAGTCAAGGGGCATGTATTAATTACCTCATTTAATTGTCAGAACAATAACTGAAGTAGCTGTCATTATTAATGCTGTTTTATAGACCTGGAAGTTGAAGCTCAGAGAGTAAACAAATTATCCAAGTTGCACCCACCAGCTAATGGAGGACCTGAACTTTGAATCCATACTTTTCAGATTTGAAACACTGTTGTTATCTTTTCCCCTCTACCAGCTATTCTCAAAATGAGATTTGCAGACCTGGACTAGAATGGCCAGGGAAGGAGGGAGGTTTGTTCACTGGGTCCCCAGGCCTTCTGAACCTGTTTTGTATGTTGCTCTGCGCTCTTCATCATCTGTTTCAGTGACTTAGAGATTTTGTGCTTCAAGTAAACACATTTGTCTGAGATGAAAGGAATAGAAAAAATAAACCCCAGTTCGTTGCTCCTTGAGCTGAGGTCACTTGAGCTAAGTTCTCCAGTTTTCGCTACAGTTTTTCAGGAGTCTACAAATCACTGAGCAAGTAAAAATTCTCTCTCTTCCCGGAGGAAAAAGAGGAAGGATCCCCTCATGAGTGGCTGGCGTCTGAAGGATGCTGCATCTCTACAAGATAGATTTCCACATAACTAATTGGAACCTAATGTGGATCTCATCCCCAATCTGGATGCTTCCTTCTCACATCCCTTTTATTCAGAGCTATAAAACTCAAAATAAATTTAGCCAGAATTTAGAAGGGAAGAAGTTTCCTTATTAGATTTCAGGATGAAAATGAAAGTTAATTGTAGCAAAAAGATTTCCATCTATTTTCTATGATTGTATTGGGAGATAACAGAAAATTGGAAACTAGTCCATAGAGTCCAAAAAATCCTTAGATTGAATGGAAGTATGATTATGTCTATTAGGGAAAAGTTATACATGAAATATTTGTGTTCATTACCCTTCCTCTAAGCAGAACCATACTGAAATCGAGCTCTGTCTTATTCTGAGAAAAAGGTCTCTGGGACTGAAATATAGGATTGTACTTTAACTCTGTTAAAAGGTAAATTTGATAAAGTAATTTAGTAATAGTAATTGTACATAGTATTTTTTAAGCAATGACCAAGGTGTTAAGTAAGGCATTGAGCTAATCACTCGATTGCCATCTTCCATTGAGAATTAGATTATTTCATGCTGTCAGTCAATGTTGATTCTCTGCCTGCCTCTTTTATGCAGAAAGGATATTTCATTTTATACCACCATATATATACATATATACACACACACACACACACACATATACGTTCAACATATATGTATACATTCAATACACACACACACATATATGGTGGTATAAAATGAAACATCCTTTTTGCATAAAAAATATATAAATACATATACATATGAACATATATACACATGTATATGTATATATATACTTATGCATATATGAACTTTCACATGCATTCTTAATTTATTATTAATATTAATAATAACATTAATAATTGTGGATCAAATTTAGTTCCCATGAAAGCCCTGCTAGGAAGGCACAATGCTCACATTACAGAAGATGAAATGAGGCTTAGGGAAATTAAAAGATAAACCCAATAATTCTGTAAGCTTAGCTTGCAGCACCTGGAGCGCTTGTTAAAACACAGGGCTGGGCTCCGCCTCCAGAGTTTCTGCTTTGGTATATTTTGGAGTCACTGTGGGGAAGCTACTGCTGTCTGAGCCTGGAGTAAGACACTGCATCTCCACATATATACATGACACTTGAGTATCCTGTTATTTAAGAGGGTCCTATTATGTAACGATATATTTTCCTTAAAGTACAATTTATGTTATTTTGTCATGTGAAAACACTGTGCGTCAGGGTGAGCCGTGATCCATACTTGGTGCTCAGATTACACAGGAATCAGACAACCCATTCCGGGGAATGGAGGCCAAGCGAAAGATCGCATTATAGAAAATATGCCTAACTGGGGCAGGTTGGTTGTGGTGGCGGGGGGTGGGGGGGTGGGGGGGGTAGCCTATGAGCCTATGAGGCATTTGGACACATTTCACTTCTGTGTTCCAAACAAGTTTCCTTGTGTCAACAGCCTTTGAGATTAAAAATCATGGAAATTAGAGATGGGCAAGACCCGATGCCACCCATTCATTTCATTGTCTCTGTTAGAGATGTTCTCTGCTGTTTTGTCAATTTCCACCGAAATCACTTTATTGTGAAAAATGAGGAATGGAGACATATAAAGAAAAAGAATACTTGAAAGAGAATATTTTTCAGCAAAAAATGTCAAGAGTTAAGAAAGCTGCTGTTTGTTGATTTCTCCACCACTGAGAAATCAGGAGAGTATCAGTTTTCTGTCTGCCAACAATACTCATTCTTTCATTGTGCTAGTTGAATTGCCTCAGATATGTCTATTCTGGCTTCTCAAGCTCCAGGAAGCTGGAAGACATGGTAGCACTTCTCGTGTTGGCATTGCTTCTGTGAACAGGTGCAGCTGTGAGAATGGCAGATGTAACTTCTGAAAATTCTCTATTAAGGACTCTACTGGACATCCGTTGTGTTGGCCTATCCAACAATTCTTTTCCAGTCTTTAATAACAGCACCCCAATTTTCCTCTGTGGCAGGGGGGAAGTTGACCCTAAACCTCAGCTCTGAGAGTGAGGCAATTGGCCTGTGCCAGACCAAGCAGAACCTTCTAGAGCCTTTTGTTTCTTTCTGTTGGGCTTTCTCACTTGGTAAAATGTCAGATGTGCGATCCTGCATTTATCATCACACGGGGGAGAGCCAGCTGTAGAAGGACGGGACAGAGGAAAGAAAACAGATTCTGGGGATGGAGAGAAAGATTCCCTAGGATGTTACTTGATAACCTGAATTCCAGATGTGAACCAATAAATTTGTGCTTCCTCTTTTTGCTTGAACTTTTTGAGTATGGTTGTAGTCACCATCTGGCCCTAGTTCTAGAAAGTTAAAGCAGAATAAATTATAAGCACTTCAGCATCAAAATAAGCAAGGCTGTCTGCAGGTGAGAATTCTAGGTCCAGGGATCTGGATTCCAGTCCTGAGGGTATCACCGATTCAGGTTCTCTGGGGACATTATCTCTTGGTGTCATGGCACCTGGAATTCTTTCTCACCCACCCCCAGCCTCACAAAATGCCTTCCATTAGCAATGAAATTGCAGGGAAGAGGCTTCTGGGGGACATTTCAGAAAATGGCCAGAGAAGAAAAGAGTCAACTGATGTTGGAATGGCAGAAAGGAGAAGTGACAAGACAGAGGCTGCAGACTCAGCATCATGAGCAAGTTACAGACAATGGAATCATTTTCTCTGATACCAGATGGTAGTTCGGTTAACCTCAACCACTGGCTGTCACGCAAAGCCTGGGGTGGAAAAACAAAACAAGAAATAAACTCTGGAAACAAAAAAGGAGACACCCCATGTCAATTACTAGTAGTTTTATTTTTGGTGGGAAAGATTGTTGCTGCTAAATTGTCAGAAGAAAAGAGACCAGATATTGAAGAGAAGCCAAGGAAAACTCTTTAAAAAAAAAAGTGTGTGGGGGGGGTGGCCTTCAAGATTTTTGGACATAAGATTCAAAGAATTCTCATAAAACTGAATTGTCACATTTCATACCATTTTTCCCCCTTTAAGTTTTCATCAGAGCCCTGCCCTTGGCATACTGGTACCTGTTTAACAACTGGATCTCCAGGGTCAGGGGTGGGGGAGCCCTGATCAGAGGTGTTTGCTGATTTCAATGGTGTCAATAGTCCCTCCATGACCAATTTCAAGCTACCAATCTGAAGTCAACTGACTCTTAAAATTCCTGAAAATTTACCAATTGGTTCTGGTATAAAACGACTCCAGGACGTTGAAATTAGGGAGTGGAAACGCTATCTTCGCTTCGTGTATGCATTGAAGGGGTAGCTATGTGGTCCTCCCTAGGGGTTCAGATGCGAATCAGAGATTGCAGAGCTCCAGAAAGGGGCATAGATTCCTCTAGTGTCCTGGTCCGGAGCAAAACTATTCTGATATACTGCATGTTATGCTTCAGAGCAGAGCCTTGACTGTGGAGGTCACGGGGCCCTGCTGTGAGGTCATCCTAATACTGTAATCCACACAGGCAAAATTAGTGTGGTATGCAGCCTGCTCTGATGTTTCTGGTGCTGGGATTGTGGAACACAAAGGGAACTATTGTGGGAAAAGGGGATGGTGCAACCTTTGCAAAGAGGAGAAGCATTTGCCCCGGGGCAGGAGACAACAACAAAGGGATAAGGAGGGGGAGGCACCCTCACCTGTCCCAGACCTAAAAACAAGTTTAAACAGAGCAGGTAGAGAATCTATCAGTACCAGATAATGAAGCAGCCCATGGAAGGACATGGGAAAAGAAGGGAAGGGTGGAGAGGATTTCACAGTAGCAGCTGCAGGAGGAACGAGGAAGAAAAGAAAAGAACAAAGAGAGGAAGTAGAAAGGTAGCAACAGGAAGTTGGCAGGACAGCCCTTCACCTGTCAGACCTGTGGGTAGGCACAGGTGGGATTGGGTTAGTGGAGGCTGACTGCATAAAGGAGAAGGATGACGGATGTTTTTAAGGGAAATCAATTGAGACACACTGTGAACTTCCTATGAGCAGGTATGAATGTGCGTATATATATATATAATTTATTTATGTACAATAATAAATTTACATGTAATGTATATATATTTTAATATTAATCATTTGACTGAGGCAAGAGCCAAAGCCCAAACTGTATTTACAGACAAAAGAGCAACAGGTACCACAGAGAGTAGATACAAACATCCCAATGTCTGGGATGGAAGTTAAAGGGAAAAAAAATAGAAATCTCTGCTACTCTTCAAATCTTTACACTTATGGTTTGGTCATGATAATGCCCGAATGCCTCCAACTAAAGGGGCAGTGGATATTCTTAACCGACTGAGCCACCCAGGCGTCCCAAAAGTTTTTGTTTATTTATTTATTTGTCAGAGAGAGAGAGAGAGAGCACAAGCAGGGGGAGCGGCAGGCAGAAGCAGAAGCAGGCTCCCTGCTGAGGAAGGAGCCCAATGAGGGACTTGATCCCGGGACCCTGGGATCATGACCTGAGAAGAAGGCAAACGCTTAACCCACTGAGCCACCCAGGCATAGAGGCAGTGGATATTCTTAAAGGAAAAAGAGCCCAAGGAAGATGTCTGGCTTCACACTGAAGATAAGACATATGGAGATTAAACAAGATGCTTGGGTAACTCTTAAAATGAGAAAGAATAGATGCTTTTGGGGAGTGATTTGTGCAAGAAACAGGACAAGTGCTGTTTGCTCCTGGGGCAGCGAGCTATTCCTGCCATGCTCTTTTTGGACTCAGAGGGCCACAAATTTCAAGCTATAACTTCTTGTTTTGCTACACACAGAGACAGTAAACATCTCTGTTTACTTGAAAAGAGAAACATTATGAAAAATATTCAAAGAATAATCCAACTGCTGTCTCTAGCCGACCTTCCCCCCCCCCCCCAAAAAAGAGAAAATAAGAATCTGTGTAGCCAGGTATGTTCTCAACAAAGTTGTGAGGGAGTTGGTTTCTCTCACCCTCAAACTTATATCTGAAGAAGAATATTTATGGGCTTCCTGACAGAAGGAAATCAGAGATTTTAAAATGGATATGTATATTAATTCACAAAAGAAAGTTTTAAAAGCCAAATAGAAATGTTGCAGACTTGGCTGAGGCAGAACTGGATTTTTGCCCAAACTTTGCCTCCAATTTGGTTGCTACTGCGGACAAGTCACATATTCTATCCAGCCCGTCTTTAATAAATTGCAGAAACTAGGGCAGATACATAAGGTTCTGTTTGGCATGAAATTGACAAAGTATTCTACAATCAAGGAAGACTCAGTCTTTCTAAATACAAAGTAAATAATTCATTTTAAAATTTAATTAATTCATTTTAAGTACATAAATAATGCATGAATAAATGTTCTATATAAAAATTTCAAAGAATACAAAAGTATATAGAGAACAAAATTATTGAAAACATCCCTCCCTCCCCCATTTCATTTCCCTGAACAAAGATAACCATCACTCATGGTTTCCTGTGTATCCTTTCTAGTTCTTTTTCTACTTACTTATCTATAAGATCATTTTTATATTTTCTGCTATTGAAGCAATGCAGAGAAAACAAAAAGTGCCTATAATCTCATAACCCAACACAAATTTGGCAGCCAATTTGTTATGTTTTTTTTTTCAAATTTTTGCCTATGCATAATTTTCAAAAAAGGCAATAATACATAAAAAGGGAGAGGTATTCAATGCCTGGATCAAAAATTAATATAATTGTGTATTCTGTTTTGAAGTGATATTTTAGTATCAGCAGTATGTGGTGGTTTTAATAGTACATGTAACTAGGAATCAGATATCTACGAAATAGGGAAGTGAATTCCATGTTTAAGAAATGGAAAATATGAACAACTGACCCTGTTTTAGGATACTGAAGATGGATAGCAAAAGCATTAGAAATAACAAAAGCACTGGTTAGCAATAGCTTTAGAGAATTCCAGAAGCTTGGATCTCAGAGGACATCTAGGTGGCAGCTAATCCATGGTTCCTATTTTATAGAAGAGACAATGTAGGCTTGGGAAGATTTCCCCAGGATAAAGCCAAGATTAGACCCTCTCCCATTCTTCCCCCACTCCTTCTATTTTCATTTTCCCAATAACATGGGCAGTTCCATGGAGGGGCACTTTCAGGGCTGGAAAGACTTGATCCAGCTACTCCCCTCTAGAGAAGAGCTTATAAACCAGCAGCTTCAGACCAAGTCTGACCCACACAGTGTTTCTCAAAAATTAAAACAAAAGACCTTAAATTCCCTGCGTTTGAAAATGCAATTTCTGATTTTCCTGAAACACCCAAAGATCTCCCCACATGAGAACCAACAGTCACATGGTAGCCACAGAGCGGAACGGCTTTAGATCTGCCCTGTTGTCTCCCAGCATCCCAGTCCTCACCTGCTGGCCTTACTCATGCGGGACACCTGACTAGATGCCCTCCTCAGGAGACACCATGTCCCGTCCACACCTGGACACTTCCGGGAATGTAAGCCATTGCGAGTAATTATTATGTTGAGATGAGAGTCAAAACCCAGGACCGTTCCAGGCAAATTGGAACATATTGTTGCCCTACAGACATCTGTGTATGGGGATGCCATTTCAGATGGAGGGTCCCTGTGTACCCCTGCTCTGTCTCTGCTCATGTACAGCTCACCTCTAGCAGTTACTCTCTTTCCCTGCTCCTCCCCACCTCAGGAGAGCCAGCTGCCTTCGCTGAAGCTGCCGAGTGCTCCTAAGAGTTAAGGATATCAGCCACACTGCTAGGTGCATTTGGGAGTAGGAACCGGTTTATAAGGAATGAATTGATTGGGGGAATGTTAGAACTGCAATTCCTTCATCAGCAAATAATTCTTAAGTGCTACCACTTGGTAGACATATTTAAGACTACAGGGGAATGGGAGGCACAGTTCTTGCTTTAAAACAGCTTAGAATTGAGCTGAGAAGCTCTGAAAGGAGAGAGAGAGAGTAGAGTTTAAGGAACCAGAGTTCAAAGGCACATGATTTTGCAGTGGCTCCAGCTTCCCAAGAAGGGCTTTGTGGTGAGCTGGTCTTGAGCAGAATCACAAACAGTAAGTAGGAATCCAGCCAACATGGAAGACAGTAACAGCATCCTAGGCAGAGAGAAAGCAGAAAGATTGGTGCTGGTGAGAACAGTGGCCTGGGAACCCCAGTCTCTTCTCTCAGATTGAGCAGTTTTTCCTTATCTGTTCCTTTTGTTTCCCCATCAGAGACAGAGACACAGAGACACAGAGAGACAGAGACAGAGAATACATTATTTTCACCTTTTTTTCTGGCAATGGTTTTATGATTCTGGGCAAATAGCTGGTTTGCTCTCCAGAAGATGAACACATGTTAGCTTATTTTACTGGTTGAAGAGCCAGGTTGGAGGCTGAGGTACACACTTGCCTTCTCATTAGTCTGGGGAGCTGGTCAGGTGGCTGGGGATCATTCTCTAGACAAGCGGTTCTCAGCCTTATCACACCCAGGGGTGCTCTGTTAGAACATACTTTGTAATGCCCCTTTTGCTATCTTGAAATAAAATAGATTCTATAAACTACCCTCCACACACATAATTTTAAAAAAATCATTATAAAACTTGAACTGCAATATAATGAAGAAATGAGAGATAATTACTTAATAAAATTGCACACATATTTCAGTAGGTACCTAGTAGGGCATAACCACCATAGAAGCCATAAAAGAGATGATGGATGTATATCTGTACATAGATCTATGGGTTCTTTTGGTGTGAACATGAATGTTGGCGTTTTCTAAAATGGTGAACAATTGACTAATATTCTGAATAAAATGAAGTCCGGTCTTCCTTCTATCCAATAAATTTTGTTATTGGAAAGTTCATTGTGTATTTGGAACATGCAAATAATACTGTGCCTGTATATCAAGGTGAGTGAGAATTTGGGCCTAATTAATTGCAAACAGATTATTACTTATTTGAGACCGTCCTGTTCATTGTTGCCCATCTGGTAACATTGGTACTTGCCTCAATAAATGTCAGAGGTGTCCCCCAATCATTATGACAACCCCAAGCTGTCCTTCCAAATGTCTAAATTGCTCTCTAGGGTTAATAAAAACCATTAGGAACCACTGCCTTGTGTATTAATCAAAAGCCACTATTAGAACAGTTGTTAAAAATGAAAGAAAGATAGAAGACATGATCTAATAAAGCTTTAATTCTATGTTAATTGCTTATCAATAATAAGTACTAAATGTTGACATCACAATTCCTTAGGCACTCTTCTGTGAAGACCTCTTTCTCACATCAATCAGCAGATTTTCCCAATTCTGGGAAACACATTCCTGAGTCTAAACAAACTTCATTTAGAGAGAGATGTATCTGTATGTCTTAGTAGCAAAAAAGGCTAGAAATAAGAAAGACCAAGGGAAAGAGAATACAGTATCTTTTACAAAGGGAGAAAAGGAATTAAACTATAAAGGCACCATAGTTTTAGCCATTCCTAGGGTAAAATAGATAATTTGGACTCCATGGTTTGGAGGATCCCATCCCTAACACTGAACAGTGACTCAGGAAGGCAGTGGGAAGAAGTAGGAGAGGGTGCTGGCCACCTGTTTCTAAGCTTCCCTGAACTTCACAGGGTGACAGGTCTCCAGGCAACCTAAGGCACCAGGGACCTGTAGGGAGAATGCCTCTCCCTGCATTGACAAGTTCTCCAAAGGCTGAACTCCTGTGGCCTTGAAGCTTCCCTTGATGACCAATGTAACCTGATTTCAGATGGATGATATGGATAATGTAGGAGTATGCGGGGGGGATTGGTTCTGAGCCAGAGAAATCTAGAGTAATTGGTGTGAACTTCTACATGACAATGGTACACACTTAACCCCAATCATTCAGTAAGAAAGATACTTTTTTCTCTTATCAAATTCAAAAATATTTTAAACATTCTCAATTATCCACGGTCTAATGAGATAAGCACTTTCACATACTACTCATGAGAGACAATTTGGCAACAGGAACAAGAAAATGATGATAGATAGATAGATGATAGATAGATGATAGATAGATAGATAGATAGATAGATAGATAGATAGATAGATGATAGATAGATAGATAGATAAAGAAAATGTCCTATCTTTTGACCTAGTGATTTTCCTCAAATGATCTAAACTAATGATCTAAATAATATGCACAAAACCAAGCAAAAAGATTTGTGTACAATGATGTCCATCTGGAAATATATGAATAGTAAAGACTTGACAAGTCTTCGAATCAAAGATTCTCTGGCCAGTTAAATTTCTAGAGAATATAGGTGCAAGAATAGGCATATGCATGTATATATAATAAATAACTCCTCACCTTGGTATACACTTTCAGATCTATGAGAATTCTTTATCTTGTATTGTTTGATGCTAGTTTTGTGTTTTATATGCAAGTAGATAAGTAAGATTGTTTATACATGATATATATATATTCTGACTCTTCAGGTGCACTTCATCACAATAGTCTTAACCAATATTACTAGTGGTATTTTTAAAATATTTTCTCTTTTAAGTGTTAGATGTTTACATGATTTTAAAAATTAGAAAATCCATATAAACACATTAATAAAAAAGAAAACAATCCCAATACACAGAAATATCCTCTTAATATTTTGGTATCTGTTCTTCTGGATTTTCCTCAGATGTTTATGGCCTTTTCAAATAATGAAAGACACATTTTCCTTAATATTTCTCAGATTATGTGGCTTTTCCATCTCCATCTCTGTAAAAGTCAAGAAAATAATGAAGCTTTAATGGAGGTGTGTATTTAGTTTTATTTATACATCAATCAGTGCTAAGTCTAGATCCATAATTTAATTTCTCAGCTGCTTAGATTTAATGCATTTCCATCACATTTGATTGTATGTTAAAAATAAATATAGAACACTGCAAAGGACCAAATATAACACCCAGCTATTTGCCACTCAAAATGCACAAACATTTACCCTTTGTAAAATGCTCCAAGGTAAGAATTATTATTATAGGGGCACCTGGGTGGCTCAGATGGTTAAGCGTCTGCCCTCAGCTCAGGTCATGATCTCGGTGTCCTGGGATCGAGTCCCACGTTCCCGCTCTCTGCTCAGCGGGGAATCTGCCTCTCCCTCTGTGCTCACATGCTCTCTCTCTCTCAAATAAATAAATCAATAAAATAGTAAAAAGAAAAGAATTATTATTCTAAAAATGAAAAGAAGATTATTATTAATGTCAAGTCCCTCGGCATTTTTCCAAGTCCCATCTGTCTGTTTTCCTCCCTCCCTTCCCAGAGGCAGAGACAGAGACTTTGACCGTTGGTATATCCCTCTGGCAACTGTAAGAGATTAGGTATTCAAACATTTGTTGAATGAATATTCATCTGTAAACCATTTATTAACACAACTACTGTTACCTATAACATGTATTATTATACATTATATCTCTATAAGTCATATGTAGAGTAGGTTTTTTTTGTATATTTCAACAGTGGTATACTGTAACTATGTAGCAACTTCTTTAAGTTGCTTTTTTCATTTAATATTAAGTACCATATTAAGTATTCACTGACTATTTTAATTTTTATATGTCTCATTCATTCACTTTTCCTCACAACTTTATGTTTATGTTACATTTATGTACAATAAGTGGTATCTATTTAAAGTATACAATTTAATGTGTTGCACCCACCCATGATTCCATCAACACAATCAAGATATAAAACATTCCATCACAGCAAAAGGATTTCCTGTGCCTCTTTTCCTTTGACCCTGGACCAAGGCAACCACTGATTTGCTTTTCGTCACTATAGATTAGTTTACATTTTATGTAAATTAAATCATACTGTATGTATGTCCCTATGCCTGGCTTTTTTCCCTCAGCAAATTGATTGAAATTCCTTCATGTTGTGGTTTTTAGTAGCTTTTTTTCTTTTTATTGACAAGTAGTATTGCATTGCATGGACATACGATGTTTTATTTATCCATTCACCTATTAATGGACATCTAGGTTGCTTCCAGTTTTTTGGTTATCGTGAACAAAGCTGCTGTGAATATTCATGTACAGTTCATTGTGTGAAAATTTTTTTAAATTTTCTTTTGAGGAAATGCCAACGGTCATAGGTAGATATATGTTTAACTTTTAAAAAGTTACCGAACTATTTTTTTTTCTGCTCCAGTCTTTGCTTCCCTACTGTGACTCTATTTACTTGTATATTAAACTTTTTGCAATTGTCTCATAGGTTGCTGAGACTTTTCACTTTTGTCAATTTTTTTATCTTCTTCAGATTGTATGCTTTCTACTGATCTATTGCAAGTTGATACATTCTTCTGTCATCTCCATTTTCCTATTATGCCCATTCAATATTTTTTTAACTTTAGATACTATATTTTTTTCTATATTTTTCCAAATGTTCTATTCCTCTGCTGAGAATTCCTATGTGTTTACTCATTTTAGGTTTATTTTTCTTTCCTTTACTGATCATCATTACAGTTACTGAAGTGAAGTCTTTGATAATTTCAGTATCTGAGTCATTTTGGTATTGCATCTGGTGATTGTCTTTTCTCCTGAGACTAATTCACATTTTCTTGGCTTTTGGTATGTGAGTACTTTGGAATATTATCCAAGACATTGAACATGTTACATTGCTCGCAATTATTACAATTAATTCTGGGTTCTATTATATTGCTCCAAAAGAAATATTGATGCTTCTGTTTTAGGAGCAATGAACTTGGTTAGGCATAAATTTCAGGATCTTGTGCCTGAGTTCAGTGAATTTTTTAAACCTTAGTTTCTAGAGCTTTCTGTTTGCCTGTGCCTGTTTAGTCCGGGGCTCAAAAGAGATAGGCTAAGCTTATACCCAGTCAGGGGGACCCCTGCCCTAACATTTTCATTTCTGGGCGTTCTTGCTCTCTGGAAGCCCTAGTTTTAACTGGCTCCTTTCATTCTTGCTCCATCCAAAATTTTAGCTGCCCATGCCACTGTGGCTGCCACCAGGATTGGCTGATTTCAGGACGGAGCCCCCAGAAGACAAGGAACTTGTTCTATGTTAGACACTTTCTCCAAGTTTTGATTCCCCTCCAAAGTCTCCATGCTTTGGTTAAATCTCCAGAGTCCTCAGGTAGTTCTTGTGTTTTGCCCAGAGTTTATAGCTGCCCTCTATGGGAAAGTCAGTTTGTTAGGAGCTCATTCATTCATAGGCTCACCCATTCATTTTATTTGCTGTATAGTATTCTATTGACTGACCATGTTTGTCCGTCTTTCTCTTTCTCTCTCTTTCCCTTTCTCCTCTTTCTTTTTCTTTCTTTCTTTCTTTCTCTCTCTCTTTTTCTTTCTTTCTTTCTTTCTTTTTCTTTCTTTCTTTCTTCCTTCCTTCCTTCCTTCCTTCCTTCCTTCCTTCCTTCCTTCCTTCCTTCCTTCCTTCTTTCCTTCCTTCTTTTCTCCCTTCCTCCCTCCCTCCCTTCCTTCCTTATTTATCTATTGATGCATCTTTAGTTTTTTTTTTCAATTTTTAACTATATAAATAACATTCAGCAAATTTTAATTGCATATGTGTCTTTATGCATTTGTATTGGAAGGTATATAACAGAAGTGGAAATTGGGGGCTATAGGCATGCACATCTTTAACTTTACTAGATATTAATCAGTTATTTGTCAATATGTTTGTAGCAATTATACTTCCATCAGCTGCTTTGCAACTTCTCATTTTCTCACATCCTAATCAATATCTGATATCCCAGTCATTTTTTTTTAAAGATTTTATTTATTTATTTGATAGAGACAGACACAATGAGAAGGGAACACAAGCAGGGGGAGTGGGAGAGGGAGAAGTAGGCTTCACGCGGAGCAGGGAGCCCAATGTGGGGCTCGCTCCCAGGACCCTGGGATCATGACCTGAGCTGAAGGCAGACGCTTAACGACTGAGCCACCCAGGCGCCCCACCCCCAGTCATTTTAATAATTAGTATTCTATTGTAGGCAGTGTTGTCTGATTGCTGTTTTTATTCATAATTCCCTAATTACTAGTGAGTTTGAGCAACTTTTCATGTTTATTGACTATTTGTTTTACCTTTCTTCCAAATTGCCTGTTCATATTTTTTTTCCTGTTTTTCTATTAGGTGTTTGCCTTCTTCTCATTGATTTATAGGAATGCTTCATACATTTCCTGATTTCTAATCATTTGTAATTCATATCTTCTCTCATTCTGTTGCTGTTTAACATACTGTTTAACTTTATTCATAGTGTATTTTCTATACAGAAGTTTTGTATTTTGATGGCATCAGGTTTGTCACATTTTATTTTATAAGTTCTAGCTTTGATGACTTTTTTTTACATTATGCATTAAAATATTTTTGAGGGGCACCTGGGTGGCACAGTCGGTTAAGTGTCTGCCTTCGGCTCAGGGCATGATCGCAGGGTCCTGGAATCCAGTCCCATGTTGGGCTCCCTGCTCAGTGGGGAGTCTGCTTCTCCCTCCCCCCTTGCCCCTCCCCCCACTCCTGTGCACACACACACTCTCTCTCAAATAAATAAATAAAGTCTTAAAGAAATAAACTTAAAATAAATAAATAAATAATATTTTTGGGTGGCTCAGTCAGTTAAGCATCTGCCTTGGGCTCAGGTCATCATCCCAGTGTCCTGGGATTGAGCCCCATGGCAGGCTCCCCATTCAGCGGGGAGTTTGCTTCTCCCTCTCCCTTTCCCCCTGCCCCTCCCCTTGCTTGTGCTCTCTCTCTCTCTCTCTCTCAAGTAAATAAATAATTAAATTTTTTAAAAAATATATTTTTTGAACAGCTATTATATTCCAGGCACTCTTCTAAACACTAGAGAATATGGTAGTCACAAAAGCAGTAGGAAAGATAGGCAATTAACACATAACCTGATTAATATAAAATTTAATGCCAGGTAATGATAACTGCTATAAAGAAAAATAAAAAATATAGAAGGCAGGATAACAACATAGTTAAGGGCACAGTCTTCGGAGCTAGACTGGTTTTGCATCTTGGTTCTGCCATTTAACAACCTCTGTGTGCCTCAGTTTCCCCACTTATATAATGGGGATGATAGTAATGCCTACCGGACAGGGTTGTTTCAAATAATTAAATAAGCATATCTATATGGTATATAAAGTGCCTAGCATATACTAAAAGCTATATAAGTGTTTGTTAAATAAAACAAAATGCAGTGAGGTTAAGACCAGGTAATAGAGAGGGCATAGGGGCATGTTATATAGACTCTTGATAACAAACTTGACCAAGGAGGTAGCATTTTCGCATGAAATGAGCTGGGGAGATCCTTTATGTTCAAGTTGTGAAAAACTTAAGATATTATTCTGTAATTTCTTTTAACAATTTAAATTTTACTTTTTCATTGTTTGCTTCTAAACCCATCTGGAGTTTAATTTCATGCATGGTGTGAAGTAGGGATATAATTATATTTCCTTCCATATGGAGAGCCAGTTGTCTCAACAACATTTATTGACTCGTCCATTCTTTTTTTTCCTGATTTACTAATTTCTTCCCTATTATATATGATAGTGTGTATTTAGTTGAGGACCTCCTGTTCTGCCCCACTGATCTATTTGACTATCTCTCTCCCAATACTGTGTAGTCTTAACTAGTAAAACATCGTAAGCTCTGGTATTTTACAGGGCAAATTCCGCCCACTTGCTTTCAAATTATCTTGCGTGTTCTCATTCATTTATGTCTTCATATAAACTTTAGAATCCCTTCGTTAATCCCATGAAGAATCATACTGGAATTTTTTTTGAAATCACAGAGTTTGGTGGAGACTAACACTTAAATTTTTGCTCCCTTGGAAATGATGTACACAAACATTAAGTTTTCATTTTATGACAATTTTTAAAATTTTCTATGTGCAATTCTTGTAAAATTTGGTTAACTTATTCCTAATTGTTTCATAAGTGTTCATGGCTATTATGAATATCTCCTTATGCAATTTCATTTATGAATTAGTTATTGCTTGTGTATGAGAATGCTATTGAATTTTGATATTTATCTTATATTTTACAAACTTTTTTTTTAAAGATCTTATTTATTTATTTAACAGAGAGTGAGCATAAGCAGGGGACGTGGCAGGCAGCAGGAGAAGCAGGCTCCCAACTGGAGTCCATGCGGGGCTCCATCTCAGGACCCTGAGATCATGACCTGAATGGAAGGCAGATGCTTAACCAACTGAGCCACCCAGGCGCCCCTGAATTTCCCAGTGTTCTAACCTTTCTTGCGAGTTCTAATAGTTTATCTGTAGAATCTCTAGGTTTTTCTGTAGAAATAATGAAGATATCTGCATTTGCAGATAACACCTTTTCTCTTCCTTTCCTAATCACATATTTCTTTATTTTTTAAAAAGTGATTAGAATGTCCATTATAATGCTGAGTTAATGGGTGGTAGAAGACATCTTTATTGCGCTCCCAATTTAAAGGGAATTCTTTGAAAATTACATCAATTATGCTTGTTGTAGGTGTTTAATTGGTGTTCCTTTCCAGATTAAAAACATTCCTTTTTATTTATTAGGAATTTTATCAAGTGATTTTTCTCATTTGTGGTTTTTCACTCTTATTTTTTTAAATTGGTTTTGTGATGTCGAATAGTTGTGGCACTCCTCAATCAAGTCACTTGATTATGTTTTCAAATATACTGCTAAATTAATTACATTTTATTATTTTGAGGATTTTTGTGTCCGTGCTCATAAGTGAACTTCAATTTTGTACCTGTTTGCTGTCTGATCTATTCCTTCCATTTCTGCTCTGTGTAATGCAGGAAACATTTCCCATTCTTCAATGACCTCTGGCCTCCAGGCATATTTGGCAAATGAGAAGTACTGGTTGTCGATTGATGGGTGGGTAAGAGGAAGAAGCAAGAGTCTTATGACTCCAACCTCTGGCCAGAGTGTCCGGTGGTGACTGTAACTCCTGTCTGGTTCCATCTCCAACCAGACATGCCTCTCTCCGTGGTGCCCAGCTTGGACCAGATAACTCACCATAGTTCCTGCTTCTGCTGGGTGGCCCCTAATTCTGGACTCCGTAAAATCCCCTTTGTCTTTGTACATTTTGTCCTAGAGCTGATATTGGTTTCCCACTATAGCCAATCTCTCAATGCCTGCACAGTCCCCTCTCTGGCCTTTTGAAAATATGTTTGTTTATTTGTTTTAGTCACCTATGTTACCACTGATCTATGTTGAATTCTCTGTGCTGAAAGCATTTGGAGTGGTTTGGATTTTCCTAGTGAGATCCTGACTGGTACATCCTACAAAGTTATATTTATGTACTCTTCTCCTTCCATTTTAAATCGCAGCATATCCTCGTAGAATGAAACCAGGAGTTCTCACTTTGTTTTCTTGGGCACACTTTGTATGAGATAGACATTGGCATTGAAAACCTTTTATGATGGGAGGTAAACTAAAGAACCTACATTAAAGATAAATAAAAAATGTATTATTTTGTTTTCTCAGATTATGTTTAAAAGACAGCCAAGGTTGGATTTACTCCCATGTGTCTTTAAAAAGTCCTATAACCATTTTCCTTAGAGTGGGGGTTTCTTTATGTGAAGTAAGTAGTATAATCAGCAAATTCTTTATTTGAATTTAACTGGCAATCTTGTTTGCTTTCAATCCTTTTTCTAAACTACTGTGGAAGTCGGGTGGAAGATTTTAGTGCTATGTGTACCTCAACTGACAGAAAAGAGGTTCACATACCTGTAAGGTGTCATTAATTTTGTTGTCATTATTATACAAGAATAATTTTCTTTAGTAAGTGGATGATAATTTTATGTAACTCCACCCAGCATTCCTACACCCCCCTTCCCATACTAGAGAAAAGGAAGTCACTGAGACATTTTAAGCTTTGTTATTCTAAGCGTGACACACAAGAGAAATAAAACCTGTCTGATGGAATAATTGGATGCTGATAGTTCAATGTGTAAGTAAGTAAAGAATTATTATTATACTGGCAATGCAGTTTTATTTCTGCTCTCTGCCATCTCAACCTTCAAACATTTCTGTTGATGCTATACATATTTTTTTAATCCTTGGGGAGGTTAAGAATGATGTTTTTCCTTAATATTTATTAGGTAGCACTACTTCAGTTCTCTACATACATTCTCATCTAATACTCATAAAGTCCTGTGATATGTATTATTGAAACCTTGTGACAGATGAGAAAACTGAGGCTCACGATGATTAAGTTACCCCAAATTCATAGAGTCAGTAAGTATCCAGTTCATATTTTAAAACCAACCTGTCTGGCTTACAGAAACACACAATAGGTACCACACCACCTACTGACCATGGTTTGTTGTTTCTATACAGAACCCTATATTCTAGGATTCTCTTTTAGGTAAAGGAGCACATCAGAATCACATTGAGGATTTTTCACAGTATACAGTCGGCCAGGGGGGCGGGGTACTAAAACAGCTAAGTACCTCTTTGTCTCACTACCCCACACCCACAATTAAACAGTGCTGAATATCAACCTTGGGTATTTTCAAACTCATCCCTTTCTCCTGTGGGGTATGTATTAAGAGTCTAGATCATTTAATTTAATAGTCCATGAGATTTTTCAGGTCATGGTACATTTGAGAGTTTTCTGACATATACCGGAAGGAAGGAAGAAAGGAAAGTTCGAGGAGAGAGAGAGCCCTCTGACCATCAAACACCTGTCATCCCCCAGATGTCTGCTTGTTTATATAAGTAACCATGCACATATCTACAGTCCATACACACAAAAGTCACCCTTTCCCTCCTCTTTACTGGAGTACTCATTCCAACCTTTCTTGCAAGATGTCCAAAGCCGGGGTAAACGACCTGCCTTCTCACTATTCACTGAGATCATAATTTTGGTTTTGGGATAATTTTGTCTGCAATGACTGGGAAAACTCCAACATATGCTCTGCTTTGGAGCCCTCACTTCTGTCCCTGGGTCTGGGCATCCAGCTCTACTCTTCAACATGAACATGAATAGCAACTCCACAGGATTGATGAAGCTGGAACTGAATGCCAATTCCTCAATCGGCAGCAAGGCTTCTCCTTAAGAAACTAGTCTTAAGTGCCTAAGGCACCAGAGCTCTGGCGGGATCCGGAGAAGTTGCACGACGACGGAGAGGCGCTGTTACCACCTCAGAGACCACCCTCAGAGACTTTTGTAGTGAAAACCTGTCCACGAAACCAAATGAACAGCTGAATTGCAGAGTGAATGTGGAATCATAAACAGGGGCTCAGAATCATGAGCTATTTAGAAACCTTTTCTCACTTTTTGGACTACACTGTTCTCTAGTAAAAGGAATATTTGTACTCTTGAACAGTCTTCCCCTTCGGTGCCATATTGGTCTAATACTAATACTGATCTTCCACTCAACTTTTCAAGATGCCATAGTTCTTTTCGCAGACTTTCTGATTTCCATTGTGTTTCCTGATTTTCAGATTATGTCACATTCCTGATCTTTCAAGTTCTCTATTAGCATTCCTACTTAATTCCTTGAAATTAAATAAGAACTATAACTTTACACATACTGGGTCATGCTCGTAAGTGTGTATGGTTAATTCTTGCTGCCAATTCACTCTCTATTTTGGCTAGAGACTGCTTTTATTTTGCACTTAATTATATCAGGGGTGGAATGTTAATACATGTTGTTTCTTTACCAAGGTCACTGGTCTGGGAATCAAGAATCTTTACATAAAGTTCTCTTAACCTCTGTGAGCCTCAATTTCTCATCAGTAAAGTAGGGAGTTAAGAGTAAATGTATTTCTTTCCTTTGTATCAATGTCTGCAGTAGTGCTTGGTATATAATAAGCACTCAACAAATTAATGTTAAATTAAATTGCATTATTTATTTTCTCTCTCAGTTCCATCTACTGAAGTGAAAAATGTTCACATCATTGCTGTTACTTTAATTATATAGGAATACTAGCAGGGCTTCCTTTAAAATGCAGGGAACATGACAAAATCAAATTGTGAATAATATAACTCCAAAATGAATGTCAAAGGAATTTCAATTTTAATATAATGACATCAAAGCTGGCTTATGAATTACATGAAAAAAATCAGCCTCATTATTTCAGTGTTACACCCTTCTTGGACCCAAACATGAATTACTTGGTTTGATTACCCACCTTGTTTACTGCACTTGGCTCTAAGTGACTTTTGATTATTTCCAAAAATCAAATCCATCTTCAAAGGATAGGGATTTCTTAACATTGAAGGGATTCAAAAGATTATGCATGGGCTCTGATCTGTAGGCAACAGAAAGTGGACCCGACCGCCTGTTATGAATTAATAAGCAAAAAACCAGATCAGGATACCTGGATTCTAGCCCTAGTTTGCAAATAATTAGCCGGTTGTAGGCAAGTCACTTTACTATGAATCTTAACTTCTTTATTCATATAATGAGGGATTTAGCTAGCTGATTCCTTCCAGCTCTACTATTTTGATTTGAGTCTAGTAGAAAAATGCGGGAAATGCATTGTTCATATGCAGAATCATCCAAATTCTAAAACTCTGGAACATCACTTGTTATTGTTGAGTAGTTTAGAAATTTATTTGGGATCTTTTAAATGGGAAAAAGTAAAAAGGAGTTGAAGGATAATTGTTATTTTTTTATAGGACAAAAAGGTCACTTTAAAAAGCCATGCAGTGCCATGTTGTAAGCCACATAGAATCTAATTAAAGCTAGTTCAAACAACAAAGAAATGTACTGGTCTATGTAATTGAAATGTTTAGTGGAAGGTCTGCCTTCCACTGTGTTGGATTCGTGACTTAGACAATGTTCCTGGGGTTCCAGTTCCTCCATCTCTGTCCTTGGATTGGCCCTTTCCTCGGATCCTACAAGGTGGCTCCCTGCCAGTACCAGCTTTCCTCTCATAGAAAATAAAATTTCCAGACCCTAGAGATCCATTTTATGCTATCCTAAAGAAAGAGACAGGTTTCTTCTAGTAGCTTTTGTAAAGAAGAAGGGCTATTCTCATTCCCAGAAACCGAAAATATCTATTATCATGTGAGCTCTGACTGGGTAACATGCTCCTTTCTGAGCCGGTCACCGAGGTCTGTGGAATCAGATATGAATTTTGACTGAAGCCAATTAGGACTTGTTCCTAGAGCTGAGGATGAGGACATTTCCACCCAAACTATATGATGGGAAGTGGGTAGGTAGGATGAGTTTCCTCCAGGGAGAAATCGTCACCTGAAGGAGGGGATATGGAAGCTAGGGGACAAACATAATAAGTGCTTGACTCCATATTACATCAATAACGGTAACCAGCATCTTTAAAAGTATTTATGAATTACTAAGACCTTACATATTAATAGCACCTCGCAGTTTATGGAGTGCTTTAGCATCTCCGACCCCCAAAATACCCATGTAGGAAAGATAGGGCAAGAGTTCCATTCCCATTTTACTCACAAAGAAACTAAGACCCAGAGGATAAAATTCTATGTTAGTAACAGACCCAGGACTGAAGTCTCTGGTTTTCTAACTCCAGAATTCCAGCCCTCTTTAGATTGCCTGTGTTCAGATTCCAGCTGCCCCCACCTCTTGGTAAATGCTTTGGCTTCTCTAAGCCCTGGTTTCCTCATCTGTAAAAGGGGAAAATTGTAATCCCAACCTCATGTGTTTATTGTATGCAATAAATGAGCTGTTGATTTATTTAAACCATTTAGCACTGTGCCCAAGAGACAGAAAACATTCAGTAAACTTGAGTTGTTATCCCCATCATCATTGTTCCATTGCAACTCTTTGGAAAAACATTCATTGTGGAATCCATATTGTATCTCGTGACATGCTGTTGCCAGGGGCCATCTCACTATCATTATCATGTCTCACCTAAATATAGGACTGAACTTTATTCTACAGAACTTGCTTTGTAATGCAATTTATTTGTAACTCCCTAGGCATTGATTGCCACTAATGGGGATTGGACTAATTACATTTATTATGACTTTTGAATAGTGGACACCTGCATGTTTTCTGGCTGCCCAGGACTTTTTATCTCTCTTCTCAAGTCTGGAGACTTCCCTGGGTCGTGAAGCCCACCTCCCCAGTGCTAGTGAGTTTCACTTCCCAGTCTCCTTCAAAGCTGGGGCTCCAGCCATCTGATGATCCCCATGGGACTTCACTTCAGAAGTGAGCACAGCGAAGGGCTAGTGACGCTGAACTCCTACTGATGAGTTGGGTGGTAGAGTTCTCTGGTTCTCAGGTGGCAGCAGTGCAGAGATTTGGTGTCCAGTCCTACACGGTTTCCATGTGGCGGGGGCTCTAAGGAGGAAGTAATAGTGTTTTCTCTGTAAAGGCTCCAGAATGTGATGAGGTTTTACTAATCATAATCTCTATGGGCTCATGTCACCAAAACTTCCAGTAGATGTTTTCCTGCACAGTATCCACACCTGATTCTCTGACTTCTAGTAGACTTTCTAAGCACTTAACACCTTGCAATAATTCCCTTTTTTGTTCAACCAGGCAGAGTGGTTATTGTTGTCTGCAACTAGACAGCTGAATCACATACTGAGTTTCTACCACAACCTGTCACTCATCCTTACTAGTCCAGCTCTGAGAAGGTTGTCGTGTGGGTAGGAATATTTTTCTTATAAAATATTTTCCACTAGTGCAAAAGCATGGCCTTCTACAGGGAACAAAAGGAAGTTAGGTACATAATGTGGTGCTGATGGCATTTAGCACAATTTATGTTTGAAATTTCTTGATTTTTTATTATCCAAATTTCCCAATTATCCTCTTTAAAATATTGATTTTTTAAATTAAAAACTATTAGGAAAAAATGGATTGAAAGTGACTCCATATTGTACATTTGTCACACGCAGCTTCTCTTGAAAGCCAGTTTCATCAGAGAGTCCAGTGTCATAAGGTTTTGACTACTGCCCCTTACACCAGAGTATTCATGAATTTGAATCAGGCTCTTAAATTAAAGAGCCTTTCAAACAACCCCTTGCACTCATGGACATTTTAAGACTAATTAGGCGTAATTATTAGTATTTCTCTGTTATTTTCCATTTATTTTCTGATCTTTAAACAGCTATAAGGCAGAGATGTTAATAATTTCTGAAGTGTGAGGGAGGTCAAGTCATTCAGGTGCTGAAAATATGTTTCCTAAGCAAAAAAAAAAAAAAAAAAAAAAGGAGTTGGTCATTTGTGACTATTTTAGATTGAATTATGAAGCTAAACTCAGTGAGCCACATTTTGCCTTTGTGTATCTGTTTCAGAATAGTGGGGCCCATGTTATTCCTTTCCATACTTGTTATCTCTTGGCAGAATTTCAAGAAAAATATTTTCCATTTAAGCTCACACCTCTCCTCAAAAAATGTCCACAAAAGTAGTATTGGCAATTCCTGAGTTGCTACTCTAGCAGAAAAAAAAAAAAAAAGAGAGAGAGAGAGAGAAAGAGAGTTTTTTTTTTTTATTCAGAAGGAAAAGATCTTGGAAAATATCAGTAAATATTAGTAAATTCTTCCCATGTTGACTTATATTAACTTGTTTTAATTTTGTCTGAATGGTAGGCCAAATTTTGGTCCACACCGCTCAGATAAATTCAGATAATATGAGAAATATATGTAAGTACTTGTTCTAAAGTTAATTTTAGTGCATATGTCCAATTGTCTCATAAAGTTTATTAACAAAAACAGTAGTTCCCTTGTTTTTACTTCTAAACATAATTGCCACATTTCTTTGAGATTATCATTTTAAGCTCTTTCAGCTTCTTATGGAAATTCAATCCCTATTCTTTTTTTTTTAAATATTTATTTATTTGAGAGAGCGAGAATGAGAGAGAGAGAGTACATGAGGCGGGGGAGGGTCAGAGGGAGAAGCAGGCTCCTCGCTGAGCAGGGAGCCTGATGCGGGACTCGATCCTGGGAGTCTGAGATCATGAACTGAGCCGAAGGCAGTCGCTTAACCAACTGAGCCACCCAGGCGTCCTCAATCCCTATTCTTAAATAATATTATTATAATGAATTTTATCAGCATTATATATAAATTTTTGAATACACATAAGCTATGTATGAAGATAAAAGCAAAGATTAAATGATCTTATACTACACACACACATCTCCCCCACTTTCAGGCTTCCCTTTTATCTGATTATACATATTTACACGAAGTGGCCTCTGCTGAACCAAGACACATCCTACGATTATGTTTCTTCTTTCATACCATTCTTTATTACTCCTGAGGCTAATAAACACCTCTTTTTTCTTTTGCTTAGTTTTCTATGTACCTACAGCAATTTTTCCCCGAGAGCTCCGATCTATCTGTTAAAAACAAATCTATTAAATCTACTGTGCTTATCTGTGATATTTTTTCCAAGTATTTAATTCATCTGATAATCCGTCAGTCCCACTTTCTTCTGGAATCTCCCTTTGTGGAGACCATCATTTCCTTCTCCAAAGTGAAATGCTCTTTTGGCATCTTTGTACTCCAACTGGGGTGGAGTGTCCTTGGTCTTTTCCTACTCTGATCTGGAGGGGGGCCTTTTTTTGACCTGGCACTGACCGTCTTCTGGAGATTATCTTGTTCTCCTAGATAGGAAACGACATAGAAAACATGAAGCAGAAATGAAGTTGCATGGTGTTGACTGGCGTAGCCATAGAGTTCATGTCAGGGTACATCCACGTAGCAGAGAGGGATGGATGGTTACAAGGGCCATGGAGAGCATTTAAAGAAGTTTTGCTCTCCTTGCATATTTCTTGTAAAATGTGAAATCCATTTAGATTTCTACATGAAACTATTTCATGGCACATGGACACTGTTCTTTGAAAACAAGGTATTACTCAATAGGTTCCCATTGTCTTAGGTTAAAAACAAAGTCCCTAAGTGGACCTGTTAAGTTTCTAAGGCCTTGTATTATCTCGCCAGCTTCGAGTGTCACATTGCTCCAGTCTCTTGCTCAGTCCCATCCACATGGGACTATCAGCAATATGGCTTTCTGTAGGTGCCTCACACATGCCCCAACCCCAGCCTGTACCTTGGCTATTCTATCAGCCTGGTGTGCTCTCCAACTAACCTGGCCCCTCTTCTCCTATACCTGGTTGACTCATTCACTTCTGCTTCAGACCTCACTTCCCTTGCAGAAGTCTTGCCTGCCGACATGGCACACAAAGCTAGCATCCTTAGTGATGTGTTCCCCTGGGGCCCTGTACTCTCTGCATGTTGTCTTGACCACACTGGGAATTTAAGTATTTGTTGGTTATTTGATTGACTCCCCCAAGAGTTCACTGGTAACAGAAGAATTGGGGGCTCACTATTTTGTTTGTTTGGGCTCAGTATTCATTCCTCAAGCCCTAGCACAGTCTCTGGAAATAGAAGGCCCTTAATAATTACTGACATGAATAAATAGCTAGATAAATAACAGCTAAATAATTAAAATGTGATGAGAAATAAGCATGTCAGGGTGGCTTAATTTGCTGTACATTGGACACGAGATAGTGCCTGCACACGGTTTTCATTTAGCAGATATTTCTTGAATTAATGTTTTAATTGATGAAAATTAACTTGGTTGCTTCAAAGTAACACGTTAGGATAGGTTTGACTCCCAGAGAAATTCGTGTATGGGCCTATATATTTCAAAGTTCCCAGGATCTAAATTATCATTGAATTCAGATGCAAGTCCATTATATTATTATTTTTACATTTGTCCAAACCATTCTCTCTTATACTGTATCTATACAGTTATGAACACTCATTGGGTCCAGACTGTACAAATGCATTACACTTGACCTTTGTTTTGTGTTGTTGAGATATCACAAAGTCCATGAGGGAAAGCCACGTTCTAGATATCCACAGAAGAGCTCTTCAGGTTTTCTGCTTCTGCTTATTTATACTCACTTTACTAGAGTTTTAACAAGCTTTGTTATCCATATTCAACTTTGCAAATTGAAAGGGTAGAGAGAGTTTATTAAAAAATAAAAAGGGTAGGGTGCCTGGGTGGCTCAGTTGGTTAAGCGACTGCCTTCGGCTGAGGTCATGATCCTGGAGTCCGGGGATCGAGTCCCGCATCGGGGGTCCCTGCTCAGCAGG
Source organism: Eumetopias jubatus (assembly GCF_037043125.1). Lineage (NCBI taxonomy): Eukaryota > Metazoa > Chordata > Mammalia > Carnivora > Otariidae > Eumetopias > Eumetopias jubatus. The sequence goes on from NW_028274809.1 coordinate 17,351,933, forward strand.
GAGGCTGCTTCTCCCTCTGACCCTCTTCCCTCTTGTGCTCTCTATCTCTCATTCTCTCTCTCTCAAATAAATAAAAATCTTTAAAAAAACCCAAAAAATAAAAAAAATAAAAAGAGTAGATTGCAAAGAAGGTGACAGAAAATCTTCCAAAGGCAAACACAATTAAAACACACACACACACACACACACACACACACATACACACACACACAGTAGTGATTTAATTAATTGCTGAAGTGTTCTACATTCCTTGGTTGAATCTAAGGACATTTAAGTAGTATTAAAGTAAATGATTTGCGTTAAAATGCTTTTGACTAATTAAGAAATAACCAACTCGGTTTAACATGCAGGGAATGACTAGCACATTTTCAGAATGTTTCATTTGGAGTACTTAAATAACCCAGTTCCAGGACTTAAGGGAATTTGCCCTCAGGGATTTCCAAAGCTTGGCTTTCTGGAAGGATCCAATCCCCAAGGATTCCAAATGACCAAGGTTTTATTGTACTTCCTGAGCTAAATTTCCTGCTGATAATAAAAAAAAAAAATAGAGGGTTTCCTGTTTGGTTTCCCTTGTTTGTGTGTTTCCATAGAATTCATGGTAGCCATAGAGTTTCAGACAGTGAGAAAGAAAAATTCAAAATATGAAGAAATAACTTTCCCCATGTTGAGGACTGAATTTTGAAAATGTGTATGTAGTTGTGTATGTTGTCTTTGCCTGGGCAGTGGTAATGTTAGTTGAATATTAAAGATGACTTGGAAGACAAGAATAACTAATAAAATACTAGGAACCACTCTTTTAGGCACTGTTGAGAAAGGTACACTAGATTTTTATTGAAAATACCAAGTCAAATTTAGAAGATATAATGGTTCAAGTATGAATTGTGCTATTATCCACTTCTCTGAACAGATGGTATGAACCATCTTAGGCAAAAGTTTTTTTATGGATTAAGTAGAAATATTGTTATTCAGCCTACCAGGTTGCCAAGGTGTGGACAAATGCAATAAGATATAAAACATAAGGTGGGTTTTGAAAAGAAAACAAATACAGGTGTCAATCACCATGTTTTGATATGCTCATAATAAAAACAATATGACCTTGTTGGCATGGACTCATTTATAATTATACTGGTTTGCAACAATACTTCTTACTTATATTAATACCCCAGCAAAAGCAACTAACCGTAATGGCTTCAAATGAGGATAGTGTTAATACTAATTGTCAGGATTCCTAGTGTCTTGGGGTCTAATTTCCATTGGGTGTAGTCAAATTTCTTTCAAGTCTTAGGCCTATTTTAGTTGCCTCCCACATTGTTGAAATTTGGAACAATACTAGCATGTCCCCTTCAGCCAAGTTGGGGTGGAGACACCTTCCTGTACATGTCTGCTGACCCAAGTCGTATTCCTGCCTTTGAGCTGGAGGTGAAGAGACAGGTAGTTCAATTCCTTTGAACATTTCTATTTCTTTGTTATAAATTAACAATGCCAGACAAATTTAAGTATTGTAAATAAAATCATCTGAGCAAAATTGCCAAAGCATTTAAATGCCACAAATATTTACAATGCTCACGAAACGACAAGTTTTCTTATGTGTCACCCTTTCCAGATTTTCAGTGCAACTAGATTATGCTGACACTTGGGAGCTGGGAACTAATTAACTGGACTCCTCTTAGACCTTGGTATAGAATCTGCTAAATGCCATGTCCTGAACATCCTCTGGGTTTGGGAAGCAAAGATATGTGTATACAGATACGATGAGTGAGTAGCCTTGCTCCTCTCATAAATGTTTAATTTTTCAGCCATTCTTTCTCTACAGCTGGTATTGTATTATTTAAAACTAGTATTTTTCCAGGGATGTTAAGGAATTCAAGTTACCACGAATAAGGAGAAGCAACAGAGCATTTCTTTTCTTTTCTTTTTTTTTAAGATTCTATTTATTTATTTGAGAGAGAGAGAATGAGAGAGCGCACATGAGAGGGGGGAGGGTCAGAGGGAGAAGCAGACTCCCCACCGAGCAGGGAGCCCGATGCGGGACTCGATCCCGGGACTCCAGGATCATAACCTGAGCTGAAGGCAGTCGCCTAACCAACTGAGCCACCCAGGTGCCCAACAGAGCATTTCTCAAACACATGTGAGGGCAGGAGTCTTAGAGGTGCAGGAGAAAGTAAATGGTCTCCACGGCGTAGTTATGAAACTGTAGAGGGGCTAACCCACATATTTCGAATCCTCTGCATCTGGGGACCGACATTTCAGCGATGCAAACATGGTTCTATTCTCAGTGGATAGCTCAATGAAATCTGTGCTTGAGTTTTGGGGGGAGATGTCAGCAATAGGTTCTAGACAGCAAAATTTCAAAGCCTTTCCTCTCATGATACTTGCAGCTCTATTCAAGCAGACTAAGTGAAGAAAAAGCCAAGATTTTGCTTCTCTCATTCCACCTTTCTATAATTCTTCAAAATTTTCTCTCTCCTGTAAGTATTCTAGATTTCTAGAGCCACAGACAGTAACAACTAAATAAAGATCACTGAATTGTCAGTCAGCAAGCTGGTAGGAGTAAAGTGTTTCTGGCATGAGGCAGACCAGACTGAAACAATGAAACCAAATAAAAGGATTCTATTTTGATGTGCTTTACAAAAGCATCGACAAAGTGCTGGCTATTTTCTTCCTCTTCATCTTCCTTCTCCACCTTCCCTCCTTTTAGTGAACCATCCCACATTTTTCTAATTGATGTAAGCCTGGCTTGCACATGCCAAGTGAAATAATGTTGGAATCTATTGAACTTCAAATATAGTATTTGATGAGTGATTCCTTGTTATCTTTAGTGGGAACTCTTTTTATCAAGGCCCCTAAAAAAGGATTAGAAAAATAATATTGTATAAGAAATTTGACACCTAAGCAGACTGGTAGTTGCTATAAATCATAGTTAACATAATACATAAAATATTTTTGTGCATCTTTTTTCCTTTCTTATTGTATAAGTCCCATTCCCTAAATTATCATCTTAAAGACATTTATAATCTTGCCAACAGTACTGAGAATCTTCTGCACAAATATTAGGGCCTGGACCTCATAAGATCCAGGAGGCAGAGAAGGGTCCAGAGATTTCTATAACTTGTAAACAAGCATTGAATTTTTCCAGGGACAAGATGAACCCTGACTGCACTCTGAGGTGCCTGACTGGAAAATCTCACGCGCCCATGATGTTGATTTATTAATTCCTAATAATCTTGGACATAGGAAAGAGGATGCATGCTGAGATTCTTACACCCCGGTAAAGGCTTTTAAACTTTTCTATTGTTCCCTATTTCCTTGTTCATTCCCAACAACATTGTAATTGGGGCCAAATTTAGCTGATCTTTAGTATAGTTAAACAAAGAAGCTTTGAAAGACAGCAAGAGAAAATTGTTAACACGAATGCAGAAGTAGAACTTATTCAGGATTTTAAAGTCTCACTTCGGAAGGCTAAATTTAATGGGTTATTAATATGTAGCTAAATAGCACAAAAATGTTAGAGCAGGGTTTGACAAATTGTGGCCTGTGGGACAAGTCTGGCTTGCTGCCTTTTTTGGTAAATGAAGTTTTTAATTGGGGCACAGCCACGCCCATGTGTTTACGAATTGTCTATGGCTACTTTCTCAATGCAGTGGCGGGGCTGAGTCGGGAAAGAGACCATATGGCTGGCAAGGGTCCGAATATTAACTATCTTATCCTTTACGGAAAATAGTTTGCCAACACCTGTTTCAAACATAAGCATTCTTTATTAAAATGGTCTCTGGGTACAAGACCATGGAAGGAACAAGTCTTGGAGTAACTGATTTTCTTGCTTCTCTCCCTCTTGCTTTTCCCTTGAATGTTGTCATGTCCCAGGGACTGGGTAAGCTCTTCAGATATCTTATCCCATTTAATTTTAACATTCCCTCTCTGAGGGAGACACTATGGATATTCTTATTTAGTTGAAAGAGAATCAGGTTTTGAGAAGCTAACTCACATAAGTTACCCAACTAACAATTAAGCGATTAGGGACTCAAGTGTGTCTGACCATAATACATAATACCCAGTTTTGGAGTTACAAGTACATATTTGCATATATACAAGCATTCTCCAGAGGGGTTGATATGATGATTAGATAATCGAATGCTTGTAAGATATCTAAAAGTGCCTGACATAATAGATGCTTAGTAAAAGTTCGTCTTTGCCCTCTTCTGGATTTCATTATCCTCATTGAATCGAGTTGAAATGGATTTTGAAAAATTAATATATATTCGGCATGGGTATAGCATACCTAATTTCACTAAAAGGCAAAAGTCACAGGACTTTCTTCTGCCTAGGAGTGGCCCACCATCAGCAGCCCCTGTGTGCTTTTGTAACCCTGTTGTAGTGAAAAGTGGCCTTGAGCCACCCACGTGCTCCTCCCCAGTCTCAGTTAGGAATGAGGATGAGCCTCTGTGACAGAGATGATTGGTGTTTTAAAGCTCGAAGCTATGGTTATGAAAATGGTTTTATTTTATTTATTTATTTTTTTCTGTTCAAAGCTCACTGCCTCCTAGGGGACCAACTCCTTGAACTTAGCATCATTAGCACCATGCTCTAACCAGCTAAGCTAATTGTCCTATTAAGATTCATAAACTCAAATTCAAAAACTCTAGGGTAGGAAGAGAAGCTACCTAGGTTCGTGTAGGCTTTTTAGTTAGCTTCATTGACTAGATGACTCTCTTTCCCTGTATGACTGGGCTTCTAAGTAACACATTTTTGTACCACCAAATTATTTTGTTCCATTGTTTTTAGAACTAAAGTACCATTGGATTGAGGAGTATACTGAAAACAAATAATAGAAAATTTGGAATTGTATGCTGAATTCACACATTATATGCTTCTGTGTTTTACAAAGGAGGTGGAGGTTGAATATACTTCATTCCTGCTGGAGAAAGGGAGGGTCGCTGGCCTCTCAGCTGCAGCCCTGGGCAGGGAGACAGGTTGGTGTTCTATTCAGACACTTACCTGTGTTCGGTTTTTCAACAGCCAAACTGAGATTAACCCTTACCTCAATCAGACTGTCTGTCCATCCATGCAGATCTACCCATACCTGGCAATGAAAAAGAGACACATTCTAGATACTTATTAATAAACATAGTCTTAAGCTTGTAGCCACTAAACATTTATCTAAATACTGGGGGAAGGTCACTATTAAAAGATTTTGTGACTTGGATATTAAAAACCCAACTTAATGAGATGAGTAGAGAACACATTTGGTTGGTTTCCTACAAAACTGTTCTCTTTTAAAATAGTTTTACTGAGATATAATTGACATACAGCATGGTATGTTTAATACGATTTGACTTACATGGATTGTAAAATTATCACCACAATAAGTTTAGTTAATATCTGTCATCTCATGTAGATATAAAAAAGAAACAGAAAAAATATATATTATTTTCCTTGTGATGAGAACTACAGGTTCTCCTTGTAGAATCTACTCTTTTAACTTTCATATATACCACACAACAGTGTTAACTGTAGTTATCCCTAGTATTTATTTATCTTGTAACTGGTAGGTTGTAACTTTGGACTACCTTATAATTACTGTTCATTTTTTTAAAGACTTTATTTATTTATTTATTTAGAGACAGAGATAGCGATAGGGAGCGTGAGTGGGGAGGAGAGGGAGAAGCACACTCCTGCTGAGCAGGGCTCAATCCCAAGACCCTGGGATCATGACCCAAGCTGAAGGCAGACGCTTAAACTACTGAGCCACCCCGGGGGCCCCCACTGTTCTTGAATTCTATTTTGGAAGCATGCTATCGTACATGGAGATTCATGATCAAAACAGGCCTATTAAGTTCACTGTAGCATTTTTGTTAAGAGTGTTCTTGACTATATGGTATTCTTCCATTTTCGTAACTTGAGAGTAAACTCTTTGGCCCATATTCATACCAGGAATATGTGTTAGTCACCTGAAAAAGTGTCCTTTTGTTTTCTTAGGGACACTGTGTATCAGGTATTGAAGCTTGCCCCTTTCAGTTGGCAAATCAAAGGCCAAAGGCCAAATCGGTGGTTTCCAGAGCACACACAGAACTCGTGCCTTCAGTCTATATGTCCTTGTCTCGATTTGAGCCATGTTTATTTGTATTCTTTCATAAATCCATGTTCCTTTGTTATAACATCTCTACTGTTTCTCCATAAGGCCCATTTTTGAGTGTGTACTTAAAATATGGAGGATACTTGAGCAGACAAAATTTGATCGCTTGGTTTGGGAAATACACAAGGGAAATGCATAGGTTTGGGAAATACACAAGGGAAATGTGGCATCTTCCCAGTCTGGGGTTCACAGCAGAAATCATTAATCAATAAAGATTCTCATTTCCACAAACGTTAGACACCACTTCAGATTCCTTCTCAATCCATGCTTCATATAATCACTACCAATTAACTGAAATTGGCACTCAAAACCTATTCACCATTTCTGCTTTAGAGGTTTTTCTCCGTGAAGTTTTTGTTTGTTTGAATGTTTTTTTGTTTTTTTTTCCAAATATATTGCCTCTCACCTCTAACTTCAGTAAAATTGCTTTCTGGTTTCCTTAATGTGCAATACAACCTTTACATCCATTAAAAAACAGTAAAATAAAATGGTACTATAATAGCAACAATATGTACATTTAAAAATAATTTAAATAAATAATAATCTTTCAGAATGTATCTTTTCTTTTCTTTTTTTTTTTTTAAGACTAAGAAAATACGTTTCTTGTTCCCTTGGCCCATGAGACCCCTGACATTTAAGAAGTAGAATAGGAGGGCTATACCTTCCCTCTGAACTACCCTGGCTCTTGAGGATCGTGGAAACCTTTGTCTAGGTGTGACTTATCTCAGCCATGTTTTGTGTAAGGAAAATGATTTCCATATGTCCCCACCACTTCACAGCCAAAACATTTGTGCACAGGTTGGGTGAATGCTTCCCACAGGGTGCATTCCCTTGGTTTCGAGTCATGAATAGAAAGGCTCTGGATTATAGAAAAGAATTTGACTGTCTTTACAGTGTGTACACACACACACACACACACAGGCACGTGCATGCATTTTCACTGTATCACAGTGATTTAGAATAACTTTGGGTTCACTATCTAGATATACATGTTCTAACGAAAATGCCATCATCAGAGCTCATGAGTGAAATTAAGTCAGTGTTATATCATAGACAACATAAGGTAAAGTATCAAAGGGGAAACAGTTATAAAAATTTATTTTGGTGTGTGTCTTGGAAAACCTCAGTGGTCCAAATATGCTGCTTGCCTTCCTGTATTTCCAGCTCCCCAGAGTAATGGCCCATTCCAAAGCCAAGCAATTTTGAAAATTAAAAACATATTTTATTAATAGCTCAAATACAGGAAGAACACAACAGTCCTTCCTGGTGATGTAATTGAACCTGATGATTTGAATTAAGAATATGCTAACATCTGGTAGTACCCAAAACATGGCCTATTAGAAATGGAGCAGGCTAATCTCTGAAGCAACATTCACACATTCTCTCTATTTTTTTTTTAGAAACAAGAAGTCTATTCCCCCAACAGGTCTGTATCATTTTAAAAATATGTATATTTAAAGAAATAGCGAATGTTTGGCTTTAAGGCTGTGTTCAAACTTACAGAAACAGCAGTCATACAAAAAGGCTTCTGAGGTGTCCTGAGTGTCAAGACAGGAGGTAAAAACAGAAAATCCCTTTCTCTGATGTTATAGCAACATGCTTCTATCAGATCAGAACCGAGGGAATGTGTATTATGCAGCATGACAAAATTTGGGATAAAGTACATAGATAAGTACTTGGATACAAAGTTAAATTGAGGTAGGAAACCCTAAACAGGTCTTTTATTGTGTTGTTATTAAGACATTGTCAGACCTTGAAAGGAATTAAATTATATCGTGGCAATTTGAAGTTTCCCTTTACATGCACACACCAAATAAGGGAGGGGAAGAGAAAACAACAAAAAAAAATATACAAAATTTCTTTCATTTCAGTTTTCAAGAAAAGCCTCAGCAGGGGTTTTCATTTGATAAATGCAAAAAGACAACCTAATAACAGCTTGCTTTGTTCCAAAATTAGGAACGGAAAAAGGTGGAAATGAGCGTGTCACAGAGTTTTTAGAGAAAGGACAATTTGGTTTCAGGACTGAAAATTCAGACAATTTTTTGTCCGGAGTGTGGAAAATTACTAGAAAGGTTACAGAAGGGATTCCTAAAGTGGCTTCAGGCACCATTGTGCCAACTTTTGCTTGTTTGTTTGTTTTTCCCTCAGCAAGTGTTCTTATTTTTTTTTTTTAAGATTTTTATTTATTTATTCATGAGAGACAGAGAGAGAGAGAGAGAGAGAGGGGCAGAGGGAGAGGCAGGATCCCAAGGAGCAGGGAGCCCGATGCGGGACTCGATCCCAGGACCCTGGGATCATGACCTGAACCAAAGGCAGACGCTTAACCATCTGAGCCACCCAGGCGCCCCCATCAGCAAGTGTTCTTAAAGAGGTATTCTATTTTTGAGTTTCTCAAGAACAAACACACATCAACAATTTTCTTTCCAGAAAATGTGCCCTGTGTTTCTATTCTTTACCTTTCTGTCATAGAAATCTGCCATGCTTACCTAGGGCACAAATTAAAGCCATCCTCATCATTCTTTCTCCAGCTAGGAGGGCACATCTTGTCGTGAAATGTTAAAATAGATCGACATTCATTTGTATAGCAGAATTTACTTTTTATAATTTTTAATTTTTATGTGGTATCAAAATTTCAGAAAACAAATGCAAGCAAAGCACAGGAATTCTTATATGTCACTTACTAAATCTTTATGTTTTGATTCTTTTTTTAAAAATGTTTTATTTATTTGAGAGAGAGAGAGGGAAAAGAGCACACAAGCAGAGGGGAGGGGTAGAGGGAGAAGCAGACTCCTAACTGAGCAGGGAGCCCAACTTGGAGCTCCATCCCAGGACCCTGGGATCATGACCCGGGCCGAAGTCAGATGCTTAACCGACTGAGCCACCCAGGTACCCCATCTGTTTTGACTCTTTTCTTTATTATTCTCTGTCTCTATCTCCTTTTCTCTCCCTTCATAAACACACACACACACACACACACACACACACGCATTATATTATATTATTTTTTGGAAACATTTGAAGGTAACATTGTGCTTCCAGTTCCAAATCAAAATCAGAACATCTTGCCATTTTCTATATTTGTGATCCCCTTCTCCAAAAGTAAGAAACTTGGTTCCTATTATTCTTAGTATAAATACTCATTTGTTCAAGTTGAATACATGAAAAGTAGTTTCAGAATTGTTAATCACATTACTGTAAAGCACAATTTTACAGTAGAGTTCATATTTGTTTACAGGTTTTTGAGATACAAAGTGCATACAGTAGAGTACAAAAGTCTTAAGTGTAGAATTTGATAAGCTTTTACAAATGCATATTCTAATTTATCCACACTCTTACGAAGATACATAACTTTTCCCTCACCTTGTCCCTTCCTAATGAATCCCCACCCCAAAACAAATTAGCCCAAAGGAAATAGGATAAATGAAAAAAATGAAGGAAAGAACAGAGATGAATAAACAGGAAATGCACAGACAATAGAGAAAAATCAACAAAACCGACAGTTGAAACTTTGAGCACCATAAAATTGATAAACAGGTTGATCATTATTCAAAATAGAAGAGGAGGCATGAGTACAAATTTTTAAGCTAGTGAAAGACAACAAGGGAATATTGTGAACAATGTTATGCAATGTAATTTGTCTGTGTAGATGAAATGAACACATGCCATCCTTGAAACACACAAAGTAACAATACTGGCACAGGAAGAAACAGAAAAGCCAATTAGCCCTTATACTTGTTAAGAAAATGTAATTGATAATTTAAAATCTTCCCACAGATAAATCCCTATGATTCAGTGGTGAACTGAAACTTTTAGGTAAGGAAAAATACAAATCTACATGAACTTTTATTTGTAAATTTTTCAGAAAACAGAGGAAGAAAATCTTTTTATTTAATGTTATTAGGGCAACAGAACTCGAATACCAAAGCCAGACAAAGATGTTACTATCAAAGAAGATCTATAGCTTAACACCCCTTAGAACACAAACTAAGTGCGTCAATATATGATAAGAATAAATGGTAATGCAAAGTGGGGTTTATCCCAGAAATGAAAGGTTGGTTTAACATTTGAAAATCAATTAGTACAATTAGTTTTATGAAAAAGATAAAATTTAAAAAATCATACTATTATCTTAATAGATGCAGAAAAACCGTTTGACAGTATTTGGCCACTTACAATTTAAAATTAAAAAAAAAAAACCTTCAACAAACTAGGAATTCCTGATAAAGGGCATCTATAGGAAACCTACAGTTTTAATGTTGAAAGACTGAAGTCTGTATTGTGAGATTGGAAACAAGGCAATGTTGTTCACCTTCAAAACTTTTATTCTATTTATTTGTTTATTTATATTTTAAATAGGCTCCACACTCAACGTGGGGCTTGAGCTGACAACTGAGAGTAAGAATCGCATGCTCTACCAACTGAGCCAGCCAGGTACCCCTCAAAACTTTTATTCTAGAGCTGGCAAAACTATTCTGTGGTGGGGCGCCTAGGTGGCTCAGTTGTTAAGTGTCTGCCTTAGGCTCAGGTCATGATCCTGGGGTCCTGGGATCGAGCCCTTACATTGGGCTCCCTGCCCAGCGGGGAGCCTGCTTCTCCCTGCTTGTGCTCTCTTTCTCTCTGTGTCTTTCTGTCAAATAAATAAATAAAATCTTTAAAAAAAACAAAACACTAATCTATGGTGATGGAAATCAGAGAAGTGGATGCCTGAGAAATGGTTACAACGGACTAAGAAAGGGCACCAGAAAACTTATAGGGGTATGTGTTCCTTAGATGTGTTCATTACCATCTGTGCATTTTGATGTCTATAAATTATATTTCAATGATCTCAAATTTAGTCCTCAGATATGCCTATTCCTTTAAACCATTCAGCTTCTGAGTTTTTACTTTATATTTTGATCATTATACTTAAAACTTTTCATATTCCTTAACATGGCAGGAAAAAATCCAAAACCTCTAATGACTCATGCTTTTGTATAATCCCCTTCTTCTAAGTGTGGGCAGGACCTACAACTTGCTTGTAACCAGTAGAATAGAGCAAAGGTGATCTGATATTTTTCCTGTGATAATGTTACATTGTATAGCAAAGATAAAGGGATTTTACAGAAGTAATGAAGATTCTTACTCAGTTGATTTTAAGCTAATCTAAAAAGATGTCCTGGGTGGGCCTGACCTAATCAGATGAATCCTTTTAAAGTGGGTCAAGAAGTCAAGATTCCTGAGCTTCAGATAAGATGCTAGCCACAGCTGATAGCTTGAATGCAGCTTTGTGAGATCCTGGGCAAAAGGTCAAGCCAAGCCGTACCCGGACTCCTCACCCATTATACATGTAAGATAATGAACACATGTTGTTTCAAGCTCCTAAATGTGTATTGGTAATTTGTTATTTAGCAATATAAAACAAAAGCACTTGATTTTACTTTTTATTTCATGCATATGATACCTCTTGGATCTCTCTGCCTTTAGTCAATGACTTTTTTTTCCCAGAGGAGATAGACTTTCTTTTTATTGAGTTTTGGGTCTATTCCTCATGTGGTTCATTTCTAGTTATTTTGGGTTAAAATTTTATCTTTGCATTTGATTCATCTTTGCATTTGATTCATCACTGTTAGTGGCTGTAGGTTTTGTTTTTAATACCTTGCCTTTGCAATTGGGGCTTAAGTTGTTCTACAAGAGAAGGGGCAGAGAGTAAGATAAGATTCTCTTCTGGATATGGAGCCCCTCCTTCTCTTCTACTGTGTTCCTGGGACAAATGTCTCAGGGGCTGCTCTGTGAGGCTTTTATATCAACACCCACAGAACAGTGCTCAGACCATGCTGGAGTCAAATACTGTCCACCTAAATTTTCTTTCCTGCTTTGGCTGCCAACAGCAACAATGGCCTCAGGCAATGAGGTGCTTCTCTGTCTAGCACCAACACCCATTTTAGGCTCCTCCCCAGCTGTGCTGTCCCCAACCCCCTCCTTCCTTTTTTATTTTTTATTGTTTTTAAGATTTTATGTATTTATTTGAGAGAGAGAAAGAGAACACAGACTCCCCACTGAGCAGGGAGCCTGATGTGGGGCTCAATCCCAGGATCCCGTGATCATTACCTGAGGGGAAGGCAAACGCTTAACCGGCTGAGCCACCCAGGGGCCACATACCCTTCCTTTTTTAAAGAAAATATTTCTCTTCTTTTAAATGAAGAGAAAACATTATTGGTTCGTGGTAGGCAGAGGAGGGACAAGACTACCCAACTATTTTAAATGTTGTTCTTTAATTACTTCCTCTGATAATTGCCCAATGCCTTTGTCCTGCTCCTGGCATACATGTTCCCAAGCTTGGTACATCCCTGAAATTTCTGGAAGATCTCTTTTCTCTTGAGTGTGTTTGAGTTTGTGGTTTCTCTGCTCCTGCTTATCCATTAATATGAGCCTATCAGGTTCTTATCACAGGAATTCTTCAAAATCTCTAATATACCAATGACATTCTGCCCTGTTTTCAAACCTTGATAGGTATTTCTATCATCTTTTTTTTTTTTTTTTTTCATCTTGTGAGATTTGAGGCAGAGGAGAGATGCTTTTAATCCATTCTTTTGTTGGGGTGCCTTGGGTGGCTCTGTTGGTTAAGCATCGACTGTTGATTTCAGCTCAGGTCATGATCTCAGGGTCATGAGATTGAGCCCTGGGTAGGGAAAAATCTCTGCTCAGCCGGGAGTCTGCTTGAGATTCTCTCTCCCTTTGTTTTGCCCCTCCCCCAGCTCTCTCTCACTTGCTCTCTCTCTCTCAAATAAATAAATAAAATCTTAAAAAAATCCATTCTCTTGTTATATTCTCATCTTTGAAGCAGTCAGATAACATGATCAGGTAATTTCACAGATGAAAAATTGAGATTCACAGATAACTACATGACTTTCCCAAGTTCACCCAGCTGGCAAGCTGTAAAGACCTGAACTTAAATCCTTCAACCCTTTTTTTTTTTTTAATCCTTCAACTCTTAATGCAATGTTTTCTTACCTATTATTAAGATCCAACTTATAAATGCTAACATGATGGAACATCCTTTCTCAATACACTTGATTTTTTTTGTGTACCTCTATACTAAGGCAAATTATCTTGAAATTCCAGGAAACTGTGTATCAAATCATACTTCATGACTCTGAAGCCAGTAGTGTATATTTTAATATCATTATAGTTCAGTGTGATACATGCTTTTGTTTGCTACCACAATTTCATTTCTGCTCATGTACACACGACACTCGCACATACACCCTGAAATTATTATCAGAGCCCTTAGCAAGGTGTGTGCGCATGCTCGGATCACATAGGTGGGAACTGACAGTGTTCTTGGAGGGGAAGATGGTTATACTAACTCAGATCCTCATTATTGTCTTTCTCAATGTTAATGCCATCATTTGTGTTGGAATTTTCATTTGTATGCTCATCTTGAGTGGGAGTTGTTTCTCTCTCTCTCTCTGCCTAATTATTCCTGTCTAGTCATTTTATAGTTGCCTCCACCTGGTGTCATTCATTCTCGAGAGTCAGTACAAATCTTGTCTTCCTGGCTCGGGGCTCCTGTGCCATGTTGTTTTTATTTACACAGCAAGTCCGTTTACTGAACTGGGTTGGTTTCCTCCTGTACTCTTTCTGTAGGGGTACAACTTGATGCACAATCTAGCCCTGGCAGAAGGGACAGATTATTTTAGCTCTTCTGCAGCCTCTAGCTTAGCATAGTGCAATGGGTGCAAATTCATTATAACAGATGGGCTGCTTTGATCTCTGTTACCCACAGATTCTGAACCCAGGGCCGGCAGGTTTAAGGCTCCTTCCTTTCTGCTCATAACTGTGTCAGTGGATCTCATTGATCTGTTACAATCCAAGAAGGTGACTCCTCTTGTTTTTGTAAATTTGAATTTTTAAAAATGTATTGGTTACTCTTGTGTTCATAGTGAGGAGGGGTTCCCTCAAAATATGAACACAAGATGTCCCTTTGCTCAGAAGCCCCAGGATTTCTGTGTTCCGTGGTAATTTCCCTCTCATTTCTGTTTGATGTGTGACTAGAACAGGGTCCCTCCCTCACTGTTTTAAAAGTTCATTGTGATTCTGATAAAAGTAATCTACAATTAATTTATTCATATCAGTAAGTGTTTAACAGCAGGACTAAAACACTTTCAAATCACACTTTGCGCTAGCCAGCTCAAGGACCGGACAGATGCCAAAATATTTTTCATTTGTGTTTTGGTATTTCATGTTTGCTAAATATGAGCCATTATGTGATATATTTACATATATATGATGAGCATGAATCAAAACATTTTCCTTCTGATTTCCTTAATTGGTTGTGGAAGGAAAAATATCTTTAATCTTGTTTGTAAATGATGTTTAATTTTCTTAGCCTTAATTGGTGGCAGTATGAAACACTCTTCATTGGTAAAACACATACAGGAAGATCTTATTTACGGGCTTAATATCCTTAGTTAATGATTCTAACACCTGGAGCTATTCTCCTGTATGACTTGACTCAAGCAGTAACACTAGTCAGGTGAGTTGATCTATCTTGTAAATTATAGACCGGTATGGTATAAGGGGAAAAAAAATTGTGGGGAACTGAATTAGATTAATTTTTAGCAAACCACGTTTATGGGTAGTAATCAGACATATTTTTCATATGTACATCTTGCCAGACTAATATAGACAATTACAAAGGACAGGCAAGCATGTTAGATCTTGGGAAAGTGATAACTACAGGAGTTATTGGAATAAAGCTAGCACAGGTTATAGCAGGCTTTGGTAATAAAAGGCTTAGAATTTAAAATGTTCCGTTGGCGTTTTGTTATACAAATATTGTTCACATCTATCTCACCCTCATACCACTTCTGAAGGGCTGGAAGAACTCTTTGTATTGTGTTTACGCTTGTGTATTTAAAATAAGGACAATAACCTCATGATTGAAATCACTGAGGTTTGTGACAAGGGCTCTTCTGATGAAAGGTTGGTGGGGCCCACACACAACAGGAATGAAGCCAGAGCTCCCAGGTAGTCACAGAGCAGGCTTTCTTCCGCTGCTGCCCGTCACGTGTCAGAACCCACATCCGGGCCTGCCCGCCGTGCCACGTATGGGGGAGGTACAGCCGAATTTCATAAAAGGCTTCCAGGTAGCTGGATAATAGGTTTTTAAAAATATAGAAGACGGGGGGCGGAGCAAGATGGCGGAAGAGTAGGAGACCTGGATTTCCTCTGGTCTCAGGAATTCAGCTGAATAGGGATCAAACCATTCTGGACACCTACGAACTCAACAGGAGATCGAAAATAAGAATAGTAACAACACTCCGAACAGAAAAGCGACCACTTACTGGAAGGTAGGAAGTGCGGAGAAGTGAATCCGAGGTGATATTCAGGAGGATAGACGGCGGGGGAGGGGGCCTCCATTGGCTACTTCTGGCAAGTGCTAGAGCCGCAGAGCACAAAATCGGAACTTTTAGAAGTCAGCTCTGCTGAGGGACGTCGCTCCAGTGGCTAAGCAGGGGGTGGAACCCTCGCAGGACAGTGTGGTCTCAGGACCCTCGGGGTCACAGAAAGACTGGGGGTGCCTGAGTGCGGCAGAGCTCCCAGGTATCGGAGCGGGGAAGCCGCCTGCAGAGATGGAGCCGAGGCGCGGGCTCTCAGCTCGGGGTGGCCATAAACTGTGATCCGCGGCCCAGTCGGGCCACTGCTCCTCCAGCAAGGACCCAACAAGCGGCAGATCCGGGGAGACTCCCCTTCCTCCCCCGGGAGGAACGGCGCGGAAGCGCACCGCAGGGATCCGCTGGGTTTGGAGACTCCACACGGGGTCGGTGCCAGACATAGAAACCCTCCATCACAGGCCGGGTGAGCACGGAGTGTGGCCCGAGACCGGGGAGACGGGAGTGACTGACTGCTTTTCTCTGGGGGCACACTGAGGAGCGGGGCCCCGAGTTCTCAGCTCCTCCGGGCGGAGATTGGGAGGCCACCATTTTCACCCTGGTCCTCCAAAGCTGTACCGAGAGCTTGCAGGGAAAAAAAGCTCCTGAGAGCAAACCGGAGCAGCTTGCTTAGCCCGGACTCACAAGGGCGGGGCAATTCTGCCTCCAGCAAAGACATTTGGGAACCACGGCAACAGGCCCCTCCCCCAGAAGATCAGCACGAACAGCCAACAAGCCAAGACCAAGTTTACCGATCAAGGAGAATGGGAGAACTCCAGCGCTAGGGGAATACTGCACATAGAATTCATGGCTTTTTTACCATAATTCATTAGTTTTTCAAAGTTAAATTTTTTAACTGTTTTTTTTTTGAATTTTTCTTTTTCCCTTTTTCAAACAACATCTTATCAATCCCTTTTTTAAAAAAACATTTTTTATTTTTCATTTTTAGAGTCATATTTTTATCCCTTCATAGTAGTTTCCCTTATTTTTGGCATATATATATATAAGTTGTTCTCTCTTTAAAATTTTGAGATACAATTTCTTCTAACAGATCAAAATATACCCTAAATCACTAGTGTATGGCTTTGTTCTAGTCTCCTGCCTGATCACATTCTCTCCCTTTTTTTTTCTTTTTTCTTTTTCTTTTTAAATCTTCTTCTTTCTTTTTAAAAACAACTTCTTATCTTATTAAGTCCTTTTATAAAATCTTTTATAATTTTCATTTTTACAGTCATCTGCCATCCCTTCGTTGTATCAACCGTTATTTTGTACATATATGTCTTTCTTCCTTTAAAATTTTAGCAGTCACTTTCTTCTAAAAGACCAAAATATGCCCAAAAGCTACTGTGTGGCACTGATCTATGCACTAGCCTGATCATATTTGATCATATTCTTTTTTTGTTTGTTTTGTTCTGCTTTTGTTTGTTTTTATCTTTTTCCTTTTTTTTCCCTCTTCTTTCTTTCCCTTGTCCCCTGGTTTCAGGTCTTTTCTGATTTGTATACAGTATATTTGCTGGAGACGTTGATAACCTGTTAGCATTCTGTTCTTTCATTCATCTGTTCTCCTCTGGACAAAATGACAAGATGAAAAAAATCACCTCAGCAAAAAGAACAAGAGGTAGTACCATCTGCCAGGGACCTACTCAATACTGACATTAGTACGATGTTGGACCTAGAGTTCAGAATCATGACTTTAAAGATACTAGCTGGGCTTGAAAAAAGTGTGGAAGTTATTAGAGAAACCCTCTCTGGAGAAATAAAAGAACTAAAATCTAACCAAGTCGAAATCAAAAAGGCTATCAATGAGGTACAATCAAAAATGGGGGCACTAACTGCTAGGATAAATGAGGCAGAAGAGAGAATCAGCAATATAGAAGACCAAATGATGGAAAATAAAGAGGCTGAGAAAAAGAGAGAGAACAACTACAGGATCATGAGGGCAGAATTCGAGAGATAAGCGATACGATAAGATGAAACAACATTAGAATAATTGGGATCCCAGAAGAAGAAGAAAGAGAGAGAGGGGCAGAAGGTATATTGGAGCAAATAATAGCAGAGAACTTCCCTAATGTGGGAAGGAAACAGGCACCAAAATCCAGGAGGCACAGAGAACCCCTCTCAAAATCAATAAAAATAGGTCAACACCCTGACATCTAACAGTAAAACTTACGAGTCTCAGAGACAAAGAGAAAATCCTGAAAGCAGCTCGGGAGAAGAGATATGTAACCTACAATGGTAGAAACATTAGATTGGCAACAGACCTATCCACAGAGACGTGGCAGGCCAGAAAGGACTGGCATGATATCTTCAGAGCACTAAATGAGAAAAATATGCAGCCAAGAATACTATATCCAGCTAGGCTGTCATTGAAAATAGAAGGAGAGATAAAAAGCTTCCAGGACAAACAAAAACTAAAGGAATTTGCAAACACAAAACCAGCCCTCCAAGAAATATTGAAAGGGGTCCTCTAAGCAAAGAGAGAGCCTAAAAGCAGCATAGATCAGAAAGGAACACAGACAATATACAGTAACAGTCACCTTACAGGCAATACAACAGCACTACATTCATACCTTTCAATAGTTACCCTGAATGTAAATGGGCTAAATGCCCCAATCAAAAGACACAGGCTATCAGATTGGATTAAAAAACAAGACCCATCAATATGCTGTCTGCAAGAGACTCATTTTAGACCCAAAGACACCCCCACATTGAAAGTGAGGGGGTGGAAAACCATTTGCCATGCTAATGGACACCAAAAGAAAGCTGGGGTGGCAATCCTTATATCAGACAAATTAGACTTTAAAACAAAGACTGTAATAAGAGATGAAGAAGGAAAGTATATCCTACTTAAAGATCTATCCAACAAGAAGATCTAACAATTGTAAATATCTATTCCCCTAACGTGGGAGCAGCCAATTATGTAAGGCAATTAATAACAAAAGCAAAGAAACACATTGACAACAATACAATAATAGTGGGGGACTGTAACACCCCCCTAACTGAAATGGACAGATCATCTAAGCAAAAGATCAACAAGGAAATAAAGACTTTAAATGAAACACTGGACCAAATGGACTTTACAGACATATTCAGAACATTCCATCCCAAAGCAACAGAATACACATTCTTCTCTAGTGCCCATGGAACATTCTCCAGAATAGATCACATCCTAGGTCACAAATCAGGTCTCAACCAGTACCAAAAGATTGGGATCATTCCCTGCATATTTCAGAGCACAATGCTTTGAAACTAGAACTCAATCACAAGAGGAAAGTCGGAAAGAACTCAAATATGTGGAGGCTAAAGAGCATCCTACTAAAGAATGAATGGGTCAACCAGGAAATTAAAGAATTAAAAAAATTCACGGAAACCAATGAAAATGAAAACACAACTGTTCAAAATCTTTGGGATACAGCAAAGGCAGTCCTGAGAGGAAAGTATATAGCAATACAAGCCTTTCTCAAGAAACAAGAAAGGTCTCAAATACACAACCTAACCCTACACCTAAAGGAGCTGGAGAAAAAACAGCAAATAAAGCCTAAACCCAGCAGGAGAAGAGAAATAATAAAGATCAGAGCAGAAATCAATGAACTAGAAACCAAAAGAACAGTAGAACAGATCAACGAAACTAGGAGCTGGTTCTTTGAAAGAATTAACAAGATTGATAAACCCCTCGCCAGACTGATCAAAAAGAAAAGAGAAAGGGCCCAAATCAACAAAATCATGAAGGAAAGAGGAGAGATTACAACCAACACCAAAGAAATACAAACAATTATAAGAACATACTATGAACAACTCTATGCCAGCAAATTAGATAACCTGGAAGAAATGGGTGCATTCCTAGAGATGTATCAACTACCAAAATTGAACCAGGAAGAAATAGAAAACCTGAACAGACCTATAACCACTAAGGAAATGGAAGCAGTCATCAAAAATCTCCCAACAAACAAAAGCCCAGGGCCAGATGGCTTCCCAGGGGAATTCTATCAGACATTTAAAGAAGAATTAATACCTATTCTCCTGAAACTGTTCCAAAAAATAGAAATGGAAGGAAAACTTCCAAACTCATTTTATGAGGCCACCATTACCTTGATCCCAAAACCAGACAAAGACCCCATCAAAGAGGAGAATTACAGACCAATATCCTTGATGAACATGGATGCAAAAATTCTCACCAAAATACTAGCCAATAGGATCCAACAGTACATGAAAAGTATTATTCACCATGACCAAGTGGGATTTATCCCTGGGCTGCAAGGCTGGTTCAACATCCGCAAATCAATCAATGTGATACAATACATTAACAAAAGAAAGAACAAGAATCATATGATCCTCTCAATAGATGCAGAAAAAGTATTTGACAAAGTACAGCATCGTTTCTTGATCAAAACTCTTCAGAGTATAGGGATAGAGGGTACCTACCTGAATATCATAAAAGCCATCTATGAAAAACCTATAGCGAATATCATTCTCAATGGGGAAAAGCTGAGAGCTTTTCCCCTAAGGTCAGGAACGCGTCAGGGATGTCCACTCTCACCACTGCTATTCAACATAGTATTAGAAGTTCTAGCCACAGCAATCAGACAACAAAAAGAAATCCAAGGCATCCAAATCGACAAAGACGAAGTCAAACTCTCACTCTTTGCAGATGATATGATACTGTATGTGGAAAACCCAAAAGACTCCACCCAAAAACTGCTAGAACTCATACAGGAATTCAGTCAAGTAGCAGGATATAAAATCAATGCACAGAAATCAGTGGCATTCCTATACACCAACAACAAGACAGAAGAGAGACAAATCAAGGAGTTGATCCCATTTACAATTGCACCCAAAACCATAAGATACCTAGGAATAAATTTAACCAAAGAGGCAAAGGATCTGTACTCAGAAAACTATAAAATACTCATGCGAGAAATTGAAGAAGACAAAAAGAAATGGAAAAACTTCCCATGCTCATGGATAGGAAGGACAAACATTGTGAGGATGTCAGTGCTACCTAGGGCAATCTACATATTCAATGCAATCCCCATCAAAATACCATCCACCTTTTTCAAAGAAATGGAAGAAATAATCCTAAAATTTGTATGGAACCAGAAGAGACCCTGAATAGCCAGAGGAATATTGAAAAAGAAAAGCAAAGCTGGCGGCATCACAATTCCGGACTTCCAGATCTATCACAAAGCTGTCATCATCAAGACAGTATGGTACCGGCACAAAAACAGACACATAGATCAGTGGAACAGAATAGAGAGCCCAGAAATGGACCCTCAACTCTATGGTCAACTCATCTTTGACAAAGCAGGAAAGAATGTCCAATGGAAAAAAGACAGTCTCTTCAACAAATAGTGTTGGGAAAATTGGACAGCCATGTGCAGAAGAATGAAACTGGACCATTTCCTTACACCACACACAAAAATAGACTCCAGATGGTTGAAAGACCTAAACGTGAGACAGGAGTCCATCAAAATCCTAAAGGAGAACACAGGCAGCAACCTCTTCGACCTCAGCTGCAGCAACTTCTTCCTAGAAACATCGCCAAAGGCAAGGGAAGCCAGGGCAAAAATGAACTCTTGGGACCTCATCAAGACAAAAAGCTTTTGCACAGCAAAAGAAACAGTCAACAAAACCAAAAGACAACCGACAGAATGGGAGAAAATATTTGTAAGTGACATATCCAATAAAGGGCTAGTATCCAAAATTTATAAAGAACTTATCAAACTCAACACCCAAAGAACAAATAATCCAATCAAGAAATGGGCAGAAGACATGAACAGACATTTTTCCAAAGAAGACATCGAAATGGCCAACAGACACATGAAAAAGTGCTCAACATCGCTCGGCATCAGGGAAATCCAAATCAAAACCTCGATGAGATACCACCTCACACCAGTCAGAATAGCTAGAATTAGCAAGTCAGGAATCGACAGATGTTGGCGGGGATGTGGAGAAAGGGGAACCCTCCTACACTGTTGGTGGGAATGCAAGCTTGTGCAACCACTCTGGAAAACAGTATGGAGGTTCCTCAAACAGTTGAAAATAGAGCTACCATCCGATCCAGCAATTGCACTACTGGGTATTTAACCCAAAGATACAAATGCAGGGATCCGAAGGGGTACGGGCACCCCGATGTTTATAGCAGCAATGTCCACAATAGCCAAACTGTGGAAAGAGCCAAGATGTCCATCGACAGATGAATGGATAAAGAAGAACTGGTATATATACACAATGGAATATTATGCAGCCATCAAAAGGAATGAGATCTTGCCATTTGCAACGACGTGGATGGAACTGGAGGGTGTTATGCTGAGTGAAATAAGTCAATCAGAGAAAGACATGTATCATATGACCTCACTGATATGAGGATACATTTTGTCCTGCATCCATTTCAAAATAATATGTGCAGTTGAACAACCGCAGCATAATTCCTTTTAATGTGGATTTGAAAATGGATTGAGAACAGTTTTCAAATGCAAGGTCACGTTGTCATTGACAATTTGGGTCACAAAATGAACAGAAGTTGTTTGTTCCATGCCAGATATTTGCTCCAGGGTCACGAAGTTATCTTTTATAGACCCTGCTGTGCTCTAACAAAATGTGGTTCAAATAATGATTATAATGATTGTGATTACTTTGAAACCAGCAAAATCCTTCCATGATGAAAGGGGTAAAATGATAAGATGTAAAAGCTGGAAGTGTGGGATGCCTGGGTGGCCCAGTCGGTTAAGCGTCTGCCTCAGCTCAGGTCATGATCCCAGGGTCCTGGGATCGAGTCCTGCATCGGGCTCCATGCTCAGCGGGGAGTCTGCTTCTCTCTCTGCTGCTCCCCCTGCTTGTGCTCTCTCTCTCTGACATATAAATAAATGAAATCTTAAAAAAAAAAAAAAAGCTGGACCCCTCTGGGGTCCCCTAGTCCAGCATTTCTTAAAGTGTGGTCCGTGGACACAGACTGTTAATTGAGGAATACACAGGAAGAAAAATTGCAGATGGAAGTCATTTCTGGGCACATTATTTTTTAAAATCTTTGCTTAAATTCTTAAACTTTTTTTTTCTGCAAGACTTTTTGGACCCTTTAATATAAGTGTATTTTGATTCTCCAAATGAGAGAATTCCCCCAAATTTAGTGTGCCCAAGTGCGTCTATGGTATGTGTGGACATTGTGTGTGTGTGTGTATCTGTGAACTAATGTTTTGTAAGAGGCATTTTAAGAATTCTATTATTTAATGTTCCTGTCTTATAAAGATAGAAATTGAGGTCAAAGCAGGTTGAACCGTGCAGTGGCTGCATTAGTCCTGGAGCTCAGGCTTCAGGACTCCATCATGGTGGCCTTCACATAGTGCCCTAAGGTGAGGATGGAGTGACATCCACAGCCTAAGGAGAGGAGATGGTGGCCGACAAAGTTTTATATTACAGATAGAAAGGAGATTCCAAATATTCCTCCCCGACCTCCTAAAATGTCAAGAGTTTCATTTTATTCTTAGGGGCTAAAGGCGCTTACTTAATTGTGCTTCAGTATGAACTTACTGGGGAGAATACTATATTTAGCCATTGCACTCCTAGCTAGCATCCAGCATGGAAAGAAGCCGGATGTAGAACTCGTCTCCTTTAAGTAGTGTTTTAAAAAGAGAGATGATGACAAGCTTAGATTGGTTCTTTTCTGATTAATAAGTGTACATGGTGATTTTATTGAATTCAGGAGGTCTGAGGTGGGACCTGAGATTCTGCATTTTTACCAAGCCCCCAGGCCATGCTAATGTTGCTGGGTGTGTGGAGAACACTTTTGAGTAGCAGGGCACTGGACAATGGAGTAAAGAACGTGTAGATGGGAAGAGAGAACAGTGTGGAATGCAGAGGCCAGCGCAAAAATCTAGCTTTGTTTCTACACAGTTTTGCTGAGGAGAGGAGAAACAAAGGCAAAACTTATGTTATACTGGAATTGAACTTAAACACAGGCTCTAAATTGTGGAATTTTGCTCTTGATTTAGCCACCATCTTCTCTTGGATTTTCTGTCTCATCCACCCATTTTCTTCTCTGAGACTAAGGAAAGACCTGGAGACAGGGTCTCTCTCTTCCAATTCCTATCTCTTTCTTAACCTTGAAAGCCATTTTTGGAGAGAATCGCCAGGACTTTAATTACACCAGATGTACAGGACATTTTTTAAATTGAGGTATAGGGGTGCCTGGGTGACTCAGTCAGTGAAGCATCCGACTCTTGATTTCAGCTCAGGTCATGATCTCAGGGTTGCGAGATAAAGCCCCACGTTGGGCTCTGTGCTCAGTGCAGAGTCTACTAGAGATTCTCTCTCTCTCTCCCTCTGCTCCCTGCTTGCTCTCCCTCTAAAAAAAGAAAGTAAAATAAATAAAAAATAAATTATAATCTAGTTATAAATTCCTATTTTGGGTGTGCTCTTCTTTGAACCTCGGTTTTCAGATCTCTTCAATGGGGACTAAAAAAAATACGATGATAAATGAGATGATATATGTGAATGTGAATGTGCTTTTTAAAACACACTACACCATTCCCTCATCCTCTTTCTTTGTTCCTGAAAAGGAATCAATGAACAGAATTTGGGGCTGGAACTGAATACAGATTTTGGATGCCAGAAAGATCTGCAGTTACACTGCTGTTGTTTGTCACTATTGTTATGAAGACAAGCACCTGTTCCCACACTCCTGGGTCTCTCCAGCAGTAAACACATGCTTCTTGTGCTGGGGAATAAGCGGGTACATATGGCAGTGGGCAAAAGTGTTTTGTTGTGGAAACAACAGTTTCGCCCTTTCTTGGAGTCCCTTGTTATTTTTAATTAAAGACACTTATTTCTGTCACACAGTAAGGTATTTTTTAGGCCAAAGCTTTATGTAGACTGTCAAGGAATATATTTTCTATTTCTGCGCCTTATCTTAACAACTCCCTTTGGACAAGAAAGTCTCCAGAGAGAGCAGAAAACAATGTAGTGGGAGCCAACAGTCACTTGGGAAATTCTCGATTCCTGAGATCCACAAAACAAACTTGCTAAAATTTCTTCACAGGCGAGACTAGTTCTACAAAAAGGGAAGAGAGGGCTGTGCCAATGAGAGTCAGTTTTCACTGAAAAAGGAATGTTTGTCTTCATTGCAAAGGGGTCCAGAGATGGTAGTAAGTGAACAATCCAAAAGAGCAGCATGTCTCCCCATGTTCAGGTAGAGACGACACCATGAACAGGGAGACTTGAGTTCGGTACCAGGTCCCGTCATCTAATAGTTGTCTAAACTAAACTGACTTAACAGTTTTTCACGTCCAGGAAATGGACATGGTAATACTCGCCTTTTGAATTTGAGTGAAAATTAAAAATAACTCACATTAAACACCCTTGTATAATAAGTACTAAGGAAATCGTTGTAATTTTATTTTTGGTATCTATTTATTTTATTGCTCACTGTACAATTATTGTGTATTTTAGTATTTTTTTTTTCCAGGTCCATGTTGACACTCCCTCTGCCCTGCCCTATGCCTGTTCTTCCCACTGCCTTCTCTCCCTGCTGTGATCCTGATGGGCTGTCAGAGATTCACACCTCCCTCCCCATCTCTCACCCCACTTCCTCGACCTCTCACTGCCACATTGTTAAATTCTATTGTACACTGATCTTCACAAAACTGGCAGTCACATACGGTCCCATTGGGCATCTCAGGTATAGAGCCGAGGTGTGGAGCCAAATCATAATTTATATTTTCTAGAAAGTTACTTTTTCAGCGCTAATGTAGCACATTCTAAATCCTGTGCACGTAGGGCCTGGGATTAGTTGGAAAGAGTTAAAGTATTTTCCGTGACTGCTCTGCCTTCTATAACCTTGAACAAGTCATTTTCACTTTTCTCTTCTCACTTCCCTAATGGAAAGATTAGAAAGATAATATCAGGAAGGTGCTATCTAAATATAAAATGATGTATAAAAGAAATGTCAGACTATGGCTGTCAGAAGCTGCTGATTCTCCCACCCATATGTTTTTCTGTGACCTTCAATCTCCTATGATTGGTCCAGGAGTCAATATACAGGTCAAGAACTACTTCAGTTCTCCAGAGATTTCTTAGGGTGGCTGTTCTGCTTGTCTTGCTGCCGGCGGATTTTCAATCACTTGTTCAGTGAATTGGGCCTCAGGTTGCCAAGAACAGAGCCTGTTGATGTTGAGACTTAAATGAATTAATACACACTGAGAGTGTAGAAGGATACCCAGCATAAGGTGAACGCTCCATTGGTGTTAGCTATTAGCATTCACTTTGTCAAGTCTGACCCTTGCTCACCCATTTGGTTCTGTTGTATCACTTAGCTCTTCTCTTCAGAACCTACCCTTCCACACTGTTCTTCGGGACCCAGACTCCTGCTTAGCCATCATTGCCTTGTATATCCTACCCTAGGCTGAGATCTATCTCTTTCAGTTTCCACCCAGCTATTTCTATCCCAGGTTTAACTCATGCATTTTGTAATCTGTTGCCTTTGGGGGCCTGAGCTGACAGAGAGAGGGTGAATCCCATTGCACAAATTACCTGTTCTGTTAAAGTAAAATTTGAGAGAGTGTCTTAGTGGGGTTGGGAGGAGAGGGGAGGGGAACTGTAATCAAGCAGGCTCACCCAATTCCACTGAACTCTCCCAGGCCATAG
This sequence comes from Eumetopias jubatus, assembly GCF_037043125.1. NCBI lineage: Eukaryota > Metazoa > Chordata > Mammalia > Carnivora > Otariidae > Eumetopias > Eumetopias jubatus. The sequence continues at coordinate 17,378,114 of NW_028274809.1, forward strand.
GGAGTATCTAAAAGGACCTTGGAGTTGGGTCATTTTTCAAACCCAAGAGTATATTGTTTCCTACCATTTGAAATGTACTCATGACAAAATCATTCTAAATTTTCATACTTACAGCTCCCTAAAAGGTATGTTAATACTTTAATATAACATTTCAGAACTGTAAGATGATAGTTTTGTGCTGGATGTTTTAGCCAGCGCTTGGTGCTTTAACTAATGTGGTAAATGTATAAAATTGCTTCATAAATGGCTTAAATGGAGATTGTATATGTTTCTAAGTCTATATGTCTCTTTCCTTACACGCATAATCATCTATCCTCATGAAATTATATCTTTCTTTCTTTGCGATGAACTTTTCTTAAATAGTCCTTTTTTCTTTCTTGCCAGAGCTATTTTCATTTCAAAGGCACAGCTTCTAAACTGGGGATCATAATTTCCCGGCTTTTTAGCCAATAATTTCTATTTGAGCAGTATACGGTTTTCATTCTCCTTAAGTCTCTTCATACTTTGAGCTCTGTATTTTTAATTAAAGTTAAAACTCACTTTCACATGTTTTCAAAGGGAGAAGGTTTTCGGAAGCAATTATTTTGCACACGAGCTTCTGTTTCGTAGTAGCCATGCAGGCTATCCAGGAAACATCCAGCTGAGCGTAAAGCTTGCCTTTAGCATCGTTCCGTCCCCCTTCATGAGATACTTCATGTTCAAGGCCACCCAAGTGGGCCCCTCCATAGACTTTCTGTGAAGGTGTCACTGCACACTCTAGACCAGGAGTTCCCAAACTCAAATGCCCCCAGGAATGAAGTAGTTCAAGGAAATGAATGAAGCCAAAGGGTGGAAATAGTTGGGATGATGATGAGCGAGAGACTAGCTGCCCTATCCAAACTGGGTAGCCACTGTTCCATTCCAATAGATTATTGCCAACCATTATTCCAGATCTGCAGATTTTTCAAAAAAGCCTAACGTCTAGATTCAATTAAAAATTAATATGAGGGCACCTGGGTGGCTCAGTCGATTAAGTGTCTGACTTTGGCTCAGGTCATGATCTCAGAGTCCTGAGATTGAGTCCTGCTTTGAGCTCTATGCTCAGGGGAGAGTCTGTTTGTCCCTCTCCCTGGCTCAGGTCATGATCTCAGAGTCCCGGGATCGAGTCCTGCTTTGAGCTCTATGCTCAGGGGAGAGTCTGTTTGTCCCTCTCCCTGGCTCAGGTCATGATCTCAGAGTCCCGGGATCGAGTCCTGCTTTAAGCTCTATGCTCAGGGGAGAGTCTGTTTGTCCCTCTCCCTGGCTCAGGTCATGATCTCAGAGTCCCGGGATCGAGTCCTGCTTTGAGCTCTATGCTCAGGGGAGAGTCTGCTTGTCCCTCTCCCTGGCTCAGGTCATGATCTCAGAGTCCCGGGATCGAGTCCTGCTTTGAGCTCTATGCTCAGGGGAGAGTCTGTTTGTCCCTCTCCCTGGCTCAGGTCATGATCTCAGAGTCCCGGGATCGAGTCCTGCTTTGAGCTCTATGCTCAGGGGAGAGTCTGCTTGTCCCTTTCCCTCTCCCTTCCCTGCTCATGTTCTTTCTCTCTCAAATAAGTAAATAAAATCTTAAAAAATTAATATGAACAAATAATGCATGAGCCAAACAAAACATGTAAAACTGTTGGCCTTTTGAGCTCTTTCCCTTCTGCCTCTAATTGTATGTGACACCAACACTTATCTGTCCTGAGTTGTACTTTTCTCTGCTGGGATTAAAATGAGTAAAGGTAATAATTACTCCTAAAAATACAAATCATATAAAGTAGAAATCGACAGTCTCAGAGTGGAATTAGCCATAGAATAAGAGGCATATTATCAAACAGGCACAATATTAAAAAAAAAAAAAACATAAAACTAAAACCAGAAAACTAATTTTGCATTTTGACAGGCATCTTTTGGACTTATCAGAATATATTGCCTTAACTGAACCTAGGTATGCTGCCAGTGGCTATTAAAATTAAACATGCTACCTGTTTCTTTTTCCTTATAGGTGTATCTTTATACCATCCTCAGACACCAGAATTCAATGGGATGAGTGATGAAGGGTATAGGGAAGAAGCAAATAGATGCCTCCCACCACTCTGTAACTATAGGCTCATTGATTCCTGCTCATGATGGCAAAAGCCAGGAACAAATTTATCAAGTAAGGTGGTAATGACTGAAACAGAAACAGTGTTCAAGTCCCTCTAGTCCTTTCCTAAAGCACTCTCTTCTAGATTTTGGATTTACCCAGAAACAAACTTCTAGGAAAGCTCTGAACCTCTCTTCCGTGAATGCATCCAAAAGACCACACAAGCACACTACAGAATAGGAATTTATGACCATAACCTCAGTTTAACAAATTTCCTGTATGTGTGGTATAATTAAGGACCTGGTTATTCTCTCTACAACGTGTTCTCAAAGCTAAGACAAATGTACTCCTTTGAATCTATTTATTTTTGAAACCTAATTATCAAATACAGAAGTTGGTGCACTTAGCCATAGTTTATCTACACTGTTGCAAACAGGATATGCCACTAGCTCAGACTCTCTGTACTGACCACTGAATGCCTGAAAAGCTGTTTATTTATCTGTCTCTCTCTTTTTTTCTTAGGAAGGGGAAAGCCTGATTGTAAACTAACCATAAGAAATGTTGTTGCCTAACTCAGCCTTTGAAGACATGAGATATTTTTAAGTGGGAATATATTGGGTTTGTCACAGATTTTTGGAAAAAAGTAGTATGCCTCCTTTTAAATGACAAGGGAGAAAAAAACAACCAGACATTGTGATGAATTATACTTACTTTTTCCATATATGTAAACTAAATGTTTCATGAATCTGACAGGCACTAATTTGAGATTTTAACTCTGGTTTTAATAAATGAGAACACACTGCTGCATTGGTTAAAACAAAACAAAACAACAATACTTCATTCACAGAAGTAAGAAAATTTCAAAGTGTGGACTCAATTCAGTTCTGAATTATACATCTTGGAACACTGTTAAGGCAAATATTTGAGTGTCTATAAAACTAAGCCTTCCCATTTCAATTACAGTCTATTGTAAGTCTGTCCTTCTTTATAAGACTGATGTCAGGACAGCAGGATGTCCCTTGCTTGGCTAAGGCAGATCTCCAGAAGGAATCTAGCTGGATGGGTTCATCCTGCAAGTGGCAGGAGGAGCTTCAGTTTGAGGACAGAGCCCTGAAAATAAGTGTTAAAACATATATCCTACAGGGAATTATTTCAAACCAAGTCTGTGTTCTTTAGAAGTCATTTTTGTGTATGTGGATGCTCAGTGCTTCCTGTTAGGTCAGATTTCATGGCTTTGGTTTCAGAAACGTAGGAAATTACTGCAGGCAGTCACTTGAATGATTTCCTTATACTTCAGAGGAGCAGGGCTGGTGGGCTGATCAAAATGGTAAAGTGTGTATCCTTCTGGTTCTTTGGTCGGCTCGTGAGAGCTCGGTCCACCCCCACTGCATCACATTCTGACACCGCTATGGATTTACACATCGTATTTTATATTGGTCCAAAGGGAACATGGATATAAGGTTCGACTTTGGGATCCTAGAACCCACCTCACCCAACTAAACTCTGGCAGAGAAAGTGGCCAATCTCTGATCCAATCATGAGTAGCAGCCTTGGTGGTTTGGGAGAAAAGATTCCCTGGGGATTGGCACTAGGAAGAGAGTGTCCAGGCTGGCCTGGAGGTTCCCAGGGCAGTAAACGTGCCCAAGCAGCGCTTGGATGGCAAGGAGATGAGACAAAGACTAGAGATGGGGCAGAACATGTCCCTAAGTCCCAAGGATAAAGAGGTTACAGTGTCTCAGACTTCATGAACTTCCCATGGTTACCCTTTGTGTCATTAGCTATTGATGCATCTCAATCCATATAAAAAGCAGTGGCTTGAAATGAATCATTCACTACCATCCATGAACCCACAGGCTACTTGGATGGTTCTTGTTCCAGCTGGACTCACACATGCATCTATGATCAACTGCAGTTGGGTGTATGGTTCTGTTGATCTTGACTGGGCTTCTACCAGGTCACATCATTACTCAAATATTTCAAAGGCTCCCTTTCACCTCCTTAGAAGTTCTCAAACCTGTTTGGTCTTGAGACCACTTTATTTCTTAAAAAATTATTGAGAACCTCAAAGATCTTTTTTTTTTAATGTGGATTACATGCATCAATATGTATCAAATTTGGAATTAAAACAGAAATCTAGAAATGTTTATTAATTGGTTTAAAAATTCAACTTTTACATATTAACGTAAATAGTGAAAAATAACTATATTTTCCAAAACAAACAAGCAAACAGTTAGTGAGAAGAGTGGTGGTGTTTTACATTTTCACAAACTTCTTTAATGTTTGGCTTCAGAGAAAACAGCTGGATTCTCAGATCTGCGTCTGCATTTGATCTGTCGTGATGTCACATGTCAGGTAGCCTCTGGAAAACTCCACTGTGAACCTGTGAGAATATGCAAGTGGAAAAGGTAAATAAAATTTTAGTATTGATGTGAAAATAATTTTGATCATGTGAACAAAGGTTGGTGACAAGAGGGGCTCCTGGACCCAACTTGGAGAACTCTGGTCTACGGCATCAAGTGCAAACTTTCAGCTTTCTGTTGTGAAGACTTTCATGATTTTGGTTTACTTATCCCTAATGTGACTGCATTCAAATATCTCTCTTGCTATTTACTGTCTCTATAACTTGGGCAAGTGATCGAATCCCCATCTATAAAATGGGTGTACTTATCTCACTCCAGGGATTGTTTTGTAAGTGAATTAGATGTTTTCAATAAAACACTCAGCATCATGCCAGGCACATTGTAAACTCTCAGTAAAATGTTGCTATTATTATTGTTTTTCATAGTTATATTTCATTTAACACATATTACTTTAAATGCATTCACTGGAGGGAAAAAAACACTGCTTAGATGCTGTAATAAAAGTTGTATATACTACTGTCAATACCAGTCAGAATATTATAGTCTTTAGGGGAAATGAAATACTATGAAATACTAATTTATTCATTTCATGAATAAATGTTTATTGAGGAATTATTATGTGCTACTGAATGCTACTGAAAGCCTATGGGAGGGAGTTCTAGTCTAGGCCTGAGTAACAGGGAAGACCCCATGAAGGTGTATTTTAGCTGGGTCTTGATCATTATAAACATCATCATGGGCAAAGGAAACATGAAGAAAGGTATTCTAAGTAGGAAACTTTGAGTGCAGAGTCAGCAAACATTTACTAGAAAGAGCCAGATAGGAAATACTTTGGACTTCATGGGTCATCTGGTCTCTGCAGCAACTTTCTCAACATTGCCACTGTGGCACAAAAGCAACCACAGACAAAACATAAGGGGAAAAGCAGGGCTGTGTTCCAGCAATGCTTCATTTACAGACACTGAAATTTGATTTTATATAATTTTACATGTCCCATGATATTTTTTACCTTTTGAAATTTTTTTCCCCTCAACTATTTAAGACTGCAAAAAGCCTTGTTAGCTTGTGGGGCCATGTGAAATGGGCACTGAGAGTTTCCAGACTTCTGCTCTAGACCGAGGGTTTTATGATAAAAAAACTGTCCTGTTTAGGGAAATTGAGTTATTTATATTGATGCTTGTACAGAGCAGTTGGCATGTGAGTTATCTAGGCAGGTATTTTGTTATCTTGTGGAAGATAAAGATGAAGGTAAGCCTTGAATGCCTGGATAATAGCAACGATAGTGGTAATTATGACTGCCAAATGTGGGCATCACATTACAATGTTTTTGGCATGTTCTTATTTTGTAGATGAGCAAAATGAAAATGCAGAGAGATGAGCTGATTGACTGAGATTGCATATCCAGTAAATGGCTGAATGGCAGCTATTTTTTCTGACCTCTCCTCATTTAACTCCCCCTCATCTATATTATATAGAGTTTATCCTGTAAGTCATGGATGTAATACTACTTTTGTGGCGGGGGGCGGGGGTGGGCACCTGGGTGGCACAGTCAGTTAAGCAACAGACTCTTGGGTTTGGCTCAGGTCAGAATCTCAGGGTCATGAGATCGAGACCTGCATCGGGCTTCATGCTCAGTGTGGGGTCTGCTTAAGACACTCTTTCCCTCTCTCTCTCTGCCCCTCCTCCCCCACTCTCTCTCTTTCTCTTTCTAAAATAAATAAATCTTAAAATACTATTTTTAAATACTGTTTTTTAAAGATTTTTATTGTTTTTAAGTAATCTCTACACCCAGCATGGGCAAACTCACAACCTCAAGATCAAGAGTTGCAGGCTCTACTGACTGAGCCAGCCAGGCGCTCCTGGATACAATACTGTTACACAAAATATTCTTGCAAGCTTTATTGTGTTCAAGGAATGGAAACACAATTTGTCTTTTGGGGAAACAAGTATTTTCAAATTTGGGGATTTTTATCTATATTAAAACAAGTGAAAACAAGTGCTAGAATCTAGTCCCAAGAGGTCAGATACAGAGGAATTAAACAGTTGTGTAGAATCAAGGAATAAAGTGCTTTCTTGGGATGGGCATACAGAGTTTTTGCTTCTAGGGCTTGAGGTGGGCCCTTGGGCTTCTAGGGCTTGGGCAGAGAAGAGCAAGGGAGCAGGAATTTGGATCCAAGTTGTATCAAGCCCCTATAGAGTGATGTCACAACAGAGAGAGCCAGCAAGGGATTCGTGGACCAGCTATGGTTATGGATTTTAAGAGAGTAATCATTGAAGTGGAGCTCTAAATTTGCCTTTTCTGCATTGCTACTTTCTTGCATGATCTTTAGACAATTAGAAAAAAGAGTAAAGCATTAAACCTGGTTGTAGTTTGGATTAGCAGTGTTTTCAGAATTAAGTAAAGGAGCTTGTTCTTGTTTGAGGCAAGATGGCACCAGCCTAGAGAAACACTTAGCAGATATTAAAAGGGAACCAACTGAGAACACGAGTGACTGATTAGAACAAGAGAGAGCAAGTGACTATTGGGATGTATATTCACACCCAGGAATTCTCAGCAATATTTGGAATATTGCAAACTTAGCCAGTGATATAAAATAGGAACATATGTTTTGTTTATTTTTATAAAAGTATGGACATCAACAGGAAAAAAACCAGAAATCTGGAACTTGAGGACACTAGGGATAACAGTTGCTCACTATGGAGACAGTTGTCATCAGACAGACGTTTTCAGAAGAAATTCTATGAGCAGGATGAGAGGTCCTTTAGAGAGAAAGTTGAGGCAAGAAATCCAATGAGGAGACTCTTAGAGAAGAGATGAGAGAACATGAGTGAGGGCAGGACTATGAGAATGGAGAAAAGTAGAGCGGCATCAGACATTTCAGAGGGCCCTGGAACCTCCAGGTTGTAGAGCATCAGAGAGCGTGCCGTTTCTGTAACCACCGGCTGAAGCAACTAGGGTATGTTGTCATGTGGCAGGAGTTCCAATCCTTGCCAACAGAGGCAAAGCAATTTGCTGCCGAGGATGCTCACATTTCTGTCCAGGCTGTCTTCGACCTGGTCAGTTTCCTTAAACACTCTTTAAAACTAGGTGACAGGGGCACCTGGGTGGCTCAGTCAGTTAAGTGGCTGCCTTCAGCTCAGGTCATGATTCCATGGTTCTGGGATCGAGCCCCACATCGGGCCCCATGCTCAGCGGGAAGCCTGCTTCTCCCCTGCCTGCCATTCCCCCTGGTTGTGCTTGCTGTCTATCTCTCTGCCTCTTGCTCTCTCTCCGTAAAGTAAATAAATAAAATCTTAAAAAAAAATAAAAATAAATAAAACTAGGTGACAATGTATATATGAAATATGTGTGTCTTACCTACCCCTGGAGAACTGGGGAGGTCACTCGGCCAGCATTTTTTTCTCCCAGTTTTACTGAGATATAGTTGACACACGTGACATTATATTCACTTAATGTGTAGAATATAATGATTTGATACATGTGCATATTGCAAAGTGATCACCACAATACGTTTAGTTAATATCCTTCATCTCACATAGTTACCTTTTTTTTTTTTCCCTTATGGTGAGAACTTTTAAAGAGTTGCTCTCTTAGCAGCTTTCAAACATACAAAACGGTATTATTAACGATAGTCATCATGCTGTACATTATATCTCTAGACTTATTTAACTTTTTTAAAAAATATATTTTATTTATTTATTTGAGAAAGAGAGACAGAAGCACGGGGAGAGGCAGAGGAAGAGAAGAAGCAGACTCCCCGCTGAGCTGGGAGCCCGACATGGGGCTTGATCCCAGGACCTGGAGATCATGACCTGAGCCGAAGGCAGACGCTTAACCATCTGAGCCACCCAGGCGCCCCTAGACTTATTTAACTTGTAACTGGAAGTTTGTACCTTTGTGATCATCTTCACCCAATTCTCCCACCCTTGACCCCTTGCCTATGGCAACTACTAATCTGTTTTCTGTTTCCATGACTTTTTTTTTCTTTTAAGATTCCACATATAAGTGATATCATCCAGTATTTGATCTTTCTCTGATTTATTTAACTAAGCATAGTACCCTCCAGCTTCATCCATGTTGTTGCCTATGGCAAGATTTCCTTCATTCTCATGACTAAAAAATATTCAGTCCTACCCTTGACCTCTCTGTCTTATTCAAGCTGCCTTCTGCCTCCTGAGATAGAAATCTTAGAGTCTAACCTTAGAGAAATACCATGTCTTTCTCTCTAGATCCAGTGCTGTCCAGTAGAACTTCCTGTGATGAAGAAATGGTCTGTATCTGGGCCACTGAAAGGTAACTAATGAGGCTGAGGAACGGATATTTAATTTAATTTAATTTAAATTTACATTAAATAGCTCCATGTGGCAAGTGGCTGCCATAATGGATAGTACAACTCTAGATCTCAGTGTCCCACATCTGACCCAAACTGTGGGTACCTGGAAGTTTTAATTTGGGGGGATTTTTACTTATTTGTCTAGTCCACTTGAATCAGTAGACATGGTAGGTGTAAGCATCTGTCCTCGCCGTTACTCTTTCATGAGTTCCTTCTAAGAATCATGCTGGCAGACTGCCTTAAATCATACAGTATAAGTGAAAGAGGCTGAATGTAACTAATTATACAAATTGGAGTAGTTCAGGTTTAATTATTTTAAAATTACATAATAAAACTTGGATATTTAGCAAAATTACTGGCAAAAAAAAAAATCTAGATTTAACACTCTCCTGTTTAGCCCTTGATTCATCTATTTAGTACAGACTCTCTTGACTCCTCATTGGTGTCACTGCAACTTTATTATCTGGCAACCATTTTGGCTCCAGGCCTTATGGACAAGTACTGAAAAAGCTTGGACCCCCTTGCTCAAGACCTTTCCAGTTATCATGCAAAAATGTATCTATCTGACCTTACCGACCTTGGGGTTTCTTGAATTCTTGCCATATGTTTGGCTAGTTACATTTTAACTTAGTTTGTACTAAGATGTTAATAGGTAATAATTGTTTAATCACTGGCAGATAATATATTAGCATTCTAGGGCAGCAACCTTCAACGAGTTAAGCCAAAGAAAGGACCAGTAGGGAGTTTCCCAGTTTTCCCTGACTGGTACCTGAGCAGTATAAGAGTAGAGGACAAGATGTGCATGTCTAATTCAGTAACTATTTAGGATGTGACAATGACATGTGAAACTTTGGGGTAGAGAAAGTCAACTTTCCCTTTTTTTGTGTGCCAATAAAGTTACAGGACAAGCCTCTCTTCTATCTGTAGAGTTGGGTCTCATACTATTTGCAATCTATTGGTCTTTTTTTCTGAAGGCTTCAAAGTGTGGTATAATTAAACCCTGATGTTTTTAGTAAATGTATTTTTTTTTTAATTCTAAACTATTCAAGCAAAGAGATAGAGGCATTTGCTAGCCTTATGGTTTGCTGATTAGATACATAGATACATACAAAAATATAGCTCTCTCTCTCTCTCTCTATATATATATAGGTATACACATATATATGGGTACACACATACACACAATATACACACGTATATTCCTCTCACCCCACAGTGCATAACTGTAGCATATTGTTCCCTTTACTGGAAGCTCAGAAGCTTTGCCATTTACCGGGGCAAATCTCAGTCTCCCTTAGCCTCAATATCCTTACAAAATGAGGGTAACCATACTTATGTAGGTAATTGAGAAAATTAAATAGAATAATATATAAGAAAACAATAAAATAGAAAACTGCTTAAGATTAATGTGGAGGCAGAGGTGGAAACTGCTTTGTCCAACATGAGTATGAAGACTTGTGCTAAAGTCTGATTGGACAAATGTACTAGGAAGCATATGGATACATTTTCTGGACAGACGGCTGGTACATTCTGTGCTGTACATGTGTGGCTTTCTGTGGAGTTGCTTTAGCATGAAGAGCCTCTTTCAGGGAACTTTATGGGTCTAAACCATGTCAGGTGAACCTCACCAAACAGGGAGCCGAAGACTTGAACCTAATGCAAACAGTTGCAGGGACGTTTACTACACTGAGTGTAAATAACATCTTGAATGCCACCAAATGTGAATACCAATGCTTAATGGTATTACATAAATTCAGCTTTAATTGAGCAAAGCAAAATCCAACCAAATAGACCTGTTTATATTCTTAAATACTGAAATGAGGCCTAAATCATGGAGATTTTATGCCTTAGGTCTGAGATGTCCTCATACATAAGACATGCGCAGAGATACACACATGTATATGTACATATCCATGTATATTTCCCCAGCTTGAGAATTCTTATCTACTTGGGAACAAAGTCTAAAGTAAACAGCCACCCTCAGTTACCAGCTGCTGCAAGGGCTCCTCTGTGGAACAGAGGAAGAGTGATTTATGTAGGAGGAGAAACTGTTCATATTCTGTCACACAATTGGTAAACAAATCTATCTATAACAACCTTAAAAAATAACATGGGTTCATAGGAGGTTTAGTTTCTGGGTGCTAACACATTTATGACTTAGAAATAGATAATTCAGACGATTTAAGCAGACTGCTGAAAAGACTAGATAGGAGGTGCTCCTTCTGGATGCTCTCGCTCCTGTTAAGTGTAGGAGTCAGACCAAACAACTGGTTCCAGGCACGGAATCAAATACACAGAGTGCCTGTAGTTTACCAGGCAGGTGTCTGATACTAAATTAAATGCATGTATATGTGAAATATTAAAAAAAAATGAAAGAATATCACAGCTGGTGAGCAAAAAGCATTTTTTTTTAATATTTGGGAGATATTTGGGAGATTGATGGCTGTTGTTCTTTTAAAAAAAATCTAGAAGAGAAATGACAATTTTTCTTCTACAAAGACCAAATCCAGTTATTAAAACTGAGTTTCAAAGGAAATGTCTGCCTGCCTAGAGCTGAAATTTCTGATTTGCCACATAGATGCTTTCCTTCTTGTTCTGTAAGCAGCTGAGGTTGAAAAAGAGCAATTGATGATCTTCTGTATAACAGATAGCAGGCAAGTGTGGATTTATTATTATGCTGCACTTAACTGCCTCTTCTGCAGGCTGAATAGCCTAATTCTATGAACCTTTCTTTAAGGGTAGATCACTTTTCAACTATTTAATAGCCATCTTTGTTGATTTCCTCTGAAGGGCTTCCAAATTATTCTCACACTTCTTAGCGTTTTCCTCATCTGTAATACGCATTATGCCTGCGCTCGAAATGTTCTGCTGGGCACTGTGCCAGATTTGATTGCCAATGCCTTCTACCTGCCCGTGTTATAGATAGCACAAATAAGATCAATATATTTAATAACACAGCAACAGCGTTTGGCCTCTGATTTAGGAGGAAAGAAAGGCAAAGGCGTGGCCAAGCTCTTTTATCATGTTTTACTTATTTCTGTTGAGGACTTTGGTCACTCGCCAAGCCTCTTTTGATATTGTTGATCTGGAGGTTTGTCACTGAGTTTTAGATTCAATGTGAGGGTATATTTGAAATCCACTCAGTTTAAATTGTTTAGGCGAGAAGACTTTGAACCATCATCAGGGCTATCCTGGGGCAGGTACAAGAAGGATATATGAGAAGACCAAAGGAGGTTGTAGTGGATAAATGTGGGGCTCAAGCCCGGGAATCAGTATATAATCCAGGGCCATGTACGAATCAGAAGGGTGACCCCAAAACTAGGAGATCCACTGGGAAAGGTGGCACACAAACTAAGTAACCACCGACAACACTGATAACAACACAAACAAAATAGAGAGAATTATGGGATCAACCAGACAGAGAAACTCCCAAGGAGGCTGTTGAGCAAGGGCACTTTGCTGTCCCTTTGCTTTTGGGGGTGGCCCGGTCCTCTGGTGAGGTAGATAGGGACAAGCTGTGGGCTGAGCTGGGGGCAGTTTGCACCTGTATTATGAGGAATTAGAGAAAGAACCCCAAGGGGAAGAACTCTGAGTTCAGAGATGTGAAAATTCTGTTTTAAAGAATAAATATTAGTTATTAAAGGGATTGCTTAGTTGACCCCCCTCCACCAACACTGACTACCAGGAAGTTTAAATTAAAACACATTTGCAGATCAATGATCACAATGAAGGTGATTCCCTTAGCCTGTATATTTATACTTTCTTTTTCCTGACTTATCTTTATTTTCTACTTGTATGGATGCTTTCCCTGGTTCTGGTTTTGCAGCCTTATTTATATTTTTCCATATTTACAGTAAGAGTTGTTATACCTCAGAACTCCTACTGAAAAATAAGGCAGGGTATAAATAAATAAAACTTTGCATCCATAAAATAAAAGCATTGAAGGGATTGCAAAGCTTTGCTGGCTTATTTGTGTGCTCTCTCTGTTGTTATATTTATTTGCCAAGATCTGTCTAGTTGGGCAAGATTCACAATCTACATAGAAATTGTTTACCTGAAATTTTCTTCCTTCCCAGGAGACATTAAATAGAAATAGACTTTGTTTTCCTTCCTTGAAATCCCTTCTGTAACCTACCTATTATCTCTTTCAATGGGAAGGAATGACGCGTGCTTCGGCTCAGATGCCTTGTCACGTGCATTCTCAAGGATGCCTGGTAACCTTAAGGAACAGAAGCAGTTTGAAACTCAGTCCCCTAAACTGAGAGGTCTCTGCCTTTTTTAACCAAATCAGATTCTACTGTCTACAGGGACACATGGCAGGAACGGTGCCACCTCATCATCATGGGCTTTAATAGGCACCTGTAATCCAGCTTTGTTCCTCTTTCCTGCTAATTTGTAGGAGGGCATACAGTTGAACACTGGACTCCCTCTGAGGGTGCACTCAAAATATTTTTTTTAAGTCTTGGGGGGTCCCTCAATTTTCTTTTCCCTTATTTGCAAAGAGATACAATTTTCATCTTTTGCTGCCTTGCCACCCAACATTTTGTTGCTCTTTTTCTTTTGCTTTTGATGACTCCTCCCAGAGAAGGCATTCTTCTTGAGAGCAGGGAATGAAACGTAGAGTAGGGATGCCAGGAAATATCTTCTTAGAAAACATTCTTGGCTTTGGGTTGCGAGTTCAAGCTTTGAAACCAGAAGACCTGGATCTAGTCCTGGCTTCTATTTTTATTTGCTCTGTGGTCTCACACCAGATGTTGAAATTCTCTGAGCTTCATTTTCCCCATTTGTGGAATGGGGATAATAATTCCTCTTTGGCCTCAAGAGGGGAAGTAGAGATCACTTATGTGAAAAGTCAAAGGTTCAGTCCTCCATCATCCCGAGCTGTGGACTCTCATGGTTGCACCCTCGACCTCATAAGACATCCTGTCCATTACCCTCACCACTGTCTCTCTCTAGCCATCCAATCTCGGTTCTCTGCCTTTTTTAACCAAATCAGATTCTACCGTCCACATAACACCACAGCCCTGCATTTATGTCCCTCCTGCAGATGCTCGTGAAAAGTCCCTATTTGGGTCAAACAAACAAACAAACAAACAAGCAAAACTCTTGCTTACTTCATGCTTCTTCTCTGAGTCAAATGTTCCCAGAGAAGAATACACACCCTTGCTGATTAGTTTTACTTTATACTTCTGGTCACAGATCTCAGATGGGCATCTCATCTGTCCTTATGCTACCAGCTAATGACCTTGCCTCATATTCCTTTGAGAGAATGGAATCATCAGGCAGAAGGCCTCTCATCTGCCTGCCATCAACATTATTAACCTCCTCACATCTCTATTTTGTAAACAGTACCAGAACCTATGAATATTAATTACTATTGTGGTTCTATGATTCTTGGTTGGAGATAGCTCATGCATTTAGAATATTTTCTAAAGAAAAAAAAACCTTCTCAAATTTGACCTCTATTAAACTGTTGTACAGAAAAGGGACTGTATTAATCATAGTGCACTGTTGTGAAGTTTAGCATCATTAAGAAGTGTAGTAAGAACATATGAAGCACAAAGGGAACTGCTTATGTCTGTTCAAGGTAATAAACAGTCTGACCATTTTGTCATTGAATTTTTTTAGGGTATTATATTTGGGAGAATAAAGAAAGTTGAAATCGAAGCAATATTCCCTGCGTTGAATGCTGAGGGTAGGTGACGCCTAATTCCCAATGTCTTATCCTACTCTACACTTAACAAACCCACAGTGGCCTGTGATTGTAATGCTAAAAACTCTGATTCCAAATAAATTTTTAAGAAAGTTCTTTTTCCCCTTTGCACCATGTCACTCGCAAACCCAGAAAAGCCTTATTTGCTCCTTGAGGTGAAACCACTCAGCCCAGAGGACACGGTCAACTAACTACCTGTTTCCCTTTCTCTGTGCAAAGGCCCTTCCTGAGCTGCTTCTCTGGGAAGCAGCATGAAGACAAATTAACACCTTGAAAAATAAGTCTGTATTTTCACAATCCATCATAATCTCTTTGATTTTCTCAAGAAAAAGGCTTGTCAGATTTCTTTCCCTCCTCTTAGTTATGGCTCAATAATGATCCGGATCTCTATGAAGCTACAGGTGTGCTGAAAACCCAGCCTTGAGCTCTTCTTTCGTGACTCTCTATCTGTTCACTATCTGAAGTCCCAAGCCTGTGGGCAGTGATGGTATCTCAACTGGGCACAAAGGTGAGGTGGTGTAGGGAGTGTCTTGGGTTTGAAACTTTCTCCAAATGGATGAAACAAGCCATGTCTTCAGTGTGGTTATTAAATACAGCAAAGTAGAATTAGAGATAAAATTGTATTCTTTATTTTTAGTTTGCTCCATCACTTTCCCCAGATACTGCCTTTAAAACATTGGTCCTCTGAAATGCTCCTTGAAAGGAAAAGAAGTTTCCAGGGTCAAAAGCACTGGGAAACCTTTGTACTCTCCTCTTTCTCAGAAATTCACAAGGCAAGGTACTAAAACACTCTGCTGTGTGAACTTGAGCAAGCTACTTAACCTCTCTGTCCACTTGTTTACAAAATGAAGGTAACAATAGCAACTACTTCGTGAAGTGATCCGAAGATTAAAACAGTTAATATACATAAAACATAGAAGAGTGCCTGGCACATAAAACAGCTATTTTTTTTTAAGATTTTTTTTTTTAAGATTTTATTTATTTATTTGTGTGTGTGTGTGCGTGTGTGTGTGTGTGAGAGAGAGAGCACAAGCAGGGGGAGTGGCATGCAGAGGGAGAAGCAGGCTCCCCGCTGAGCAAGGAACCTGATGCAGGCTTGATCCCAGGACCCTAAGATCATGACCTGAGCCAAAGGCAGATGCTTAACCAACTGAGCCATCCAGGCGCCCAGCTATTATTTTTAATATAGTATTTTCCAAACCTTTGAGTAGAGTGCCCAATATCATCCCATAAAAGAAATTCTGAAAAACCTGTCTTATGACATTATGACCACTGGATGGTGAGCACCTTGCAGACAAGAGTCCTGCTCTGTTTATTTTTGTATATCCTGATGGTAACATGGTACCTGACATGTAGTAGCAACTTGGTAGGTATTTGGTTACATGCATGTTCAAGATTATTCTGCATGTCACCTCGTGCCTCCCAGCCATTTTTAGTTTAGATGGCTGATGATCTTGGCTGAATGTTTGGATCTCCCCACATTCATATGTTGAAATTCTCACTATTAATGTGGTGGTACAAGGAGGTGGGGCTTTGGGAGGTGATGAGGTCATACGGGTGGAGCTCTCATGGACGGGATTAGTGCCCTTACAGCAGAGACCTAGGGAGTTGTTTATCCTCTTATCAGTGAGGACATAGCCAGGAGACAGCCACCTACAGACCAGGAAGTGGGCTCTCACCAGACATGGCATCTGTGGCACCTTGATCTTGGACTTCCGAGCCTTCAGAACTATGAGAAATAATTTTCTGTTGTTTATAAGCTGCCCTGTCTATGATACTCTGTTTTAGCAGCCTCAACTATCTAAGAGAGGTGGCTGGTTCCTGAGCACGGCTGGATGAACTCTTATTCTTTTCCCTCCCCTTGGTATTAATACTGTTCAGTTGATTAGTACTTTATAAACTAGTATTATCTTACTTCATCTCCTAAGTGGAATTCGATTATCAATTAGGCACTCAAGACTATGGGCAGCAAAGCTGGGATTTGAACCTGGAAGGACTCCACAAACACAACTTTTCCGCCATTATTCAGAAGAGAAGGCTACTCAAATCTCTGAGGCCAGAAGTGGCTACTTTTCATGAAGGTTCTGCAGCCTCTTCGCAGGTTTTGAGATGGAGAATTTGTCTCAGTGCAGAGGAATATTACTGGATTTGTTTACTTTGTTGGGTACTTGAAACTACTCTTAAAACTTAAGTTTTGGGCTTTTTTCTAGTACATATATTTTGAATGATTTGAACTAATTTCCATTGATAATATATGTAATTTGCTTGCTACTTCGCCTGATTTCTTGGTAAGATATATAAGTTCGTGGGAACCCCAAGACACAGAGAATTTGGTAACGAGACCTTTGAGGCTGGCTGGAAACTTGGATTCTTTGGTTTTTGTTTGCTCACTTGAAGACAAATAAGAATTTTTTGAGGACCCAGATCTGTGATTCAATTTACAGCACTTTGTCTTGTTTATCAGATGGAATAGTTTCCACAGCTCAATGATGCCTCTCACCAATGTTTTGCTCATGTCAGACATGGGGCTATTATTAGTGGTTCTCAGTGTGAGGGAGAGAAATTTAGCAGTGATTTCCTTTGTATGTGAAGATTTTGTAGTCTCGTTTTATTTAAATTTCATTTTTACTAAATTATTCCTAGAAGCATGTTATTTGATTCCCTTGTAATCTAAGAATGACTCTCCTTTTCCTTCCTCCCTTTTGAAGTTTTTAGAATCATCAAGAATATTTCCTTTCTTCTTTACTTCAACCATCTATGGTAATAATGGCTTTCATCATTGGTCATCTACAAAGACCTTTCTGAATCTATTTTTTGAGTCATAAATAGAGGGAATACTAAGGAAAATTTGCATTCCACTTTGGCTAAAAATCTGAGGCAAATAGAGCTTGAAATATGTTTTGTGGTGCTTTTCTGAAGCTATGTAATATGCCTCTTAAGTTACAATTTCAGTTTTGCAAGGGCAAAGCAGAAAAATAAGAGGAATGAATGGCACCACCCATCTGGTTCATGTGTGTATATGTGCTACCCAGACAATGTAACACCGGAACGAGAAAGGAATTCCTTTTTGAGTTCCACCTAGAGTTCTGAATTTGACTGATGACAATCAAAACACAGGAGCAGGCCTGCTAGTAAATAAGTAAGATCAAATGAAATAATGGATATGAAAGTGCTTGCATATGAAGAGTACTTTGCATATAAGGTATCCCTATGAGCCACCTACTGCAAGAGAAAGCACTGGAAGATGTCGAGACTATGGCCCTGTATCCTTTCAGTACCATTAAGACAACTGACCAGTCTATCTGTAGTCTTTGAAAGCCTGTACTTGAGAAAGGCTAGATTGGATTCAAATAAGACAGAATATTTGTCTAACTGCTGTCTACATACCTAAATATGGCTATCTTGGTTTGTAGTTTGTTCTCCATCTTGATTTATGGGTGTTCATAGAACATGAGGAGCATTTCTCCTCTGTGTCTTTGATGCTGTAAAACTAAATACGGTGAGATCAGTGTTGTATTTAATGCGTATGTAAAATTTTACTTTATCGAGCACTTTTCAACTGCAGTACCTGCTGTGAGATTCTCAACTCCTCCAACACCAAGTGGGTGTCCTACACTTCAATGATATTCTAACATGATATACTTGGAGTTTGCATCAGACCCACATATTCAAGGGCTCGGTCCCACAAGACTGCCTCCACTTCAGATGCCAGTCATAAAGATCAGGGCCACTGGTACCACTGAATGACAGGAGATGAATCAGGTGTTCCTACCACCTCCTCCTCCTCAAGTTTGATTGTTTGCTAGAATAGCATACCGAACTCACGAAAAACACTTAACTGACGTTTACTGGTTTATTATAAGGAAGCAGCTCTGGAACAGCCAAATGGAAAAGCTGCATAGGGCAAGGTATGGGGGCGTGGTGTGGCACAGTCTCTATGCCCTTTGTTAGCGCCCCCCCACCCCAGCGCTTTGATGTGCTCACCAACTTGAAAGCTCTCTCAGTCTCATTGTTCAAGAGTTTATAGAACTCCACCTCTAGGCCCCCTCCCTTCTCCAGAGATTGGGAGTGGAGTTGCTGAGAATTCCAACATTATTATAATTTGCTCTTTCCGATCTCCAGTCCCATTTTGAAGCTATCAATGGGTCCTACTTTATGTTATCACATTAGAATAAACTCAGGTGTATTCAAAAGGGGCCTCATTATCAGTATCAAAAGACACTTCTATTACTTAGGAAATGCCAAGGGTTTTAGGAGCTCTGTGTCAGGAACACAAAAAGGTCAGATGGAACCACAGAAAACAGGGAGGGCGGCATGATCTTAATTACAGGAGACAATTCTAGATTCTCATTGCCCCAGAGAGGACATCAGGCTGTCTACATAACAAATCTTACCCATTAGACCTTATCTCCATTAGTTTACCCACATATTTACCTTCCCACAGTTTGCTGTCCTTTGAAGCCTAAATTTTTTCTTTGTTCTGTCCGTTCTCCCCAAGTTCTAACCATCCCTTTGAGTCCCTCAAGACTGAGTTCTCCTATGTGTATGCATGATGCATGCATGAATAAACTTGTATTTGTTTTTCCCTGTTAATTTGTCTTCTGTCAGTCTAATGTGCAGGACCCCAGGTAGAAACCCAGAGTACAGAGGAACAAGAATCCCCTCTCCTACACATGGATCCACGATGGTGGATATAATACAGAATAGTTTCATTGCTCTAGAAATCCTCTGTGATCTGCGTATTCATTATTCACCTGTTTTTTAATACCGTAGTTTAGGCTACATGATGGTCAAGCACAGCAGAACCCATTTGGACCTCTAATGTTTCATAAATGGAGGAAGAACAGTTTTCAGGAGTGCCCAGTAAACATTCGGTCAGTTCCCCAGGGATGACGTACCCTACCTCAAAAAACCCCAGTGGAGATCTAAAGATACTTTTGGTATGAATTGTCTTCCCAAGTACGCAGAAAACCCAAGATGACCTGAAATAACTTTAAGCCAAAAGCTTATTATACGAGGTGCAATCATTGCTGAAAAGCTAAAAAGGAGGTTCAGCCAAAGCAGAACTCATTCTGAAGAAAGATGCTCCATTTACAGAGTACAGGCTGGTACTCTCAAAAGTAGAGATGGAGTCATTGGCAGACAGAGGGGCCCGGAGTCTGGCTCATCTCCATTCTATGTATCATGGTCCCAGGATATCTTTAAGATGGGTCAATTCTCTGCAGCATGGTGGTAGGACCACACATTATTAACAATAGAACACAGCATCTGGAGTTAGAAATTTAATCAAATCCATGGCATTCCCAATTAGGATTATAAGGTGTTTTATTTCTTTCTTTAATGGTATTTCAAAAGGGCACAAACCGTTTTGCTTTACCCTCAGAGAACAAATTATATAGGAATCTATGCCACTAATATTATATCAGATTAGAAATCCTCTTTGTAAAGGCCTGTCTGTAAGATTTAGCCCTCTCAGGCCAATATGTAATGATTTAGTTTTTCTTTTGTCAGCAGCCAAAGTCATGCTGAAGAACATAACTCAAAGACTCTGGAATTGTCTAGAGATCTCAAAAGTTCATAAAACAAAAAGATAACATACAAGACCTTTGCAGAAAGTGCTCAGATGGCTTTGAAATACCAAATCAATTCTTACTTTAAATAGTAAAATAAAAGGTGCACTCAATATTTAAAGAAGCTCAGAGATAACCAGAACAATTTGTTGATGTTTGTTTTTCTAGAAGAGTCCTCTAAGGTGGTAAATGGTATTCAAAGGGGAAAAATAAAGATATATAAATAACATATACTGATGTGTGTTGTTGTGATGCTTTCAAAAAGAATAGGGCTGGTAAGAATGATTCCTGCTCAGAGGAGGGGCACCCTCTCTCCCCACTTTCCTGTAACACCTGGCGTTGTCTGGTTGCACTGGGAAAGGCTTTAAGCACCCAGCTAGGTTGCTTTTTCCTGAGTTCACTCATCCCATCAGGGAATGGCTATATAGAACAAAAGCTCTGAGCACCATATTGTCTAAGAGGATTTAGGCAGAAATCTCTGGATAAAGTCTGTGCTTCTAAGAAGCAATGTAACTTCAAAGCTGCCTTGCTGCTGGAAAGCCCCTAACTCATTAACAAAAAGAAGCAGGAGGAGGAGACTTGTACAAATGTCAGGAGAACTAAAAGGAAATCTCCCAGGTGCAGTGCTTACTGATGGTTGATTTTCTCAGTACACCAATATATTAACCAATCTTTTAAACCATTTCCAATTTTAGTTTTAACATTGAAAATGCTTGGCTTTGGGATAGTGGGGTGATGTTTTTAATGGTGATTCTGATTTTGCTTAATAACTTGCAAAAAGCCTTTTATTTATCACATGCCCACCTATTTATTCCAATACTTTATGGCTCAATCTGGAATTATATGTTAATTTATCCCATTGATTTATACCTCAATACGAAATTATCCATTTCCCACTGAAAAACAGAAAGGCCACTTCTACACTATAATTGGGATAATAGAACCCCACTTTGTATCTCTTTGAACAATATGCTGCTCTATGGCTTAGCCCAAATGTTACAGGATATGACATAAAAGTAAAATGAGCTCCTGTGTTAGGGTCTGAATGTGTCCCTCCAAAATTGATATGTTGGAGCTCTAACCCTAATGTGACTGCTTGGAGACAGGCCCTTTAAGAAGGTAATTAAGATTAAATGAGGTCATAAGGGTGGGCCCCTAATCCAATAGGACTAGTGTCCTTATAAGAAGAAGAGAGTGCAGGAATGTACATGCACAGAGCAAAGTGAGGACACAGTGAGGTGACTTTCAGGAAGCCAGGAAGAAAGATCTCACCAGAAACCAACCCTGCTAGCACTTTGAGCTTGGATTTCCAGCATCCAGAACTGTGAGAAATAAATTTATGTTGTTTAAGCCACCCAGTTTGTGCTATTTTGTTATAGCAACTCTAGCAAACTAACTCTCCTGTATCTAAGGAGAATAATTGTTGGAAACTTCAGGTTCTCTCTCTTTTGGAGCAGTGAAAGAGCCATCTTTTGGCCCAAAACCTAACTAGGAAGACATTCTTTCTAGCAAATGGGGCAGAATTCAGTTTCTCTTATCCCTTCTTCAAATGCAGAACAGAAGGGGGGCACAACATGACGTATGAGAAAAGAAATTCCAACTTGACCAGGACAGAGATAATTCAAGGCTTCCAACTTTCCCACATATACTCATGAGGAACTATTGGAAAGCCTACTGCTTTTTGAAAAGTCGTTTATCAATTGTTATAGATAAGTATGTTTAAGCTAGTTGTGTATTAAAACAAATGTAGTTCTCACTCTATAATATGGGTTTGGGCCTTATTAAAAATGCCTTTTTATTTCATTTACTAATAATTTAGTAAATTAGTTCAAAAGTTAGTTTAAAAAATTGTATGATATTATTTCAGGTAGATAAGTGGATTAGGTAGATATTACTGAATGACCGAATTTAGTATTAGGACATCTAAATTCACAATAGAAAAAATATTAAAAGATTTTCAAAGAACTGCAAGCTTAATATACTAGCATATGTAATATTTTACCTACCAAATGAACGAGAAGAAGACCCAATTTTGTATTGGATATGGAAAAACAGAAATTTACATACACATTTTATGGGAGTATAGTTTGAAGATTAACTTATCAATAAGTACTCAAAGTATTAATCATCTAGAGCCCGATGCAGGTCTCAGTCCTAGGACTCTGGGATCATGACCCGAGCCAATAAAAAAAACCCAAATAAATCTTTAAAAAAAATAAAAAAATAAAAAAATGAAGAAACACACACGTACACACACACACATCCACACATGTAGATAGGCAAACATATATACATACACACATAGGACTACATCTTAGTGGAGAAAGGTAAAAATCAGAAAGAGAAGAGGAAGTAGGAAGTCAAAACAATAACAACAAACTGCATTTAAAAATTAAAAGA